>NC_143558.1:22228888-22540277 GCF_054136105.1 Typopeltis vanoorti | reverse complement strand
CGTGGTTGACACTTGGGCTTTTAAATCCCTCAAAAACAAACAAATTGGCTAGAACACACATAATACGGTAGACTCATAGAAAATAACATCTGTAATCGCATCCAAAGGTGAACCAACCTTGTACTCGCGATGCGAAATACTCCGATGTACAGAAAATTATTGTAAAGCAGTGTACATACCTCATACGTATAGAACAGTATCAAGTAAACAAATATTAAAAAATAAATAATAATATGAAATAAATAAAAATAATATTTTTCCTTTGAAGGTATGAATATTTGTATACAACGTATGTGTGTGTTCGCTCGAGCGTCCTTTTCTCTACAAGGTATCTGTATCTTCCCCTTAATTCCCTGAGGGAGAACAGAAGGCTGGATTTGTCTCATTAAGTTGCCATAGATATATAATGGAAACATTGCTTTATGAATGACAGGAAGCGGGTGGGAGGTGACCGGCTGTAGTCGTCCGACTGAGACATAGAAAGAACTACGGGCATCATAAAGAGATTCGGGGTTGGGTCCTACATATAAGTCTGGTCCAACAAGAACCTACCCTTCTTCAAGGAAAGATTATAAAAGTCTGGTGGACAAAGAGTTGAGTTTTAATGTCACTTGTCCAAACGGGACCCTGCTGTGATGGTGACCTTGAGAACGAAGTGTAGGTACGTTTTTTTTTTAACACTAAAAAATGAAGTGGTTGCTTTTATCGTAAGAAATAAACCTCGGTTCGTAACTATCATTGAATTCTCATTGGTGTTTAAATAGATTTGATTATTCTACGTGTTCATAAACGAACAAGAGCCCGAAAACAAGACTTTGACAAGTCATTTGAAGCTGTAATGGGAATATAATGCAAAGCTTTGGTGGTTGATTAGATTTGTGAAGCCAGAGCAAATGGAAATCAACAACAATTCTAAAAAAAAAAAAAAAAAGCATGTTCATAATTATCACATTTCTCGAGTGATGACTGCCTAACAATGGGCGCGTACGTGATAATGAGAGAAGTCTCAGCGTAGTCATGGTAACTGGTATTGTTATAATTTCAATTAGCCAGAATGTGTTGGAAGAGATGTAGTTTCTTAAAGAGAATTTTAATTGTCTACGAATCTTCGCTATAGAGCAATAACGTATCGTTTTTAAAAAGATGGCGCTGGTGTTGTTCCGATTGAAATGAGTATGACGAATTTCATGGGAACGTTTAAGGTGTTTGAACTCAAATTAGAAACTACCGTAGTGATGTGTTTCGCGATTTTTACGCCAGGTGGCGTCGATGATTAGAATTGGACGTGTTGTAGAATGTTAATAGAAGCGGTTTTTTTTTTTCATTGAAGTGTTGGATGGCAAAAAGGTTTAAATGAAAGAAAATATTAAAAAGGAGAAAGACAAGCTAGTGCATAGTTGTTGTTTGGGTGTCAATTAGTGTTGTCAACCCGGATTCGATCCCCTTCGAATATGAATATGAACATGTAAAAGGGCCTTTCGAAAAATGTGAGTTAGTTGATCTCCGGCGGGGGTTTATGGATTTATGTGTTTCGAGTAGAAAAAATAAATAAATAAAAAACAGCATAGGTTACTTGCATTTAAAAATGCTCAGCTTCAGTTAATGTTTATATTAAAACGCAGTAGTAAAAAAATGCTTAATAATAAATATGGATTTTTTGAAAGACTAAAACTTGCCTCATACCCAAAAGTAATTGTTATTCTGGGTTCAGTTACTGATAGCCAAACCTACTCGTCTTCACTTTCGTCTTTTTCTAGTTCTAAATTGTTTACTTGTAATCACCGATTGTTCAAACATGCAAAACGGGTCTTTTAACTTACCTGTTAATTAGTTTAAAGTTTACGTTTCCTTTCAATGATCAGTGAATTGAGTAGAAGCTCGAAATGCCATGTTGAATGGAAAACGAGCAGAACAATTCAGCGTTCTGCACGCGAATAATTATATGAATCACAATAAAACGCAACAATGCTTGCCTGATAAATGAAATTGATGAGATTTGCACTCGTTGATAAAAGTGATTTTGACGTGCTAAAGTGAAATGGACTATGAATCACGCGCAATGTGAAACGGACTAGGAATCACGCGAAGTGAAAAAACTGACTAGGAATCACGCGCAATGTGAAATAGACTAGGAATCACGCGCAATGTGAAATGGACTATGAATCACGCGCAATGTGAAATAGACTAGGAATCACGCGCAATGTGAAATGGACTATGAATCACGCGTAGAGTGAAATTGACTATGAATCACGCGCAGAGTGAAATTGACTATAATACACGTGGAGAAAATTTTTTTAAACAGTTATTCATAAGCTGTGGAATAAAAGAAAAAGGTGAAAATTAATTCAGGTTAGTGGTAAAAATTGATATGTTTACAAAGTCAGTATTAATAATGATTAGCTGCTTTCATTGATAAAGATTGACAGTTAATTAATGGGGATGATATCGAACATTAGTCAGTGGGAATCAGCAGAGATAAGGAGAGTGTAAAAAAGAAAAATAACGTAAGGAAATTAAAACATTGAATTAAAAAAATAAAAAGTGAAAAAAGAAGGAATGAAAGGGATAGCAAAAAGGAGGAATGGAGAGAAAGAAAGTGAAGAGAGAGAGAGAGAGAATGAAGTATTCATTGTCTGTCCGCTATTCACGTAGTTATAGACGTCAATAGGCGGACCTCAAAATTGCCTCAAGTGAAAATTTGCGCTGCTGATAGCCTAATTGAACCTACAGGCCAAGATCTCTAAGCCACACACACACACACACACACACATTGCGGCATAATTTGACTGATTTGCTTCATCCGCGAGCTCGCTAAAGTGTGTTAAAAGTGTTCATAATGAAAAGAACAGACATAAATTTATGTAGATAAGAATCAAAGCTCAAATTATCCATTTAGAATACGTTCAGCTATCCCCACAGGCAAGAGAAGAAAGTTAAACCCAAATAGGCAAATAAGTAATCTATTATGTGCTCGGCGGTTGTCCATTTTAGTTGCTAGAAGAAAAAGAAGGAGAAATATATTAGTGAGGACACGTCTAGCTTTCAATTAGCCAACTCTGTCGCTTCCAGTCATGCAAGTTTTTTTTCTTTTTAATAATGTATAGATGAGCATCTTCAAAAAAAGAGTTCCTTTCAAGTTATATACTCCAATGAATCCATAAGCCGATATGTTTGTAACTCTGCATGCAAAAAAAAAAAAACTTAATTAGAATGGGACTGGTTCAAATCCCGTCTTTCAACAGCAACTGGACGACTCATCTTACAGGTTTTTTCCACCAATAAAATACGGAATTCCAAGATAACAACACTTTCTTATAGACCAGATAAACAACTAACAAATTGCTGTATTATTAATTCAAATATCTCAAGAATTAACCTTCACTGAATCTCCGATACCACTACTGCTTTCCGCCTACTGGAAGATCTAA
This sequence comes from Typopeltis vanoorti, assembly GCF_054136105.1. Taxonomy (NCBI): domain Eukaryota; kingdom Metazoa; phylum Arthropoda; class Arachnida; order Uropygi; family Thelyphonidae; genus Typopeltis; species Typopeltis vanoorti. The sequence goes on along the minus strand of NC_143558.1, from coordinate 22,536,849 downwards.
ACCACCTCTTCCTGTCACTGCATCCTGCCCCAACCTTTGCATCCTATGCACACGAAGTCACACCCACGTCCTCTGCATATCCACAGATGCCACCCAACTTCCAGTGAGACCTCCCCCTTACAGGACAAGAAGAAACACCAAAACAAGACGCAGGCAACACTGTATCATCTTTCTTCTACCCACACTTGGTTCCACAAAATTCCAATATAACAGACGGACTAGCTTCTACTTTTACAGTAACCCTGAAAGTCTTTTTTTTTTTTTTTTTACAGCTATGCCTTAAGCACTGCCTCTAGAATGAGTATCCACACACGTTTTCGAAGACCGTATCCTAGAAAAGATAGGCAATTAATAATAGACACGGCATTCATCATGGATGTCAAGATTCAGTTTTCATTTGACACTCGCAATTTTATGAATCACAATAAAACGTAACAATGCTGGCGTGATAAAAAAAAAAATGAAATTGACGAGAGTTCCACTCATTGAGTAAAAACCGATTTTCACGCGCTAAAGTGAAATGGATTATGAAGCACGCGAAATGTCAAACGTACTACGAATCACGCGAAATGTCAAACTGACTATGAATCATGCAAAAGGACTATGAATCACGCTCAAACGGACTACGAATCACGCGCAAGCGGACTAGGGATCACGCGTGTAGTGAATGTGACTATAATAGTTATATATAATATATATAATAGTTACAATCTCTCTCTCTCTCTCTCTCTCTCTCACACACACACACACACAGAAACTCATCACAGTATAATGCGACTTAAAAACTGTTGTTTGAAATATCGTAATCATAATAAAAATATATATATATATTATTCATATTAGAATAAAACTGGCTCAAACCTTTTAATTATTGCTGATCATTGCAAAAAGAATCAGGAATTCCTTCTATACCTAAGAATCCTCCTACCTAAAAGTCGAACCATCATATTTCGTATTCTGTAAAGACTATACCACACTATGAATCTCACACAGAATCTCATGCCATTACAGCATTGGACACTTAGACAGTTTTATAATCTGAATCACGGACAAGCCAGAGAGGTGGAAACAACATCATAATTGACAGATAGAGAAAATAGCACACCGTACTCATCAAGATCAACTTGAGGTTTCAAACAAATGATCGAAATTTCTATCTCCAAGATCATGATCATTCTACTGTCAATACCGGAAGTTGGGGTCAAGTGCTCCAGTAGAAAAAATAGTATTCGTGTCCACTTCATAACCCAGAAACAACAGCAACAAAAATATGCGACGTCATTTGACCCTTTTTACTTTGATCGATCAAAATTGGGCGCATTCTTACGAGTCTTTCAATGCACCGAAATCATTCACGATCTATGTGGATGTGTTGAAGGCCTGAAGTGAGTTGGAAAAACAAAAAAGTCCGTAGTTTCGACAGCAAGGCAACGATTCCGTATGATTAGGTCCGACTCTACGGATGGGTGCAACACGTGCATTTTTACGGGACGGTAAGTTTTTGGGGGGTAGCAAAATTGCCTTTATTCTGCGTTTGACGAGTATGCTCGTCTTCGCTCGATGTTAATTACCCATGCAGATTCACATTTTCACAACTAAATTCTACCGTTAAAGGGTTAATTGTCTTTCTGTAAAAAATATAGTTTACGATCATTTTCGATTAACTTATGAATTTTTAATTAGATAATGCTACTATTTAGAATTTACGATCAGACATGTTGAAGCCTAGCTTAACATCACGGCTTTTAAAAAGCCATTAAAAGAGTTTTTTAGAGGGAAGGGGGGGGGTAAATATTCTATTGGATGGGGTGATAAAATTCCTAGGGCCGGCCCTGCATATGATTTAATGAAAGAGAGAGAGAGAGAGAGAGAACGAATATCGTTCTTCAGTTCTTAATTTGTTTATAGTATCAGTCGTGTGTGTGTGATCTCACTCATTAACGAGGAAGGTCTATCATCTCCCTAAGGGGTGAGAGTTAGGTCACCATCTCCTATGATGACCCATTCCAATTTCGGAAAGTGTATATTTCGTACATATGAATGAATGAAAGACACTACAGACATCCACACCCAAGGAACCCCAACCTTGGGGTTGGAAAACGGATACGCTAACACGCTAACGACTCCGCCAGTTTGTTTAGAGCCATTTCTTGATTTGTTTCTTGAACAGCTGGAGATTGTTAACCTCTAGAAAAACCCTGTAAGAATGGATTTTGGTTTAGTATGTAGACAGTAAATAGATGTCGACCAGAAACCATGAATATTTTAGAAGTTGAAATTAAAGTGGAGAAAGGATGGTGGACAGTTCAGTGGAATGTGGAAAAATACCAACAGAGAGACATTAGGTAGAAACAGATCATTTATGGCAAAAAAGTTGAATGTGTGTGTGTGTGTGTGTGTGTGTGTGTGTGAATTACAAATTATTCCGATCATTTAATTGGAGTACTTTCTTCTGGACAGCATCAACCATTTAAAGCAAGTTTTTAATATTAGTGGTTAAAGAAGTTACAAAGGTGTGTAGGTCGTATAATATGACCTCCCGATGAATAATACATATTATACGGAGGTCATATCATGCGACTACTCCATAACATAATTCAATATTAAATTCATAACTTGAAAGAAGAAGAAAAAATATGTTGTTTACAGTTTACACAGTTTTAACGTGAAAAAAAAAAGTGTAGTTTATGACCTTGAGCCCATGTGAATGTTTCAAAACACATCTACCACAAGGCCTACAATCACTGTTGATTCGTTGAAGCATATCAAGGCAGATTCTCTACGCAAATCCGAAAAAAAAAAAAAAAAAAAATTGGCTACTAAAGATACCTGTCACAAAGCAACCCTATTTTTCGTACCAAAATTATGTCAGCAATATAATTACACCTTTTTTTTTATCATTCGGGTTAGAGTTAGTGTTTTAGCTGTAACAGGCTTCTTTTCATTTGGAAACGCCATGTACTACATCATCAGAATGCATCTAATGCAAATTACATATGATATGTGTTGTCTGTTGCACGAAGTTCTGTACTACGCATTAACACACACACACACACACACACACACACACACACACACACACACACACACACACACACACACACACACACACACACACACACACACACACACACACACACACACACACACAGGATGCGCCAGGGTTAGTGGGCAAAATGCCACGACCTTGAAACAGAGTCAAAACCTGTACAACAAGCAGGATCGGCCCTTCCTGTTAATCTGTGAGACATTAAATGACCACCTCTCTCTCTCTCTCTCTCTCTCTCTCTCTCTTTTACACACACACACACACACAGTCAGTCCATTTCTCTCTCCTGTCTTAAGGATCCACAACTATTCGTCTACTTGAATGGCATGGAAATATTGTTTTGTTTTTTTCAAAGAATTAACATCCTTGTCACTTAAAAAATGAAGTTTAGATTAAAAGTTTATAAAAAAATCTAGTAAAAAATCTGATTGATTTTTTTAATTACAAATTTCAATATTACAAAAAAAAAGTTTAAATCTTAATAAACCCGTATTTAATTTTAGTAATTGGTATTTGTAGTAATTTCATTATTTATTTTAATGAAAAAAGGAAGAAAATAACTCACAATCATTAATACGACGTATATCCGATATGTTAATATCGGATGTATTAATGATTGTATATTTCCAAGTACTGATATAAAGCAATTTATTAATATTATTAAATTGTACTTTATATCAACACACAGAAAACTATGGCCTATTGTTGTCAGTTCATTATTAGTTGTAATGGAAATTTTATAAAAGTTCCAGTAATTAATTTTCCGCAATTAATTTTAATTATGTAATTGTTGATTCTTGTTGTATTGAAAAATATGCCAAATTTTTACAAAAGAAGTCCTCAAAATCATTAATATAGCTACAATCAATTTTAGTAATATAATATATAATTACAAATTGCATTTGTCAATTAGTAATTGTCAGTTTCATTACTAATTTTCAATTAATTGCCAATTTCGTTATTAATTGTCAATTTCATTATTAATTGTAACGAAAAATTTTAAGTTTTTCGTGAAAACAACAAAAAATTGCAATAATTATTATACGTGAATAATTTTAGTTAATGTGATTGTTGCAACGAGAAAAAATTTCAAATTTTCAAAAAAAAATACTGTATATAATTGCCAACTGTTGCAATGATATTCAAATTTTGGAGAAAAAGATATTTGGTTTATTCGATTAAATAAATTTATTTATTTGTAAAAATTGCCAAATTTTTCTCTCAAACTAACTTTTTTGTTTTATTATTATTGTTTTACATTTTAATTAATAGTTATTGTCCATGTGTCTTCGTACATTTGCATGAAATATTTACGGATGACCTTTGACCTGTCCACTCAAAACGGAAAAGCAATCTTAATGAAAAAAGAAAAAAAAACCGCACGCTTTGAACATAAAGAGATTAAATTACTACTTCATTTTCTCTAGAGAATGAAAAGAGAAAAGGGGGGGGGGAAATGGACGCATGTTACTCTTAGGGATTATTTTAATACCATCTTAAACACAGCCTGAAACGAGAAGGCTTTAAAATTCTCCTTATTACACGTTAAAGTAATAGGAGTTCGTCTTATACTGCTAACAACTTTCGTAATAATCAATGCAACACTTAAGAATGAAGTCTTATGCCATTGTATAATGGAATTTTTCTATTCTCTCCCCCCCCCCCTTGCGCGTACTAAAATTTCATTAGCGGATCAATGATAAAAGAAGCAAAGTTTTGTCTTCGTTCGTTACGGGGATTAAAGGCAATAAAAGACACTTGAAAATGTTTATTAAATCCTAATTTGTTGCAAGTACAACAACCACGTAACATATATTTACTTTAGAATATTGAGAATTAGCATCTTTTCATTTTTCCCATCCAGTTTTGGCCTTTGCAAACGTCTCCCTGCAAAAGAAGCAGACGATGGAAACCCCGCGCGCGCGCGTGCACCTGTTTTCATATGTCATTTTCAGTCATTGCGAACCTTAGCTTAAACACGTGTACACATCTGTAGAGTGAGCGACGCATGCGCACTAATATATCGTCTGCTTAGATCAAATTAATAGCTTGGAAGTGGTGTGAAATTAACATTTTTTTTTTTTTGTTGTTGTTGTGGTGTTTTTTTTTTTTTTTTCCCCTTAATTTAAAACAGATTGTTTGCAGGTATTAGGCATGTTACGCGATCAATTTAACTTTCATAAAAACTGATACCTGCAATTAAAACACAGGATCTTCAGATTATAAGGCAGGAAATATCGTAAGCCCTTACAATTTAAGGCTTCATAAAAACGCGAATAATTTAGATCTTCTAAAAATGAATTTTCATAGTTTTCTTTGGCTCTTAATATTTAATACTTTTTTACGTAATAAGGGATAATTATTCTAGTAATGATTAGGAATTATACGACTAGTGTTTAAAATATTCACATTTTCCTTGTCAAAGGAAGCAAATGCATAAAGAGAATGTATGCAATTGAATCTAGATTCAATGCAGCGGGTGAACAAGCCATGGCTAATCTTGAACGTCCGTCATGTAATTACAATCTAACATGAATTCCATGCTTTGTTATCGTGATACATAACCTGCTCAATAATACCAGTATTTCAGAAACTTGAAATGTCCGAATAATTTTTGCAACGTAGTGTATATTCTCAGAAATGTTTGACTGATTTTAGGGGGTAAAGCCCTTATAAAGGTTCCTTGTATCCTACACGGGGGCAAACTGAATATTTCCAAACAAAGGGTGGTTGTGTTTCCTAACTGCACATCGGATGTGCATTGCACTGTAGAGGGTATTGTAGGGTACGGTTAAACGCACTTCAAGATCTGTAGAATAATACTAAAGCCCTCAATGCATATTTGAAAATGCCTTTGAAAACCAATGAACATAAAAACATAAAGTTATCAAATATTTTAAATAAATAAATATTATATATATATATTATTATTTACAATAAACAATCATTAGAACAAAGCATACAGACAGACAGGATCTCTTGTGGTACTTTTAACGGTGTATTCAAAGGGGGCCATCGACCTTTTCGTTCCCCCCCCCCTCACATTCTGTTAGGCTACATGATATAAAATTACGAATTCATACCCGAATTTCTTCCGTCTCTTAGAACTCTGATAACATCCCTTGGAATTTTTCTTTTGAGTTTTTTTTTCTCTACCCCCCCCTTCTCCAAGCAAAAGAAGTGGGATTGGTACAGGGGGTCGAGAGTATTTTTAGCTCAGATATCTTCTTCTGGAGTTTCTCATTCATTCTCATACTCTCTTTCTTTTCTTCATTCTTTCGTTGCTATCATGACTGTTAAAGGAAGTCTTTAAGTTATTCTCCTTTCTCTAACCCCCCCCTCTCCACCCCACAAAAATGATGACTTCAAGACATGGAATCTTAAGTGCCTACAATATTTAAATTTCTAGGTTATTCTTATTGTTCTTTAGAATATTCTACTTCTGTTTCAAAACTGAAATGTGCAATCTAGGATTGGAGATTTCAGTTTTGAAAAATTGAAATTGCAGATTTCAGTTTTCATAATCTGCAATTTCAGTTTTGCAAAAAAATTGAAATTGCAGATTTCAGTTTTGAAAAACTGAAATTGCAGATTTCAGTTTTTGATTGTAGATTTCAATTTTCATAATCTGCAATTTCAGTTTTGAAAAAAATTGAAATTGCAGATTTTTCAGTTTTTGCATTGCAGATTGCAGATTTCAAAAACTAATATTAGTAGATGGGAACAAGAACAAACATCCTGTTATATAAGGACTTGAAGATCTATAAGATCTTAAGAATATCCTGGTCAGTATTATGTCTTCTGTGAATCTAATGAAAAATTAGGCAATTGTATATTCTTTGTAGAAGCCTCCGTCGTCCATTCGGGTTCGACGATGTTCTTTAGTTGAAAAGACCTGTTCAATCCTCTCTAGAACGAGAAGCACTTTTGAGTTTTTCAACTGAAGATGAGTCATCGGTTCTCATACGGAGGTGAAAGGGAAAAGTTCCTCTTCCTGCAAAATTTGGTTTTTCATCCCACGCAATTAACAGTCATAATACAATATGCAGACAAGATTAACTGCCCTATTAGAGTAGTAATCGGGTTACAAACATATACATTACTTTAAGTGGGAGATGAATTTCATCAGTGTGAGACCTCCCCCCCTCCCCGATTATTCGGGGCTTGAAGCAGTTTGAAAACGTTCCATGTTTGGTCTCTAGTACAGAGCTTCCGGACTATCCAAAAAATAATTATTCCAATAATTTGCAGGACCCCATCTTCAACCTGTATAGCATTCAGAACAACCCAAACAGAAAAAAATCTTAATACGAGAGGACTTTAGAAATTGTTCAATATAGTTGTGTTTTTTTTTTTTTCGCCAGAGGTCAGGCTAGGGTAAATGATTAACAGACATTTAGATTCATCTTACTTTTGTATAGTGTAGTGTCATGTAGCTTGCATTATTATTATTATTATTATTATTATTATTTTCTACTTAGTTGTCACTTCGATACTGTTAGCTTCTCCATAATTTTTTTTTTACTGACTCACTTTACTGTCTGGTGCACGAGGCATTTCTCATTGATGTCACAATATTGTTGAGTATTTGGGACACACTTCATCTTTTCTAAAATGTCAGAGTTTCGTCCCATCACAGTTAAAAGCAATCCTAACGTTAAAGTATGACCTAAACAATACATGGGACTGGATTATCCCGGGAACCAGACTACCGTTTTAAAGTTCATGATTTATGAAGTGAATTCATTTGCTAAGATATGATTATTGTTAAATAAAGTGGAACATTTATATGTGTATCGTGTGTGCGTGTGTGATTTTAATAAGTTGTGGTGTTTGTTCCAAATCTATTTTCAGAACTTGTAGCCCTAACGTCATGAATGGTACCACAAGTTTGCAATTCCAATTTAGGCTTAGCAAAGCAACAACAAAACACACACACACATCGTAAATCAACTTTAAAACTCCTTGTGCCATCCATCACTCTTATCGTCCGCTAGGTGTCGCCTGTGCAGTATAATTTGTTTATATATTATTAAACAGAATTCCCAAAAATGATGATCGAAAAAAAAAAATGAAGATAAAGAAGAACTGGATGCGCTTGTTCATGGGCAAGAGGACTTAATTTATTCGATTGTACAAGATATAAAAGCGCAGAAGCATTTTTTTTCCTTCTTTCTATTGTAGATGTTTATGAAAAGCATCTAATCTCTTTCGTGCTACAAGTGCAGCTCTATAGAGGGTTGGGCATAACAAAAAAGCAACGTAACACGTGTCCTCCCAAGGTCACTTACATTCATATAATTTGAGTCTTGGGATAATATGTCACGCATTCTTAGCCATCCTTGATATTCGTGACGCAGCGTCTGAGAAAGTTTGATTTCCTGAAAGATAGCAGGGAGTTTTTAAGATTTTACCTCTTTCATATATTTGTGTAGCATACTAAACATACTTGGGTGGCTACCTAATCCGTATGTTATGAAGGTTATTGCAAACACTGTTTTCCAGCATGGAGAATGGGGGAGAGAAGGGAAACAGTCGAAACTACAGAGAAATAATGGGACTGACTAAAAACAGATGCAAGAATAGTTAAGGCTAATGCGAAAAACATCAACCAATAAAACCGTTAAAGGTTCATTCTACGGGCTAGTATAGAATCGGCTAATTTGAAAACAGAGGCAAAATTGTTTGATGTAAAAACATCTGTAAAAATCTTTAACAGCTAATACAGATAAGTAATCAAGCTCATTCAAACTAATACAGAAGTAACTACACGAACTATTAAGGCTAATACAGACAAGTAATTAATTAAGCTAATTCAAACTAATCCAAAAGTAGCTACACGAACTATTAAGGCTAATACAGACAAGTAAGTAAGCTAATTCAAAATAATTCAGAAGTAACTACACAAACTAATAAGGCTAATACAGACACGTAATTAAGCTAATTCAAAATAATCCAGAAGTAACTACACGAACTAATAAGGCTAATACAGACAAGTAATTAAGCTAATTCAAACTAATACAGAAGTAACTACACGAACTAATAAGGCTAATACAGACAAGTAATTAAGCTAATTCAAAATAATCCAGAAGTAACTACACGAACTAATAAGGCTAATACAGACAAGTAATTAAGCTAATTCAAACTAATACAGAAGTAACTACACGAACTATTAAGGCTAATACAGACAAGTAATTAAGCTAATTCAAAATAATTCAGAAGTAACTACACAAACTATTAAGGCTAATGCAGATAAGTAATTAATTAAGCTAATTCAAACTAATCCAAAAGTAGCTATAGCTACACGAACTAATAAGGCTAATACAGACAAGTGATTAAGCTAATTCAAACTAATACAGAAGTAACTACACGAACTATTAAGGCTAATACAGACAAGTAATTAAGCTAATTCAAAATAATCCAGAAGTAACTACACAAACTAATAAGGCTAATACAGAAAAGTAATTAGGCTGATTCAAACTTTAAGGCTTATCCAGAAATAACTACACGAACTATTAAGGCTAATACAGACAAGTAATTATGTTAATTAAAAGTAACCACACAAACTATTAAGGCTATTACAGACAAATAATCAGACTAATTCAAACTTTAAGGGTAATCCAGAAATAACTACACGAACTATTAAGGCTAATACAGACAAGTAATTACGCTAATTCAAACTAATTCAAAAACTTTTTCACAAACTTTTAAGCCTAATTTAAAATCTCTACAGAATTATTAAGGGTAATCTAAAACACATGCACAAATTATTGAGTCTAATCTAAAATATCTACACAAATTGTTAATGCTAATTTAAAACATGTACGCAAATTACGAAGGCTAATATAAAACATCTACACAAATTATGAAGGCTAATATAAAATATTTACACAAATTGCTAATGTAAAACACATGTAAGAGCGTTAAGGAAAAACCAAATAGTCACAAGACTCATTTAAGACCAGAAAAACAGATAAAGACCCACTAAGGCTATCTCTTGAAAACGGTCCAGATCCATTAAAGCTCACTTTCGAAGAGGTACTGAGACCTTTTCAGACTAATTCTTAAGTAGGTGCGCAACATTAAAGGCTAAATCTGTATCAGATGCATGGGATCATCCAGGCTGAATTCAACCATCATAGTGATGTGTTAAATGCTAACCCTGAAATAGATCATAAAAATGAACACACCAAAAATACTTCGAGGAAAACGCTGCTAATTCTCAAATGGTCTGTAGAAATGATTAAGGCTAACTTTAACAGGATTTCACACACCATTGCCGAAGCCAAAGCAGCAAGTGAAATTTTAAAAAAAGTAATGTTTGTAATAATAGAAGCTAATAAATTAACCTCGCATTGTTAGCCCAAGTAAATGATGAATGAACATAACATAACATAAATTTCATCAAATATTTTTCCAGTGTGTAAATACATCTATCCCTTTTCTTGCAGTTTTAAATAAAGCAACTTCTAAATTAAATCATAGGTTATGATTTAATTTAGGAGTTGCCAATCACCTCTGTTTAAAATAAGTTATGACTTCTTTTAAATAAACTATCTATTAAGGTGAAGATAAAATTCGACACTTTAAGATTAATAATGTACAATATGGTACGATAAAATTAGACCGTTAAAAGCTAGTATATATTACATTAATTTAAGGGTGGGATAGTTGAATGTTAGGTAGGTTATGCTAGGATAGACTAACTTCAGGTTACGGTAGTTTCAATTTGGGTTAGATTTTCTGAATCTAATGGTATCAGACGATTTGTACACTTTTATGCTAAAAATTGTCTGAATAGCCTACAGAACTGTTCTCAAGATATTCTGGCCCATTTTGTTCAACTTGTCTGTTATTCGAAAATGCAATCAATTCTTATGTAGAGGTTATTACAGTTTTAATGTTGATATCGACAATAAATTCTTAATGTTATAGCAAAAGAAATGTTTGGACTGGACCGTATTTTCCGTCATCTGTTTGGTTATTATGGTTAATGAGAAGGTTAATTATTATTATTTATCTTAATTATTATTAAGATAAATAATAATAAAGAAAACAAACCTGACAAGTTTCGTAAGTCGTTTGACTTACATCTTCAAGGGTCAAAGGTAACTAAAAGTCAAAACACACCGGAATCCTTCTTATTATACCTTGAATTTGTTCAGGAAGATGAAATCATTCAACTTTTATTTATGGATATGAAACAAATGAAGTTATGGGGATTTATATTACATTCAGGACATTGAGTTGTATATTTAAATAATGGGTTAAAGGTTAAGAAGGGTGAAGAAACGTGTCGTTGTTTGTATACCAATAGAGATTGAACAGAAAACTACAAGGAACATGTCAAAGAATTCTATGGAAAGTTTTTAGATGGATCAACCTAATATTGTTTTATTTCCATCGATAGATTCACAATTTCCAAGCTGGTTCTCATGTTGTCAACCAACATATCGATAATATCTGTTGTTTTCAAACAAACATTCTTACTTACGTGTCAGTAAAGCAATACATTTCACCTGTGAAGGTCATACACTGGTTTGCGCTTAAGGTGGGAACAGCCGAGCTATATCAGACAGTGAGGATGCCCTTGATAACGAGGTGAAGTTCCACCCCTCCTACTTTTCTTCACTTCTATCCCCCCTCTTCCCCCATTTATGAGAGCAAGTTCACACCATACATAAGCTAGTGTCACGATTAGAGGTATAAACTGGACTTTCGACGAATGTGATCATCGTATGTTGCTACGACTGCCACCTGTAGATTCACGGGTCAAAGCTAGGCCATGTGACAAGCTAGTGTTAGCGTTCGCATACACTGAAACGACTCTCTCAAAGGCTAACAGACTACTATATGAAGTCCAGTGTGCGTGTGTTGGTGTTTTTGTCTTCTCTCTTTTCAAGTTGATGTTTTCGTTTTTTGTTTTTTTTTCTTTATTATGGGAGGAAAGAGGAGGAAACTGGGGGGGGGGGGCTAACATTAGTCAAACAAGGACGCACACAAGTGCTGAACATGAGCACGTTCTTAGAAAGGGGGTGGTAACAGGAAAAAAAAAGACGGGGGGGGGAACACATATCTGTTGTAATGCCCGCCAAGCCATGTTGCTTTGCCCTGTGGTAGTTCAAAAGGCCGCGAATTCTGGTCGACGCTGTCACTTGGAGGCCTCCTAAGTTTGCGTGAGCACAGACTTCGAACCACGCCCTATATGGATGTGAATCGAAGGTCACTGCTGGTCTACAGTCCGAGACGACAAAGCATTATAAGCATGACCAAAACTCAGATGATTATTCACAACATCCCGTATAGAAGTAGAATCAAACAATGCCTACCGTTAGTTCAGAATTGTCACTATAGAGGTCACTATAATCGCTAAAATGACTCGTGTCAATTTGACACCAGTTTATTATCATTACCATTTAATACTGAAATTTTTATTGTGAGAAGAAGCGAGTAACAAGTGTCGAATTCTCAGAAAACGAATATAAACACGTCTTCGTAATTAGTTCTGGTTAATAAACATATCCCAATATACCATTGTTGACTAACATAGACCATCTTGCAATAAAATCAACAGATTCTCTACTTAGTTTGATAGCAGGCCATAACCTTGTCCATTTAATGACGTAGATGAATTGTGAAACATCAATCTCAATTTAATAAGCAAGATACGAAATATTATTCTTAAATAGTCAAAACGCTTCCTAGTTGTTTGTTAATGTAGCTTCTGTTCACCATACCATGAAATTTGTGACTCAGCAGATGTCCAGTGGACCAGAGACATCCAAGCGAAACTCTCTTTCCCTATCAAAATAAAACATTATCCTGTATCCTACACGATATCTATTGACTTGGCAAGAATCCCAAAAACACACTAGAAAGTTCTGATTTTCCTTTACCATACGCCAAACAGTAAATATGATGGAACAAGATTCCATCAGCTTTAATCTGGATGTTTAGAAATGAGGAAACAACAGTTATGAGGCCAACTTTGATTAGCCTATTTTGATGGGTGAAATTCACGTGTCATTCTTTTTAATAATTGAATTAACAACCATGTAATGACATAGCTTTCTTTCAGCAATACCCATATATATTCAACTCATGAGCGTAAACACTAAAAGATCCAAAGATCGGCCAAGTAGATAGTTGGTAAACAAGCCAGTGTTGCCGATAGCCTAGCACGACAATTGTCGGAACATCAATGGGTTCTCTCATCCCTACTGAATACATCTTCATTATGGACTCAAAGGGTGGTGGAAGGTTCAAACCATGAATAGGGGGGCTAAACAAAATATGATCTGTGACACGTCTTTTCTTTCGTGGAAGCTAAGAACAAAAGGATTAAAATCATCAATAGAGAATTCTGTAATAAGATTTTAATGTACTATATTATAAAGATATTTCGTTTGAAAACAATACAGTGGATATTACCCTCATCAGCTGATACATATTGGGTAAAACAGTGGAATGAAATAGATTCCCATACTATCCCCGTTGTATTCCCCATGCACATTACACAGAGCGAGGCGAATACTATCCCTACAGAAGAAGATGAAAACAAATCGGTAAAGCACCTGTAGAAACATTTAAAAAAAAGGAAAAAAAGCTGTTGCAGAGAGCTCAGAGTGCCGGACAAATGTCACTATTTCCTTCAGTAAAACGCCATCTGGTTTGATCCTTTTCTGCTGCTTCCTTTGCCCGAACGCAAACAGCTACGAAGATTGCATACATGTGTGCTTGTTCGCCACCATATCAGATAGCTGTCCGTAGGTCACCTGCGACTGACCCGGGGCTTACATCACTGAGAACAGCAGCTGTGACACCCGATTTCGTTTTTCTCCCCCACGTATTTTCTCCCTACCCTTCATCCTTACTAGTTTTTTTTTTTTTTTTTTTTTCTTTACCCGGACCGACTCAAGGCCTTGGGAACTATCAACCTACAGGGTATAAGGTCGCCCTGAGCTGGGGCGAGTCCCATGTGTGGCGATTATGTTGGGCTCCGGCCACTTGTATAAAGAGGGTGGAGTAACTTTGATGAGAGAATTAGAACTTCGTCATACTAACCCACGAAACTTTTACCCTAACGTTGAATTGGAATTGTTGTATTTATCCTGGCTTTTGTTAACTTTTAGTTGGGTTTAATAGACTTGAGTTAGTAAAAAATAGTAATAATTTATCCATCATTACAGTCAGGATGTATACGAATACCCATTTTTTTATTTATAATTTCAGTTTCATTTCTGATAGTTCGAAATAATGCATAAAATGTTGGGTTTATATTTTAGTATCGGATTTTTTAGCAGTTTTAGTCCATGAAACCTTGTTACAAGTCTCAGAGAAGTTATTTTTGGAATCACGCAGGGCGCGACAGAAGAAGGCAATGAAATTGATCCTGACGAATATTCCCTTGTATGTAGTTGTGTTTTTTTACAGTCGATTTTGCTCAGTTTGAGAATTTAAAGCAAGAGTCTTTTCCAAGAGAAAGCTCTACTACTTGTGTTAAAGACCAACTCACTCTCGAGTGTTCTTATTTCTGCAAGTACCCTTCAGATACAGGCTACCTGCATCGTTCTTCTGCAGATATGACATCACGACACTTACCAAAGTTACCAGTAGGTCACGCATACACAAAGAAATAAGAGATTAATTGATGTGTCACAGATCATATTTTGTTTAGCCCCCTAATCCACAATAAGTTGAAAACACTGCGATTGGTGGTGGGTTATACAATCTACAAACCTTTCTCTAGAGAACACTTCCAGAGATAATAAAAATTAGTCTTCCATAAAACATCCAAGACAGAGAGACAGTTTCATCTTCATAATTCTCACATCATTTGACAATGCCCATTGGTTGAAAAGACCTGGGTTCGATTTCCGTCTACATCATCAACCTTTATAAGTTTTTCACCCATATATGAGCTAATTGATGATCTCATACAGACCTGGTTAGGTCTTGCAAACAAAAGAATAGATGAAATTTACCTAATTCCATAGCCTTGGTTGCTTACATTGTAATGCAAAACAACCTACCTCCAACCCACTATTATCACTACATGATTATCCGTCTATTTTCTATTTCTAAGCGAAATTTCTTAGGATTTCTTACATGAACTTGATTGCCAATAGTAATTTATAAATCTCTAATCTTTTACTCTTCCGGATTTGGAGGATTTGGTCTTTTTTTAAGGATCCAATATTCTAATTTTCTCGATACATGATTGACCTTTACTATTCAGGATGTATTGGTGTTTTTAAAGATTTAATATTCACCTTTTTGAAGATATAAAATTCAGTATACACTTCTCAGGATGCATTTTTCATGATTCATGTTTTTCTTTTAATATTCAAGATTGGTATTACCGATGATCATTTTATGAATTGAGATTATTGGGAACTTTGTTGTATATTGCTTTTCTTCCGTATCTTTGGAATTTTCTATTCACAGGTATGTTTGTCTATCCCGTTGATTTTCTTTGTGTCCATCCACCGATCTAACTGTTCATATCAGATACAATCTGTGACTTTCACCATCCAACCTCCATCTACATTTTAACAGACAACCAGGTTTGTTTTGACACCATCATAATCTATTTTTGAGCGAATTTTTATCGTGAAAGTGAACTGTTTTTATAGCATTCAACTGGAGAAAATCAACTGATATTATAATACGAATAAAGGTATTGGTCAGATTGTATAAACTCCGAAGATTATGCTTATCACTCCCTCCGAACTAATTTCAATACGTTCTTGTGTCTCCACTTCCTTCTGTGTGTGTCCCATAGAGGAATGTTTACGATCTAATAGCTGTTTACATGTACGGCTTCTATCACGTGCTATCTGTGTGTGTGTCCCCTGCGGTAACAACACACCTTGTACTGGGCACTCCTGTCTGGACCTGGTCCAGGAAGCGTGCACCGTGAAGTGACCTACGGCCTGCCTTTCAAGGTGATCATTATCTGATGTTGCCCTGTAACCTAAGAACTTCGGTCAGTATACAATCACTTCATCTAGGGTCATTCCTCTTTTTTTTTTCTTTTTCTTTTTTTTTTTTTTCGCCCACTCCCAACTTCTCCCACTCATTCTTTTTCTCTTCCTTTCACACCCACTAAAGAACACCGTACCCGAAAAAAAAAAAAAAAGCAGGTTTTGGGTCGAAACTACTCAATGTAGGTGCGGTTTTTCAAGAAGGCTTAGCAGATAATAAGTCACTTTGAGTAAAGTTATTATCCCAATTACACTACAAAAAATTTCATATCCAAAACATTGTTTTAAACAATTTTTTTTTTTTCTCTCCTTTCGTATCTGATCGATGAGGCCGATAAGGCTAAACGTCTAGGATGTTAAAAGGACTGTTCTGTGAACAGCTACTAACCACGTTTTCATACACCTCCTTCAAGCCTAGAATAAACGTACAAAAATTTACATTTATAGCCCGAAGGTAGAAACACACGAATTAAATTTCCGTGCAAATATAAACACCCTCGAACTCAGTATGCAATCTCATTACCCAAAGAGGCATCGCAGACAAGCCATGGAACAAGTGAGTCACTTAAGCTATCATAGCCAACTGAAGTATTAGTGAATTTTAGCTTAAGCTATAATTCCTAAAATTAAAAAGAAAATTTTAGCTTAAAATTCCTAAAATTAAAAAAAAAATTTAGCTTAAGCTAAAATTCTTAAAATTAAAAAGGAAATTTTAGCATAAAATTCCTAAAATTTAAAAAAAAAATTTAGCTTAAGCTAAAATTCCTAAAATTAAAAAGGAAAATTTAGCTTAAGCTAAAATGCACCGATCGGACACAACCATCAATTTTACGATATCTTTGCAATATTTTGTTATTTCTTTGCACAGATCAATAGACATCAATGGAGATACATATGATTATTATTTTTTCCTTCTTTCATAAGCCATTAAAAATACGAATGAGAAACTCTACCAGGAACATTAGAAAGCTAATATTTTGATTTATACAATCTTTATATTCTATTAATTCATCTCGTCACAAAATTAGCCTTTAAGATAGTTTTTTTTTTCGTATAAATATCCATCGGAATTTTCTACAAAATGAATAAATGGTTACATAAATGCATTATTGTAATTTTTCAATAATATTTTTATATTTAAGAGGCTATTTCAAAGTTTCGAAACGGTTTTTTTTGTTGTTTTTTTAAATTGCTTCGTGCTACAGCTCCGAGAATCTGTTGGTTCATCTCACTCAAAGATGAAAAATGGTTTTGTATGTCGGAAACATCCTTATGATTATCGTTGTGCATTTTATGTAAACCGTATGTGTTTATTTTACAATTCTGTACGCCTCTGTGTCTAGTTTTATAGTGATTCCTTTTTTATATTTATATTTGAATCCCCCTATTCTTTCTGATAATAATTTTTTTGCATTATCTTCACATTTTACAGTTTATTCAGTTTTTATGTTTCTATCAATTCACTTTCGCTATCACGCAGGCTCTTCCTATTCGCTCTGTCGCACTCTCTCTCTCTCTCTCTCTCTCTCTCTCTGTCTATCTTTCTAAATACATATACAGTCTACTTTCTGTATACATAAACATCTTTTTCAATTACCTAATCTGTTTGAATTAAAAAATCCCCAGCAGACATTATTTGAATGATACTTTGCAATTCACTTCTTGATTATGTTTTTAATATATTTAAAATTGTTGTTGTCATTTGGTTTTCCGATAAATAATTAACAAAATGATTAAACTTTGCATTAGATACGATATTTTGCAATTGTTCTTTTTTTTTTTTAGGTACTTCCGAAAGATGGCCTTCCATGGCTAGTAGATAGGACTTCAAATATTCGCGTAGTAAGTGTTGGTAATGGATCTGATGAAATACAGAAGACGACATACCTGTCAACACAAGGAAACGATATATATATAGCTATTTATTTGTATTGATTATAATACCTGAGAGATAGACAAAAGAACAGGAAGGAAATAGAAAGATAGACTAATAACACCGAAGAACATAGACAGGATCCTAACAAGATGAACAGAGTTTTCTCTTTCTTTCATTCTCTCTCTCTCTCTCTCGAAATGTCACGGATAGAAAGAAGAAAAGAATTCGAGAGAGAGAGAGAGAGAGAATGAAAGAAAGAGAGAGAACGACAATTAAGATGAAAAAAGACAATTGTACTCATCTATTAACGATATAACAGATTTGCAAGTAGAGAAATTTTAATCAACGTAAAAAAAAAAAGGACCAGCCTCTTACGATCATTATCTGTACGTCACTCAAAACGAAGCGCACGTGACATGGCATTACCCGCATCAGTTGTTCAACCTCTTTCCCCTGTTCTCTGAGTTGGTGAATATGCATTAAAACTGTTGTTAACAATTTTATACTATCATTATTATATTTGCTGAAGGATTTATTATCATGATTACCATGGAAACAATAACGTTCTTTATCTGTCGTAACCTCAGCTTTAAACAACATCAATCGAGGATCCTCAGAACCGATTGAAGAACGTGAGGACCCAAGAGGGGGTGACCAACACAGACATGTACAATCACATCATCTGACGTACATGCACAAAATATTTAAAGTACAATGTCTGGAGGGGAGGAGAAGACAGCTGGTCGATGTTTTTTCTTTTTTTTTTTTTAATGATACCGTGAGGCGTGTGGCTAGCACGAGCGCAAAAAAAGGGGGCTCTCTACCCCCTTATCCTTATGTTATGCCATAGCTTAGGGTTCCTCCCTCACGCACATAGCTCGGGAGCGGTGATAATTTGAAGGTTACTGTAAATAAATGCCAATCGGACCAATCAATCATCACATACTAGTATAGTCTTAGTCAGAACCGTTGAGAACTGCACATGCGTAGATCAGGTAAAAAAAAAAAAGTGTATGTGCGTGTGTGCGCTATATAGAAGCTACACACACGTGTGTGCTTTGGGCATGCAGCCTAACACAGCTGTAGTGTGAATGATGAAACAATGACTCGATACGAATGCGTGGCGAAATGAATAAAAAAAAACTGAGAAGTGGCAGGGAACGAAAAAGGTGTGTTCTATAAAGATAAGATCAAAGTAACGCTGGTTCCAGGTTTCGTGCATGTGGCTAAAAATAGGAATTCAAAATGAAAAGCAAAGGAATAATAAATTACAACTGAATTTTAACTAATAGGTTTACAAATGCTGATTCGTTTTTAGCGTGTGTTTTTTTTTCCCCCTCTCGTCTGCTAATCTAAACAATGACAGTTTATCGTGTGGTGATTGAAGTTAGTTGAAATTTACATGTTTACAAATGTAAATGCTAAAAACTGAGTTTTGTAAAAGAATATCCATTTTTGAGCACGGTGTTAAGACATGTTGAACACGTTAGCATTTTAATCACATATTTTTGCTTAAACAGATTTAGATGTCCCTTTAGCCTTAAATCACTCTGATATCGTTCTTTACACTTCTACGTAGTTCTATGCGTTTACGATTTAATCTAAGGCTAAAGGCTTATGTTCTGACAGCCATTTATTTCTGATATCCTTGTAGAAAACAGAATCAAAAGGCGCACACCTTTTAACATAGGCAAATGGCAATTATTGCAAGAAGTTTATTAAATTAAGCTTTACTATACGAACTTAGAGAATTCCAAATCGAATATTAACGATAACCTGTTTCTGAAATTGATTATTTTATTAATTGTTATCCTGTTTCTCTAAATTTTCCTATTTCTCTAATTTTTTCATCCTGTCTGTAAATTATTCCTTTCTTTTGTTTATTTTCTGTAAATTATCCTTTCTAATTTTTATCCTGTTTCTGTGAATTATCCTATTTTTCTAATTCTTTAGCCTGTTTCTGAAATTATCCTATTTTTCTAATTCTTTAGCCTGTTTCTGAAATTATCCTATTTTTTCTGAAATCATCCTTTGTTTCTATACTATACTAAATTATACCATGTTTCTGAAATTATCCTATTTTTTCTGAAATCATCCTTTGTTTCTATACTATACTAAATTATACCATGTTTTTGAAATTATCCTATAGCCTGTTTCTCAAATTATTCTATTTTTAATTCTTTAGCCTGTTTCTGAAATTATCCTATTTTTAATTCTTAAGCCTGTTTCTGAAATTATCATATTTTTTAATTCTTTAGCCTGTTTCTGAAATTATCCTATTTTTAATTCTTTAGCCTCTTTCTGAAATTATCCTATTTTTAATTCTTTAGCTTGTTTCTGAAATTATCCTATTTTTAATTCTTTAGCCTGTTTCTAAAATTATCCTATTTTTAATTCTTTAGCCTCTTTCTGAAATTATCCTATTTTTAATTCTTTAGCTTGTTTCTGAAATTATTCTATTTTTAATTCTTTAGCCTGTTTCTGAAATTATCCTATTTTTAATTCTTTAGCCTGTTTCTAAAATTATCCTATTTTTAATTCTTTAGCCTGTTTCTGAAATTATCCTATTTTTAATTCTTTAGCCTGTTTCTGAAATTATCCTATTTTTTATTCTTTAGCCTGTTTCTAAAATTATCCTATTTTCCTTACTGCAATTATCCTTTGTCTGTATACTATACTAAATTATACTAAGTTTTAGAAATTATCCTTTAACCTGTTTCTCAAATTATATTTCTCTAATATTTTATCTTGTTTCTCTAAATTACAGAATGCCGAATTTGTAAACAGCATAAAAATTCAAAAAATTGAAATTTATCCAGTTTTATATGGCAGGATTTAAAGTGATCACACATCACATCAATTTGTACTCATTTACATATTCTCTAAGAGACGATGACGTTCGAAACATCGCAAAAGTACAAGACTTTGAGAACGATACCGAACTTTGTTTTACTGTGGTATCACAACAGCTCTATATGTAAAAGATTTTTGATATGCTATCTAAAAGATATAAATACAATGCAATTTCAAAATTTGAATAAGCATTCAGAAACATAAAAAGAATAAAAAAATATATCTGAACACACATTTTTTACTCCAATTTCAAAATTATAAAGCTAACCAGAACTCGCTTGATGTTCAATTGCTTAAAACTTAGAAACATTTAGCAATCGTCAGAAATACAGTAAGAATGTTGTTATTTTTTTCATACTATTATTGCATCCGTTGTTTTTCCCCTTCTGTGTCTCTATTTAGTTTGTGTATTTGTGTTACCGAAATGCGAGAAATCCATCAAAGCTGTTGTTCATTCATACCACGCAACACACAGTAAACCGCCCACATTATTAACAGGCGCTGTCTGTAACACACGGCGAAACGGGGGGGGGGCGACATTAGTGATGTTTCCTGTAGTATAATATAAGGAGGGGGGGGTTGTCCTAATGTGTGTCTGTTTTTTTCTTTAGTTTTTTTTTCCACTTGCCTTAGAGTGTTCAGGTTAATCCCAGTACGCCTGCGCAGAAGAGGCAGGGAAGGGTCAGATCATGCCAGAAGGGTAACAACGCTGTCATCCGCGACGGTTCTCATGCTCCGACTGTCTCCCGGCACTGACTATATTTGTCTCGTCCATAGCTAGGAGGAATTACACACACGTGTGTAGAGCCAAATGCCAGGACCTCATCGCCCAGTTTACCCCCCCTTCTCCGTCTACTGGGGTTTCCTCTGCTAACCGTCGTCTGTCCTCCTTCACTGCCTACACGAATAGAGTGAGTGAAAGAAGGAAAAAAAAATGCCGAAAGATGAGCAGTCTTTTCCCTGTATGGCCTCACTGCCCGGAATCCTTCACCCATCCGAAGACATGGCCAAGATTGTTTGCTACTACTGTTACTTCTGGGGATCCTTATTCCCCTTTTGGGTTTGCGAGGGTGGATACGGTGGAGGAGAGGGGAAAGTTAAAAAAAAAAAAAAAAAAAGAGCGAGGGAAGCGGATAGTGTAACGAGAAGCGTCCATTACAGAGATAATGGAGGCAATTAATTATATTTCGAATGCAAGTCTGCATATATTGTAAACTTGCATTCATATATCTGGATTTTCTTTATTCTCTTTACAGGTGAACATTAATAGGAGGTTTTGCTTTAATTCTCGTTGTAATGCAAATTTACAATCTGAAGATATTAAACAAACGTTTCAGTCTTCCGTTAATAAAAGTAAAAGTTACTGATCTTACTATCTTTCGACAATCTTTACTATCTTCTACAAATTTCGAAATAATTGTTCGAATATATATATATATATATATATATATATAGTTTTACCACCCCAGTGAATATTGGCAATTTACGTTTTGTCTAGGAGTATTTTTAAGTCATTCATCGTTATTTATAGTCATTTGCGTCAGTGTTTGTATTTGTTTATGTGAGACTCCCATAATTCAGTGCAATGAATAAGGGTTCTTTCCTCTTTTTTTTCTTAAATGTTCTATGATTTTTTTGAAATTATATCCATTCCTTTTATAGAACCTATTTATTCCTGTTTACAGAAGTTTTTTCGTTTGTATGAATGTATGATCATCAGAATCCAGCCATTTCATTCTGTTGATCTCTTTGTGTCCCTGCAACAGTAGGTAAGGACATCAAAAATCAGCACTTAAATGCGAATGAAATCAACAATCGAACGTGAATGAAATCAACAATCAAATATGAATGAAATCAACAATCAAATATGAATGAAATCAATAATCAAATGTGTCCCTGCCTACTTAAATGTAAAATGAAATCAACAATCAAATGTGTCCCTGCCTACTTAAATGTAAAATGAAATCAACAATCAAATGTGTCCCTGCCTACTTAAATGTAAAATGAAAGCAACAATCAAATATGTCCCTGCCTATTTAAATGAGAAATGAAATCAACAATCAAATGTGTCCCTGCCTATTTAAATGAAATCAACAATCAAATGTGTCCCTGCCTACTGTAGCAGAGACACATCTTGAGTAAGGTCATATAACATAAAGCAAAAGGAGAGATTTTAAAATGAATAATAAAAATAAAGTACACATTACAATTATTTCAAAATCGAACCTATAAATAGGGTAAAATGAATAAATCCATGCTCGGTGTTTATTTTTTCAGATCCTAAAAAGGAAGGAAAAAACTGCGTAAATGATTACCAGTTACTTGGATGAGGAAATCTGGTTTATACCAAGTGGACTCCATTTCTGGGTAGGACCCATCTCAGGGATACACTCATCATATTCACGAATCGGGGTTCGCATTCCTTACGTCAGTGGACGGGTCTAATGTCGGCACACTTTGAATGTTATGGATAGAAAAGTAATTAGCTTGCCATCTCTCTCTATCTATCTATCTCTAAATAGCAACGCTACCTTTTTCTTTCAGTGTAACCGAAATAGCTCCCACTGTTATTATTATAATCAAAGAAACAATTTATTATTAATTTACGGTAGGAGAAAAAGCATTTCGAATCTCTAACAAATTGCGCGATACACACACACACACACACACTGAGCCAATCATTCAGGAGCTCTGTATCGTCCTTGATTGACACTTAATGATCTTTCCTTTTCATGTTTTATGAAGTAAGCCTAATCGTACCATTTTCATAAGCAAAAAGGATTTTTTTTTCGTGAATCTACAATCAAGCTCGTTTGACACACGGAAGAGAGCTAAACCAGAAGAAAAAATATTATCGTTAAGTACTGATAGTCGTAGCGTGAGATTAAAGTCCATTCTAAAGCGAAACATTTATAAATATTAAAATTTTTAATTTTTCAGATTGTGAAAATAGACCTCTAACCATAGATCGGAACTCTAATACTATGATAGGATTATAAGATCATTATCATGGTATTAGAACCTATCATAGATAATTACAGTTTTAAAAGAGTTACTCACTTCTGAAATAGACTTTTTTTTTTTTTGTAGACGTGATTTCGAAGGTCAGTTGAAGGTCACCCAATGCTATTTTCACATTACACTTAGATGTTATTTTCAAATTATATAGACGTATTTTTCGCATTACATAGTTTTCATAATTGACGTTTATTTTTCACATTAGAATATGAAAAATAAAAGTGAAATATAGATGCCCATTTCTGTATAAGCAAAAATTCAACTAGGTGAAATTAATACTAATGAAAAAAAAAAGTCTTACTAGGTGAGTTATACTTTATAATTAATTCTTTTTTTTGCAATGAGATACAAAATATTTAATCATATACAATTAAAACCGAATCAGAAATCTTTCTCTTTAACTGTTTGTGTCAACTTTCAAGTTTGTTGAGCCAAAAACTGCTGATGTATTCAACTACTGTTTCGTAAGTTTTACCGATTTTGTGATGTCAGCGAAGGCAGGTTTCCTATTACAAAGAGTATTTATGCTATTTGGCAAGGCTTCGTAGAACAAGAAAGTTGGCTCATTAAGAAAATATGAAGGCCTGCTTCAGTCAAAAAAGGCGAATTTAAAAAAAATGTATATATAATTAAATAGAAGAACAGAAGAATAAAAAGCATACGATAATTTAAAAATCTAAATATATATTTCTGGTGAATTACTTTTAATTTTTCATTGCTTAGAAGCTAATTTTAACCGTTAATTAGCTGGCTTCAGATCTCCAACCAACAATCTGCAGGTTCCAATCCTACTGTGGACATGGATGTTTGTGAGTGTCTTCAGATGTACTTCATCTCTTTTTGGAGGCCTGTAGAGGCTTGAAAAAGTTTCATGTTTGGTCTCTACAGCAGGATTTCCAGACAGTTTGCAACTGAGTAGTTTAAGTTAGGCCTAATTCCATGGTCTGGTTTGAGTACAGACCTAATGCTGTATAGTTGGGTACGATTAGGCCGGTCGTTTAAGCCTAATTATTTAACTTAAGGATAGATCTCGTTGCTTTTTTCTTAAAGGCAGATTTAATTGTTTTTAGCATAATAGACAAGATTAATTACTAATTTAGTGATAGATTTCATTTTTATTCGATTTGAAAGCAGGGCTAAATGACGTGTTTTTGTTTGTATTGTTTTGTTCGAATAGGCCTATTTTTTAGCTTTAGGACTAATTATTTTCTAGTTTGTTGTTATGCCTAATTATTTTTCTAGTTTGCTGCTATGCCTAATTGTTTTTCTAGTTTGTTACTATTCCTAACTGTTTTTCTAGTTTGTTGCTATTCCTAACTGTTTTTCTAGTTTGTTGCTATTCCTAACTGTTTTTCTAGTTTGTTGCTATTCCTAACTGTTTTTCTAGTTTGTTGCTATTCCTAACTGTTTTTCTAGTTTGTTGCTATTCCTAACTGTTTTTCTAGTTTGTTGCTATTCCTAACTGTTTTTCTAGTTTGTTGCTATTCCTAACTGTTTTTCTAGTTTGTTGCTATTCCTAACTGTTTTTCTAGTTTGGTGTTATGCCTAATAATTTTTCTAGTTTGCTCTATGCCTAATTGTTTTTCTGGTTTATTGCTATGCCTAATTGTTTTCCTAGTTTGTTGCTATTCCTAGCCGTTTTTCTGATTTATTGCTATGCCTTATTGTTTTTCTAGTTTGTTGCTATTCCTAACTGCTTTTCTAGTTTGTTGCTATACCTAATTGTTTTTCTGGTTTATTGCTATCCTAATTGTTTTTCTAGTTTGTTGCTATTCCTAACTGTTTTTCTAGTTTGTTGTTATGCCTAATAATTTTTCTAGTTTGCTGCTATGCCTAATTGTTTTTCTGGTTTATTGCTATGACTAATTGTTTTTCTAGTTTGTTGCTATACCTAATTGTTTTTCTAGTTTATTGCTATGCCTTATTGTTTTTCTAGTTTGTTGCTATTCCTAACTGCTTTTCTAGTTTATTTCTATGCCTAATTGTTTTCTAGTTTATTGCTATGCCTAATTGTTTTTCTGGTTTGTTACCATTCCTAACCGTTTTTCTAGTTTATTGCTATGCCTAATTGTTTTCTAGTTTACTGCTATGCCTAATTGTTTTTCTAGTTCGATTATTGTCCTAATCGTACAAGTTCATAAGTAGGTAATAAGGTATTTAAGAAAAAGATGATTTTCTTAAAAAAATAATGTATGTCTATGAATCTTACGTTGTTTTTTAAGTAAACAAGTTTTTCTAAACACTTTTCTGGGTTTCGTTTTTTAACTGATTTCTCTTTTACACCTATACTCAGTTAACATCGCCTCCATTGCTTCGTCAACTCCCTAGTTAGATCTATGGTTTTGTTTCTATCCTTCAAGCCGTCAGCACAAACTGTTTGAATTAGTGTTAACAGGAAGGAGTGACAGACACCAAAAAATAAAAAAGAAAAAAAAAATAAAGAAAAAAAAAACACCAGCACGCTTACAAATACTCACGCAGGGGTAGTTCGCTCCGAACATCACCGCTTCCTGGGGCCCACAGCTCGTGCTGAGATAATAAAGGCTAAAGTCAAATGAAAAATCAATAGTTTAGACTCCAATGCCTGACAAGTTGTGTCGCTATGTTGGTGGTTGGATAGAACGTGCCAAACGAACATACACACACACGGAAAACCAATCATTGATGTTGTTGACGAAAAGACACTTATGGACGATTCGAAATATTTATAGAGAACTCTTTCGTGGTGTTTTTTTATTTTTTATTTCCCTTTTGTTCTCTACCTTTAGAATTTTCTATTAATTTTAGAATTTATTTAGAAAACCAAAATAGTTCTTAAACTGATGCATGATCGAAATTGTATGTGTTTAATTTTGTTTTAAACCTCTTTATTCAGTAGTTTTAGAGACAGAGAAATAACACGCTACCTAGTGGCGATTGTACGAAGCTTGATTATTTTTAACACACTCGAGTCATTTATTATTTAGACAACTCCATTAAAACGAAGATACTTCGATGTCTCTTGTGTGATTAAAATTTTTATGATGTTTAAAAGCCTAAATTATTCATTTGTTAGTAGGTCTTTCAAGTGTTTTGATTACGATGTTGTTGAACATAGTTACAAAATTGCCGTCATACATCGATAACTTGGAAAATATATTTCCCTAGTGATCTACTGTAGACATGGTTATCAACATAAGCATTCTGTCTTTAACAATTCATTTAATTATGTCACTTAATTATATTTTCATAATTTTGAAGCAAGTTCCTACTGTATGCTTTTCATAATTCGTATCTTCACCCACGCATTTCAAGCTGCTTGGATTTATTCCATTTATCCTTTGACAGTTTATCTCTGAGACATGAAAAAAACTGACTTTAGAGAAAGGAAAAAACTCTCATCTATGAACCCAGCTAATTCTCTTAAACTTAAAGATCATATAGTATTTAATAAATTTTAGAAGGGGCGTTTCGCTCTCTCGAAAATTTGAAAATTAAACTTTTAGTCTTCAGATGCTAACTGATACTGTTATAGAGATGTGAATATAAATAACTTTCATTAACGATTAAATATTGCATAATAAAAGTATTTATCAGTTACTTCATGATCGCTGTACACACACACTGTAAACAACTATAAATGAATACGCCATTTTTAAAGTTACACTACAAAGAATCATCCAATCTGATTACAGATTACAAGTTTAAAAAAGATTGTAAACCCATCCTAGATAGGCGAAGGATTTTTTCTACCTTTTTCAATTAATTTTATATATTTAAAATTTTTCTTTACCAATCTCTGCTCTAGACACTAGGCATGGAACTCTTTCGGTACTTCAAACCCTCAATAAGCGAGAAGGTGGACCTCAAACTGGGTGATATCTTCCACTAAAGACATTCCCAAATATACGGGCCCAGGGCAGGATTCGAATCTCGGTCCACCAATCCAGCAGATCAGTATATGATGTCTATAAACTGCATATGCTTTTACTGGCTGTTAATATATGCAGAAGATCCTTAATATTCTTTGTTTCCATGCTTATACAGTTGATCA
Source organism: Typopeltis vanoorti (assembly GCF_054136105.1). NCBI lineage: Eukaryota > Metazoa > Arthropoda > Arachnida > Uropygi > Thelyphonidae > Typopeltis > Typopeltis vanoorti. The sequence continues at coordinate 22,509,034 of NC_143558.1, read as the reverse complement.
CAATTAACTCAGCAAATGAGATAGTGCAGAATCATGATCATCATCATTATCATCATCATTGGCTCAACAGCCCTTTCGTGGGTCCAGCCCAACTTAATCTATTTATTTTTATGTACTTAATAATGTCTGGCTCATTAAATAATCTGTATAGTTTATGGTTATATCTTTTCCTCCACACACACTATTCTCTTGTACTGCTCCAAAACACATCTGAGAACTCTTCTTTCAAACAGACTTAACAATCTTTCATCAGCCGTTGATAAATAGTTTTCTAAGGCATAAGTTAACACTGGTCTTACAAGTACTTTGTACATCATTAAGATAGTGTAGAATAGTACTTATTATTGCATAGAAATTTTTAAATGAAAAATTAGAATTATTAGAAAAATTCTGTAATCATGTAAGCACTCAATTTTGAAATTGAATCATCAATATCATCTTTGAAAAATTTGCATCGCCATCATCATTTTTTGTGTAGTCCATTCTAATACTAAATTTTATGTCAAATCTCTGAATTGACCAGTTTCAATTTTCCCTCTTCTAAGCACCAGCACCTCGAAGTACGTCATCCCATTACAGTCTTGGCCTTTTTCTAATTATTTTTCCGTGTCTTTTTCTTTTTCTTGAAAAACTATTTGCTCATCTTTCCTGCTTTGCCTGGTAATTAGAACTACCCTGTAAAAATGTCCTGACAATTTTACAGGGTAGTTCACCACTGCTTTCCCCAACCCCCAGTTTTACATGCTCGGGACCCGCATATGGCTGGGACGTATTCATGACTGTAATCCATGTGTGCGTTCACGGAGCGGGTTTGTCTGTTCTGTGGGATGAAAAACCCGAGTTTCCGTCTGAAAAAACCCTCGACCTCTGTATGAGATTGGCGAACTCACCTTTAGTCGAAAGAGACCAGATAAAGGTTCCTCACGGGAATCGAACCTAGGTCTTTCCGACCAAAGGCTTCGTCTATGCTGACTGAGTTACGGAGGCTCGCTCATCTTTCCTCATTCATTTTATTTAAGTGACTACACAATCATAGATTAGCTGTAATTATCCATTTTTCAATATTAATAATTCCGAGTTCGTTACCAATATCTTGATTGAATTGAGTGTCAGTGCGAATACTTCAGAATCGACTGAAGTATTAAACCTGAGTGAAGTATCAATTAGGAAGAAATTACTCATAATAATTTTATTACGATGACTGAAGTCTATGTTACACGTGTTAAAATTCCCATGATTTTTTGGCTATTTGTCCTGAAGTAAAAATCTGATCTTGAATCCCTACTTTTACCACTTTTCAAAATTTTTCTTGCCTACTAACAAAGCCTTATGTTACACACGAACAATAGTCGATGTTATTTTGTTCGGTAGGTGTTTGTTCATTATAGCTGGTAGATAAATGTACGAGGTCAATCCGACGATGAATACAAAACATGATGCAACGACTGTCAGTGATACTCGAAGTACATGTTTGCATTTATTTCATGCCTCATAAATTTCGACATTTGCGTCATTACCTGTGAAGCAAGTCATTTACTGATAAACAGAAAACTTGACCAGTCATCGTTTCACTAATTTTGGCAAAATAAGATGAGTCTGCACTAGTTAGTACATCAGACACAAAATATTGCAGTTGACCGAATATTGTTCGCAATATTGTGCAATCAACAATATTGTTATTAAGGCTTCTCTGTCACCTATGTGAAGCCTTCTAAAATATAAAAAATAGGATCGCTTTTAAAGTGTTTTGATTTTGTTTTATTATTGCGATTATTTGACATAGGTGGCGCACTATATAAGATAAGATGCGCCTCCGTAATATAAAGTATATTTATGATGACGGGTAATTATGTTAATAATTTATAAGTACTTTTTAAGTAAATACAGAAATAAAAACACACCAGATTTGCAGTACGATTCGTATTTTTAAGAACAGGCTAAGATTTGATGACAGAATCTGTATCTAATAAAATGGTTTTGTCTTCTTACTAACACGGATAGCATCGTATGCATCTATGTTTCCATAGCAACAACAATACTTGCACGTACTGCATCCTATGGATGTTTACGCGGGCGGGAACTATAGCCGATTCATTTGTCATGACATCGGACACAAAATAATCTTTCGAGTCTTGAAAACGTTCAATTCGATTTAAAACCGATTGAAGAAAATGCAAGCGAATCTGGAAGTCACGGCCATAAAGGCAAATTAATATGTGAATCCAGGCAAAAAAAATGGGATCTCTTAAGGTTCTTTCTGTATGAAGACGTTTCATTCTTAACGAAAGTGTCTCATATGAAAAGAGGATGTTCCCACACTCGGAGATTTCGATGCACTTTCGTAGGAAACAGCTGGGTTTGAATCCTATCCACAACGCAACAACCGTTATCATGGTTTTCAACTAAACAGGAGTTAACTAGTATTATATGGAAGCAACGTTTTCTCTCGGACAGCTTTTATCTCACACAGAAAACCAGCCCGAGAACACACACACACACACACACACACACACACACACACACACACACACACACACACACACACACACACACACACACACACCCTGTGTTTCATAAACTGATGTAAATCAATTTTTTTAATCACATAATTGGCACGTTAAAAATCTTTTTAAATTAGAATTTTTTGTAAACTACACTTTTATTACTTTTCAAATTATGTAATTGATACTTTTAGCATCTTTTTCAGATTATATAATTGGCATTATTAACATATTTTTCAAATTATGCAATTGGCAATTTTAGGACTTTTTTTAATCGGAATTTTGTAAAATCCTATTTTAGCACCTTTTTTCAAATTATGTAATTTATAATTTTAGGACCTTTTCCTCTATCAAATGCAATTTCGTAAAGAGCTATTGACAGCATCTTTTTCTTTTTTTTTTTAAAATTATGTGACACTTTTGTGCGCTTTTTCAAAACATAATAGATGCTTTGTCGACAAATAAGCATTTTAGCATTGAAATTATATCACTGATACTTTTAGCACCTTTTTCAAATTATGTAAATGACACTTTTAGGACTTTTATTCTTTTAATTGCAATTTTGTAAACAGCTATTGTTAGCACCTTTTTCAAATTATGTGACACTTTTGAGACTTTTGAAAATATAATTGACACTTTTTAAATTACAGTTTTGTAATCAAGTATTTTAACACCTTTTTTCAAATTATGCAATTGGCAATTATAGGCCTTTTTAAATTAAAATTTCTTAAAAAGATATTTTATCACCTATTTCAAATTATGTAATTTTTACTTTTGGGACCTTTTTCAAATTTTTAATATTTCGCTCATGTAATTTTCAATAAATCTTTCCGAATTTTATTATGGATTAAATACCTTAAATTAATAATTAACATTAATAATAAGCAATAAAGGCACACACTGACTTATCTTATTGTTAATTATTAACGATAAAAATATTCAATCAGTTACTGCATGGAATAACTGAATATTGTTAATGGATTCATTCATATTCAAGCTATTATTCTGTCAACGTCTTCACACTAATACAAACTATTTATATTTGAAAATTAATTAATTAAATAATAATAAAAAACGAATTTTGCCAGTTATTCTACTAAAGGCAGTTAAACCTCTAAAGAGCGTCATTCAGTTATTTGAACTGACATGCAAACAGTCTACCGTATGTTACATCGTGGGTGGGTTATTACATATCAGTGTTTGGCTAGCGACAACTTCCCCAAGCTTCAGTGTATTCTTAAGTGACCTGAACACTATCAGTAGTCCTTCAAGCGTTCCTGGCAACCACAGAAGCCACATGCTTTTCGGAGGTCACGTATGCTGAGAGATGATTAATTATTCATCAGATAAAAGCATGGATGGGGTCATTAGAAAAGTGTTGTACAAACGAAACCATACAAATGTCATAGACTCGCAAAAAAAATGTTTGTCCCTCCAGCTCATCTAATTGAGCACTAGTAAATGATTCGATGATTTATTCATTGCAAGAACACGCATGTGTGTGTGTGTGTGTGTGTGTGTGTGTGTGTGTGTGTGTGTGTGTGTGTGTGTGTGTGTGTGTGTGTGTGTGTCAATCACTACCTTAAAAATAGAGAAAAACAAAAGTTCAGATAGATTGGAACAACAGATTTAGCAAACAATAGAATACTGTCTCTCTGTCTGTCTCTCCGTCTCAAACATATATTTCCGGTTGTGCATTGCTCTCCTATTTTCTTACGCTTTTTTTTACCAGATTTCTCTCTCTCTCTTTCTCTCTGTGTGTGACAATCCACCAACTTAAGAAATGGAGAAAAATAAAAGCTGAGATTGATTGGAACAATAGATTTAGCAGACAATAGAATACTCCCTCTCTCATGTATATTGCAAAATCAATTAAACAAAAAAAATATTAATTTGTGAAAATGTGCCTTAATTATGAATAGATAATCAATATTTACTTCTCTTTACGTTGAATAGTTGCCATTTGTCTCATTCTTTCATTTCATAAAATAATAGAAGGATTACAAGTCATTATTTTTTTCGCTAATCGAATTGTAGTAGCTAATTGAACAATATTATTTTGGTCACTCATTTTGTCATTGTAGTAGCTAATTGTAGCTGATTGAACAATATCATTTTTGTCGTTAATTAAATTCTAGTAGCTAATGGAAAAATATTATTTTGTCACTAATCCAATTGTAGTAGCTAATTGTAACTAACAATTGTAACTAATTGAACAATATTATTTTGTCACTAATCCAATTGTAGTAGCTAATTGTAACTAACAATTGTAACTAATTGAACAATATTATTTTTGTCAGTAATCCAATTGTAACAGCAATTGTAGCTAACAATTGTAACTAATTGAACAATATTATTTTTGTCAATAATCCAATTGTAACAGCAATTGTAGCTAACAATTGTAACTAATTGAACAATATTATTTTTGTCAGTAATCCAATTGTAACAGCAATTTTAGCTAACAATTGTAACTAATTGAACAATATTATTTTTGTCAGTAATCCAATTGTAACAGCAATTGTAGCTAACAATTGTAACTAATTGAACAATATTATTTTTGTCAGTAATCCAATTGTAGCAGCAATTGTAGCTAACAATTGTAACTAATTGAACAATATTATTTTTGTCAGTAATCCAATTGTAGCAGCAATTGTAGCTAACAATTGTAACTAATTGAACAATATTATTTTTGTCAGTAATCCAATTGTAGCAGCAATTGTAGCTAACAATTGTAACTAATTGAACAATATTATTTTTTTCGCTAATCCAATTGTAGTAACTAATTGAACAATATTATTTTTATCATTAATCCAATTGCAGTAGCTAATTGTAACTAACAATTGTAACTAATTGAAAAATAATATTTTTGTCACTAATCTAATTGTATTTGCTAATTGTAGCTAATATTATTGAACAATATTATTTTTTCGCTAATTGTAGTAGCTAATTGAACAATATTATTTCTGTCACTAATCCAATTGTAGTAGCTAATTGTAACTAATTGAAAAATAATATTTTCGTCACTAATCCAATTGTATTTGCTAATTGTAGCTAATATTATTGAACAGTATTATTTTTTTCGCTAATTGTAGTAGCTAATTGAACAATATTATTTCTGTCACTAATCCAATTGTAGTAGCTAATTGTAACTAATTGAACAATATTATTTTTGTCAATAATCCAATTGTAGCTAACAACGATTGTAACTAATTAAAAATATTATTTTTGTCGCTAATCGAATTGTCGTAGCCAATTCTAGCTAACAATTGCAGCTGATTGAACAATATTTTTGTCGCTAATCGAATTGTAGCTAATTGAACAACAGACAACAATAGAAGGCGCCGAACTTTATTATCGTATAATATTAACAACATAACTTCATTAACTCTAGCCAACCAATAATTCCTATGGGAACTATAAAAGCAGGTACCTTGACTAACATATGTTAACAAAAAAGTCTGATATTTAAAAAAACATAAAAAAGGTAAGGTGCGGCAACCGAGCCTTTTTTAAATAAACACAAAGACTGAAAGATTAATTTTTTTTTCTTGGTTTTAAAGTTTTAGCATATTTTGAATCTCTTCAAAGTACACCAAATCAGTATTAAGCATTGCAAAATACACACACCTGTACATACATCACCTACAGGTGTGGGCGATACGTCAGACATCGCCAGTTCAAACGGGACTGGCATATCCCGGATGCTAGAAGATCGTATGATAACAAAAAATGTGCAAACTTCTTCTGTTCTTCCTTTGCTGGATGCCATATGCTATTAAAAATTCTGTTCGAAATAAAATGCATACAGAATGGGAAATGTGTATTAATGGAAGATTTTTTTAAAAAAAGAGATTATATGGTATTTGATAAGACGTAATGAATATTTAAAGAATATTAATTAATAATCAAGGTAAACGACATTTTTAACTATCAGACTCATGAATATAATGAGAAAACAACGTAATTTTAATGGGAACAGCTTTGTAGTTGTCCGCTCTTATATTAGTGGCTTCATCATTCTTTCATCCCATACCAGCTACCATCTTAGTCCGGGACAAGCTGTGATCTCATCAAGCAAGAAAAGTGTGACCCCCCACAGCATGGGTGCAGTCTGGGCTGTCTGTAAAAGTGCTTCTGGGCAACTCTGTAGTACGGACTCTCTCTCTTGGCTCTTAGCCCACTCATATCTGACCACTCCTGGAAGGAGATTCAAGGCTTCTTTCAAGCGAAGTCTTTTGTGGACGACAGCTGCTCTTACCCTGACTGGAGTGAGATGCAACGCAGGGGAAAGGGAAGGAATGGACACTAGATGTCTGATGAAGAGGGGGGGGGGGAAGAATGTCGAAAAAAAATAGACTTAAATCACAGGAGACAGCTGTCTCTTTCACGAGAATTATAAGCGAAATAATATAAATATATCCCAAGAAAATTCAAATGATTTTATTTATGGAGCAAAAAAGTTATCGTTTTCCGCTTATTTTCTAAATCTAATAGGTTTAATTATCTTTCAGCATCCTTTGTTTATATTGTTGGCCTCCGTATATGATTTCTGCAAATTTGTGCTAAATTCCTATAGTCAAAAATATTGAGTTGAATTTGAACAGTTTTTTTCCTCATTAGAATGTAATATCAAAAATGTAGTGATATTCCGTGTCTATTTACATTTTTCATTAAAAGCTTTCTATTGTTGAAATTGATTTAATTCTGCAACCTTAGCGACATTGGTATCCTAGCAACAAGTATTATTTTTTATGATTGACTGTTGAACGAGATGGAGGATGACATAATGTCGAATTAACTGATTTCTTTTTTTTTTCACATTAACAAAACTTATTAAATTAACATTAGCTGAGTCTATATTAATGAAGATGATGTTATTTATAAGACGGAACATATTAAGGTGAAAAAAAAATCTGCCTTCTGCTTAACGTTCATCTGGGTGATTTCTTCCATTATGCAAACTCGTTCTGTTACCGTACGACTCCAATTTTCTTCTTTAAATAACACCAAAAACGTCTTTCGGATTATTAAGCATCTTCACTTTTCCTTGGCGCAAAAAGATTTATGAATATATTTTTAAACATTTTCATCCCATTAGAATTCATTACAGGCCTATTTGACGCAAGCATCGAGATCTGTAATCCGTGAAGTAATTAGTTTATTATGTAAAAACCAATTATATAATTTAAATTAAAAACTAGTAGCGCAAAAAAAAACAACGAAAGAGGGAGAGAAAGAGAGAGACAGAAAAAAAAGCGTGTAATGAGTTAAGGGATTGATTCATTAACAGCGAAATGAACAGCTGAACTTGCAATGATGTCACGCAAACGACCAGCTAATTGTTATGTAGGTGATACACGTCATTATTTCAAACACTCCTAATTACAGCTGTGTGAAGAAAGGATAAAGAAAACCAAAAAAAAAAAAGTTTTTTTTTCTTGAAAAAGAAAAAAAAAACAGAAGGCTACCATAGCATCAAAAGACATTACCGCAGATGGAGAAAACGTATAATGCTTTGCGTAATTATTTTACGGGAAAATGTGAGCTTTGTTCATTTTTATATTTGTCAAAAAATCTAGATTTCGTCACGGCATTTATCAGCTAAAGAACTGATTGTTATTATTATTTGTTTATTATTTTTTGATGGAAATTAGCAGCGGTAGATATTAATTTCAAGTACGCATCCACTATTTGTAAGTAAAATTGTTCGTTTCTTTATTTTATACGTTAAATTGTTCATTTCTTTTTTTTTTATACGTTAAATTGTTCATTTCTTTTTTGTTGTTTTGTTTTTAGAAAAAGAAAAAAAGTGCGCACGTGAGTAGCCAACCAAAATGTCAATTTCAACAATGCAAGAAAAAAAAAGCAGTCGAAATTAACATTCGTTGATGAATTGTATGATTGTAAGGCGTTTATTGTGATTACAATTCTTTTGCTTGATTGTAAATCAATCACGCTTTATGCATGTTACCGAATGTAAAAATTATTTTATGGCTTGATTGTAATTATTTTAGAAATGTTTAAAAATAATTACCTTCCTGTGTTAATATGAATTTAATAATAATTAGCTACGGTAAATATTAGGGTTGATTTTTTTAGCAAAAGAAAAAAGAAAAAAAAAAGGCACTTGATTAGCCAATGAAACTGTCAGTTTCAACAATGCATGAAAAGCAGACGATTTAACATTTGTATGTGAATTTAATGATTGTAAGCTGTTGTTTTATTGACAATTCTGTTGCTTTATTTTGAACGTAAAAATTGGACTTTATGCATATTTCTGAATGTAAAATTTATGTTTTATGACTTGATTGGTATTATTTTAGAAAAATTGTAAATAATTTCTCCTTTGGCGAAATGAATTGAATAATAATTTTTTATTGATAAAACATTGCTAGATCATTTAACACAGCAAAAATAGTTACTGTTCTATTAATAAAAAAATACTAAGATCGCGTTTAGCACATAACATTAAATCGTTTCGGACACGAAGATTCTACATTCCCATCCTCCTTACACCGCCCCCATGTCCTTAAAGACGTCTTAACTATATATAGCTCTCACGATAAAAGGAGATCTAAGCACATTACTTAAAGGTTTTCCTTTATCAGTTGGCCGGAAGGGAAAACCCGTGAGAGAATTTTTACCCCTAAATACTAATGCCTCCCCTGTTCCCTTCACTTGAAAAGATCTCCCTTGTCCACCTGGAAACGCTAGCCTAGGGATAGTTCTTCGGCCAAGCGTTTCTGACTTTTTTAAAGTTTCTTTGTTAGCCGAGTGGGCATTCAATCCGGGAGCTTAAAAAAAAAAAAAAAAAAAAAAACACAGATGGTATTCATGCTGGTTCGGAGCCGAATAAAAACTCTGTAGTCCAGGAAACTTCGTGGTACCCCTCTTTTCACACTACCTTCCCGTCTATCTTTCTTCGGAGGTAACATAGGGACTTGTTGCGTAAAGCCGGGGCTACTTCATCCTCACTGTGTTTTGGCCGGACCAGTAGCTACCCAGGGTCACATTGCGTCGAAATACGAGCTGAATAAGGTAGGGGTAGGGAGAATAGGGGATAGGAGATACAAGTAAAAAAAAAAAAAAGAAAAAAAAGATGAGATGGGGAAACAGGAGATATTTTTTATTCACTCTATCGATGTCATTGACTTTTTAGGAGATATTTGGCACCGAAATAGTAAACATTAATTAGCTTGTTATTTTGCTGATATCGATATAACTTACTAAATTTATCACAATAATTATTATAGTCGTTATATTAGCAACCTGAATTGAATAATAAAACAGACAAATGTAGATAAAAAGTGCCTAATTCAATACGATGGATCGGAAAATATCTTACAATTAGGAGTTACGATCTTCAACTCGAATTGTCTTGGTATTGTAGTAATTAAAATACTACTCATTTCACTAGTTGGGTTTGAGATCGTGCCTAGTCCTTAATGAGATCCCAAATAAAAAATCGGATTGTTAGCGATTCGTGTCTTTTAAGTAGTAGAATACCAAGGGATTGACGTACGATGGATTGACTTGTCTTAAGCTATCAATCACATTCAAAACTTATAGGTATAAAACGAATATTTTTTTGGCCGAATTATTATTATATGAGACAATGGATGTTTATCAACCTTTCGTTCTAAAAAAGGTCCACTGCTAGAAGTGTTTTAACTTTTTCTTCAATATTTCTTGTGGTTTATATCTATGTTATTGAGGAAAATAAGCAAGTACTTTTCGGTGAATATTTTCTCTGTTTTTTGAATATGTAAAAGTGGAAAACGCTTTATTTTGTTGCATCTATTCGAAATATTGTCTGTTTGATCTAATTTCTAATTCTGAGATCAGGTTAAATAGGAAAAACTGGAAAAAAAAAATCAAAACTTCCAAGAAGGTTTCATTCTGTTACTCTGAGTGTGGTCTTTGATTTCACTTTCTTTCTCTCTTTATCTTTCCTCGGTCACTCTTTCTCTCTCTCTTCCTTCTATCACCTTTCTTGTCGAGTGTCTTCTTCTACTTCTTTTTTTCCCCATCGTCTTTGCACCCCTTATTCCGTCATCTTCACCTTCTCTCGTATCTCTTAAAAGATGAGGTTTGATCGTGTTTAGATTGAATGATGCATAAATGCAAGTTTTTAGGCATTACATGCAATAAAGGTTGGTCGATGGGTAGAGCCTCTGCTGCTAATGGCTTACGCAAAAAATTAAGCAAGTTTGAGTGCGGTTAGTAGACGGAAGGGGCTCAATCGTTCGATGCTGTTGGCACTCATCTCCCTCGATGAGTCTTTGGACTCCCTACAGGTGTCACATAATAATAATATAATCGACTTCTATTTTTAAACGCTTCTTATAGAGATAAAATCATCGTCATCATGCCTGTCAAGGATTTGGGCCCAAAGTGACCTGTTCCGGCCTTAGAAGTCATCATTGAATCGTTTAAGAGGACGTCCTGGTTTTCTTTTTCCTAATGGCTTGTACTTTAAGGCTTGTTTTGGTAATCTTTCTGTTTTCATTCTTTGAACGTGTTCCATCCATTTGTGTTTATATTTTTTAATTTTTTCTATTACTGATTCCTGGTTTAATTCTTTCATAATTTCTTCATTTCTTTTGTGATCAAATAGGATATACTTTGCAGTTTTTCTCATAAACTTCATTTCAGCTGTTAATAATCTTTGTCTTTTTTGTTTAGAGATAAAATACAAATACTATTTTTTTACAAATAATATTATCATCATCATAATAACACTAAATACGGGTATAGATCAAATTGGTCTGTTCCGGTCTCATTATCCATCCAATATATATATATATCCAATATATCCAATATATATATATATATATATATATATATATATATATATATATATATATATATATATATATATATATATATATATATATATATATATATATATATATATATATACTCCCAAATAATCGATTCAAATATACTGCGAAAAAAAATCATTTGAATGGTTTCAATTAATCAAACCAATTAAAAGAAATAAGGTCTTTTGAAGAAAAAAATTTAATAGAAAAGAACAAACATAAGAATAAAAATAAGTAAAAAAGATCAAGAAAAGTAAAGACTACCCAAATAATAATAATAATAATAATACCAAATTATCGCAATTTGGTCAATTTCAATTTTAGAAATATATTTTTTCTTTTTATTTTGAATTTACGTTTCTTTATAATAAATTGCAACCGGAACATAGCAAGAGAGAGAGAGAAAGTGAGAATATTCAATTAAATTATTTACACCAGCATTTTATTAATATAAATTTTTAATTCTCATCTGATGTAAACGCAATCAACCCCAAAGAAACTGCATCACATAAAAATCAATTCTTGGTTATATTTATTCCATCTTTATTGCCGATTTAAACAAACGATAAAACGCATGCAGTGTTTAAAAGACCTTCCTGCTTCAAATTCATTAATTGTCGAAGTTCATGCGTTAAGAGAATTTTTTTCTTTCTTTCTTTTCTCAAGTCATTTCCCACTCCAGAGCTTCGAAGTGATGGATGCAACATTCTTCCACTTCTAGCAGCCATTACACATCTTGGTAATGTTAGCTTATCCTTCTTTATCTATTAAAAAATTCACTAAACACCAACATGGCGAATATTAAATTGTTATAATTAAGTCCCTGAGAGTTATACATAATCCTAGGCTCATTAAGTGTTTTTGAGTACCTCAGCTAAACATACGAGCTGTCTTCAAATGGGGCCTATTAAATGAACTATGTAATGCATCTAATTTATGCACATTTAATTGGCGCTATTTGTTGAACTAGGAAGCTAGAATGATGCGAAGTGTACGAGAGAGAGAGAAAGAAAAAATAAACGCGATAGAGACGAGGAACTTATTTTCATACTGCTAATATAAGAATCAATACATAAGCTGTCATTCATTAGAAGCTTGTTAAAATATGTACACAGTCACATCGCTTTAGGCCTACTCGTTAATAATATGTTTTCATCTAGAAAAACAAATTTATCATATCCAATAAACATTTGCCTCTATTTACATTAACTTGTTTTTCACTGGATTGCGCAACAATGTACGCATTACAGATTCTTATAGTGAAGGAATGTGTGTAATAATTGCTTACATTATTCCTGCGAAACATCTGTTGCCAAGGTAGCTGGACAAAAAAAATTTTTTTGATAAAATTCCACTTTGTTCAGCCAATTGCAGGTGGATTTCAATTAAAATTTTAAATGGAGTGAATTTTATAGCCAAAATTATGAAAATTAAACGAAACACGTATCAGTTATATTTAAAATTTATCCATCACTATAATTTCTATCATAAACACATTAGTCTATTCACAATCATATTAAGGTAAAATTATATTAATAAAATTTTGGTGTATGCATATTTTTATTATATATTTGTAAATTTGTAATTATAAATATTTAAACTTATTCTAAAGATCTTTGTAATACAAATTATTTGTTATATTAGAAACATATCTATATATATTGCTATTTTATTTATCTTTAGATATAAAGAGAGTACAAATGTGTCAAGGGTCAAATTTCATTTTATAGCGCACTTTAGCTTATATCAATATTAGCCCATATGTATGAGGTATTCTTATAATAATAACTGAGCTGTTCATTGACCAATATTATAACGTCTTTGACGTGGTATTAAAAATTTGAAATTAAGGAATTGAAATAAGATTAGCTTTATCTTAGGGCTAATAAGGAAGGGGAAGGTTAATAGTTTGAATAATTATCCATTTTTAAATTATTATCATTAAAATTATTAATAATTAGTATGGAGTTGGAGGTCTAAAAATCCGACGAATTTCTTTTTTTTTTTAAATAAAAATGAGAAACAAGTATTAATATAATTTAATTATTACTAAGTTTGAATGTCTTAATTTAAAATAGTGTACTCTAAAACAAAAGAAAAACTCGCATATAATAATGAAAAAATAAATAAAAGATAAATATATGTTTCCAATCAATAGCTAAGATAATAATAGATGGTGTATATTCATTCGGAACAGGAAGTTAAGCAAATAAATGTGGAGGGTCTATCTTTAGAATATAATACAACCAAACAGCAGAGAAAAATTGTCTATCACGAAATAAATTGTTTAAAGAAGTGTACAACCTAACAAAACTGATTTTTATGTGTTTATGAATTGCTATTTTTTAGAAATTTTTATTTGTGGATATTAATTTGCCTGTGAGAAGTTGAAATGGGTGTGACCAAGTATGGAGTTTATACAGCGAGCCTTATGTTACTTATTATTATTATTATTATTATTATTTCACTAGGTATTTCTTATGACATCTTAGACTGTAAGCAAATTATTAGACAGATAGTTTGGGTTGTTTGGGAATAAATCAAAGTATATAAGGCTCGGAGTATATATATTTGCTACTGAGATCGATAATTCACCTTTTCAAAAAAGGTCTTATAAATGTTCATCTGGCTTTAAAAGGGATCCCACAACTTGCGATCCATACGATTATACTGAATTTACATCAGTGAGAATTAAAAACATTGATAATTAGAAAAACGCTTTTTTGCTCTTGGTATGATTTGTAGCCAACCAACTTGGTAAAATTAGTTGTTAAAATCAACTTCCTGTTTATTTCTATAATAAGATGACTTACGTGGGAAAAAGACAAAGGTATTTGGCTCATGTCAATAATAATTAGAGCCCTGATTGGTTAATATACACTTGTAGACAGCAACAATGATTGCTATTATCCCATAATCTATTTATTAATTGAATTATATTCACCATAGCTTCGTGGGTCAAGTTAAAATTTGTGTTTTAGCGATGATTAACAATACTCGGGTTTGAAGATCTGATTTTTTTTTTTTTTTTTTTTTTTGGAAAATAGGGACCTTCCTTGGTGCTTTAGCGGCTCCCTCCTCCTTAAGGATAATTTATTTATCAAAAAGGAACCGCTAAATAAGTGTCAAAGTATTTGTTTGTTTTTACTTTTAAGTATTGTTTATTTTGTTTGGGTATGTCCGTAAGGAAAATACATGGGTTGATTCACCTCAATAGAACGAAAGAGAAAGATCCATAATGTGTGTGTGTGTGTGTGTGGTGTACAGTCGGAATGTCTGTGCCAATTTGGTTCTCATGAATAATTCACAATCCTACTACACACACACACACACACAACCGTCGTGGTACTTAGCGGAAAATGCCTGTAATAAATAATCCTAAAAAAGGATGCTAGACCAGATTTTCTATTCTCACGTAGACCAGGTAATTTTTTTTTCTTTATTCTTTTTTGTATTTCCTTTGCTCCAAAATACGTACGATGCAAAGTAGAACCCAAGAAATAAACTTAAAAAAAAAAAAAAAAAAAAAAACGAAGTATTTTCTTCTTATTTGAATTTCTGCATTTTCAAATAATGAGACTTGAGGGGGGGGGGATGGCTCATGGACGTCACTGCTTTATTGTATGCAATTTTCCTAAAAAAAAACGTAAGAAGTTTTACTAGTCGTTTTTAACTGATGGTCCCCAAGGTGCTACTAATGTTTTTTTGCCAGCTAAAATTCGTTTTTCTTACAAACTAACCGAATAGAAAGATTGACAATTGGGAATTTTAGTGTTGCAAATGTTTAGGTTGCTAATTTACCGGAAAAGCTAAAAAAAAAAAAAAAAAAAAAAAAAAAAAAAAAAAAAAAAAAATACACTACTCGGAATTGATTTAAAAGATCATTTAAATAAAAAAAAAGGACAATATTTACATTCCTTAATAAATTGTGTACACAATCTTGACGTCTTACAACTGCTTAGCTAGAATAATTATGATCACCCTATGAAATTGCACTCAATGTCTTGTCATTTAGCTATATCAAATTAATTCTATAATATTAAACTGACTATATCATTTATCATATAAATATAGCAAACATCATAAGTAAGCAGTTATCTATTCGTATGATTTCATGAAGTTAGTAAACATGGATAACACTTTGTAAACATAGAAGGAATTAACTATAGCCTACACGTCATATTAAACAGTAGACCACATTATCCTTAATAAGACAAGTTAAAATAGACGGTAGTGAACCCTATGATGACGTAATAAATATTATCTTTACGTAATGTCTATTTAAATTACAAAATAATGTCATATACGAAATCCAACAGTAGACAAAAATCCAACAATCAACGACCATTGTTAATGGCTCATTCTACTCAACAATGAATTTTAAGGATCAATTATTCGCGTGTCTTCATTGTTAGACAGTTGCTGATTTTTAACATTATCTGAATTTAATTATTGTCGCTGGCTAAGTTCACCGAATATAGACTAAAAGACAAACAAAAATGATCTTTCCTAAATGTCATAGGTAAGAAAAGTTTGTTGATGAGAGTACTCTTTCTCCAGATTTTTCTAAGTCGTTTACGATATACAAGTTTGGATAATATTGTGGCTAGCTTTGCATGGTTTTGCTTTTCAGATAAGTTTTTCATTTTTATCGTGTTCTTGCAAGCTTCCAAAAGACAGTCTACAAATAGATGAACTTCTTTCGAAATTTAAGATCTAAATTAAACCCAGACAATCATAGCATAGGAAGTCATTTGCATAAGAATCTTCACTGTCTATAGATCTATGTAGAATGCTATACGCATTTAGAATATGTTATTTGAGAATGCATGCAAAGGAGGGGGTTTTATTCGGAGAGCTGGTGCAGTTTTGCCCATCTCTTTGACATGCAAGCAGCAACAACAACACAAAAAAATAGAAGGAAAGATTGAGATAGAGTTATTTATATTTTGATACGGCGAGACTTTGCATTGACACAGAAATGTAATTTTTTCGTGTGTGTGTGTGAGAGAGAGAGAGAAGGGAAAAGTGACAGAGAATTTTAAACGTCATTTAAAATTGATGTTTGAATTTTTTTTAGTAATCATTTTTGTTCACTACAGTTGAGATTATAGTACGTGTGTCATTTAGTACGAGATTATAAGTGGATTGAGTTTTCTAAAGATGGGATTCAAGAATGTACAAACGAAGCAAATGGTGAATTAATAATAATAATGATAATGATAACGCACGCGCGCACAGATAGAGAGGGGGGGGGTGGTGGTTACGGCAATATCACGCGATTTTTTTATGATAAGACCGAAAATTGATTATTGTGTTGGTATACAAAACTCTAAACTCATGATTATTCTTTTTTTATATGATTGATAACTCTCCGATGATAAAGACAACCTCTATCGCTCCCTAATAATACCATAGCTATCGTATTTAATCTTAAATTCAAATCTCTCCACTGTTTTCTAGCCTCAACATCGATGACAGTTTAAAAATATTTCTATCGAAATCAGAAGTGCAGGATTAGTTGGTGAAGTGGTTTTCATTTCAACATAAAGGTATTTTTTTTTGTTCAATTATTAATCATTAAGAATAATTTGCCGCTCTTGATTACGAAATTATGCTAATTAATCATCCATTTTATTGCCGTGATAATCAGCAAAGGTCAATGATTAATTTTAAATTTAATTTGTGCGCAAATTAACAATTGTTAATTTGGAAAACCAGCCAGTGATTAGCATTTAAATTGTCAATAAAGCGTGGGGGAGGTTCATATCTTGACGCTAAAACATCACCTAACACCGACAAGCACGATGTCTCTTTCACCCTGACATTACAATTCCTAATCAACAACGTTAATTCCTCTATTTACATTCCCATAATTCTTTGTTACTTTAATGATGGGATCAATTTGGATCGTGTATTACCGAAGCAAAAAAAAAAAAAAAAAAAAAAAAAAAAAAAAAAAAAAAAAAATTAAAGTAAATAAATAAAATAAAAAAAAAAATCAAAGCAAGCGCTCGTAAACCGATCGTTCTTGGAGTGTATGCAGGAACCAAACACGCAGACTCAAAATGTGAAGCAAGGCGGTCTCTACGAATACTTTTAGACACGCGGCAGTTGAAGCCGTTTTTGCGGCATGTCTTCCTGTATGCAGTGACGGCAAAGTTTTCCGGTTCATTCGTCCCCATCGGACGAATACCACGTAAAAAAAAAAGTCCCCGTTCACACAAAATTACTTGCAAATAAAAATCGTATTAAGAATACTGAAATAATTTTGGTCTTGTAATCTGACATTTAAGCCAAACAGCCATAATATTAATATAAAAAATAAATAAACTGAAATCAACATCACTGTACAATTGCCGGTATATTCAGTTGCCATAGCTACCGAAAATGATCAAACCACGTGGTTATTGTAGACGGCTCCAGACGCTGCCTTTACGATAACCGTGTTCACTCGTTGATTCTAATTGCTCGCAAGGGGACGAAGTATGCATACCCCCCCTTTTCTCCCCCCCTGCCCAAATAATAATCATATAAATAATAATAACAAAAATAATAAATATTACGGCGACACACTTGGCATGGTCGTAGCTCCCGATACTAGGCGCAGATTCAAGGATTGTGGGATTAAAAAAAAAAATAAAAAATAAAAGGGTACTCACCGTTAACAAGCCTTTTTCTTGGCTGGGGGTTTTCCTGCTTCCTGCGTGACATCTCATTGAGTTGTCCGTCAAAAACCTTTTCGCGACAGGACTACATGGACACAAAGAACAACAAAGATGGCGGCCACAAGTGCATGATGGGAAGTCAGAGTTGAATCACCTGCTCTTCCTTCTCTTCTTACGCCAAAGTCACTGTGAATACTGACCACATTGGCCTACGGTAGGTTGACGGTCATCGTTGAGACCCCCTTGGAGAAATGTCGAACGAGACGAAAACAACAGGCGAAACGAAACCGAGGCCGGCTTCTCAAAAACAAACGCTTTTTCGTAGGCGAGTGTTAGTGCAGGACGCCTAGCCGGCGCGAGCGCCAATGCGCTGGCCAAGCTGGCCTGTGTAGGGGTGGGAGGTAGGAGCAGTGGTCACCAGAGCGCTTCCTGCATCCACCGTCTGCCGTACGATTGTCGTGGTTGGCGTATACATACAACATGACCTTCGCCCGTAATTCTGGTTGGGTCAGGGTTACACACTAATTGGCACTTGAGAGGGTGGGGGGGGATTGGCAATGGAAGAAAAAGGGGGATAGGTGGAGACACTTCGTAAAACTGGGACAGCCTTCGGAATACTGTTTGTTTATTTATTTAATTTTTCCTCGATCATCTTCGAAAAAAAACAAAAGGAACCAAACGAAAATCGTCGAGGTCAGAGTTCAAAGGTCATTCGGAGATATTCCGCAGAAATCTTACGAGTCAAGGTCGCCTCGGCTGCTTCGAGTCAGGTTGACGTCCTTTGAAGCACGCTCAGGTGTGTATATGTGTGTGCGTGTCGACAACAGGCCCTCGCCGACACTTGACGCACGTGTTTGCGCTCTCGATGTCTACACCGAAGAAACTTTTGTCGCCACTCGGAGAGGTTGGTCGGCTATAAACGTTTGGTCCGTGCCGAGAACGAAGTCATGACCTCTTTTTACCGAGCAGTCCTCCGTAACCCATGGACGACGATATGGATAGGGCGGGGGGGAGGGGTCAGCGGTCAAGTGACGGGACAACGACAATTTCTTTTTTTTACCGAACACGAAGCCGCCGCCAATTTTCGACGAGTACTAATCAACACTTGCAAGGACACGCTGCGGAGGGGGGAAGGGGAAGTCGACGTCACTATTGACCCGCTGTTTGTGGAGCGGCGGCAGCAACAGCGGCCGCGGGATCCGGCAGCAGCAGCGTCCTCGTTGACAAGGCACGGCCTGTAGACATGAGTAGTGGCTCGCAGCTCTGGCCACGCACCGCTTCCACTGGAACCGAACAGAGAGACACAGCCGATACCGCAGCGACACCCTTGAACGTCGCAGTAGACACTCTGGCAAGCCTTTTGCCGCGCCTGCCCGTTCGCGTCATGACCGCAGAGGAGTGGTCACGAGTGCCACGTCGACCAGAGGTCAACCCACCACGACTTGATTGGCAAGCGGGGCTGGCTGAAGCACTCGCTAGGCCAGCTAAGGCGAAAGGACGTTGCCGACATTGCTATGTTAAGGAGATTCGCCAGTTGGAGAAAATAAAAGTCGCCTACCTTCGGGCCCGGCTCCAACGCTGCCGGTTGGCACACTCGTAATCGCTAAAAGCAAGCCTACGAACCACTTACGTCATAGATTAAAACACCTGCACCCGCTACGTCTTTTACAAAGGGTAGTAAATAATCACTCTGACCCAGTTTGGCCGGGATAATATTCTTTTAATAGCTGCCTCTGTCTTCTCTCATATAATAGCAGGTTACGCGTCACTCAATGCCGATCTATCGACATTTCTTCTTTTTTTTTTTTTTTTTTACTTCTTTTTTGTTTCTTAATCGTTCATCCTTACTTCCTATAATTGAACACAAATTTAATAAATACGTTTCAATACCAGCTTTTTTTTTTTATTATTATTTTGCGTTCTTTTTTTTTTTTCTTCTTCTTCTTCTAACGATGCGCGCGCATGCCACGTGTGAGCAGTGGAAAGTTATGTCGTTTTCAACAATGATGGCATTCACAATGATCCTTGTAAGTGTGCTTTCCATCTCGCCTTCTCATTGGTCCATGCTGCGTGTGACGTCACGAGCTTCTTGTCATAAGTGCGCCAATAGAGGAATACGATGTAGGTGGATCTTTGAGAAGGCGGATGGGATGAACAGTGTGAACGCTTGCCATGGAGACGAGAGGAGCCTATTCGCTGTACATTTTTCCTGTTTACTCCAACTATAAGTCGTATTGGTGACATGCTAACGAGTCTATTTAAGTTGGGCATAGCAAAACGCCAGAAATCGACCTCTCCCATGATCAAAATTCAGTCAGAAGTATGGCTTCCCATATTCCTGGAATATTGAAGTACTCACTTATAAACAACGCTTTTCTGAAGGCTTGCAAATAAGCTAACCCTTTACTAACAATTATATGTGATACCCTTTCAATAAAAAATATTTTGGCTTCTGTAATTATATATTATAACAATAAAAAAGCCGATAATAACAATGACAGCCTATAATGAAAACTATTCTACAACAATACATTCATCAGCTTCTGAAAAACAAATCACAAAATTTCAATAATTTATTCTTGCTAAAGTAATCAACACAGACAGTCACGTGCTCTTGAAAAATAATTGACAATTTCAATTATGTAATCTTGAAAAAGCAATCCATAACAATACTATCATTTGTTACTGAAAAAAAAAAGAATCGTAATAATCTGATCGTGAAAAAATAAACAATGCACAATCGCACACAATCACCTGCTCTTGAAAAAACTTACAATTAGCCATAACAGAATCATGCGTACAGTTAACAATAACACAGTCGTATGCTCTTGAAGAAAAATAATTGACACGTCTGCAATTATCCAAGCTTGAATCAACAATACTATCAACTCTTCTTTAAAAATTATAAAATCAGAATAATCTGTGAAACCAAACTTACATCTTTTATACAATATCAAAGTTCTTGAAATCATAATTAATTAAAATAAAATTTTATTAAATATGCTCTGTTACTATGGAAACCAAAATCAGTGCAATGTATATGGTGCTCATTGTTTATCTGATCATTTTACATTTTATATTTTACAGAACAAAATTTGTAATCCTTTTTTGAAAATATTTTTAACCCCTTATTCTCAGTGTTTAAATATTTGTGCACTAATAAAAATAAAGATTTTATATTTGCCATTCGAATATATATATATATTTTTTTTTTTTTTTTTTTTACTCGTTATCATAGCCGTTATAGCTATGCACATAAATTCCAACACAAATAAATTGAAGAATATCGCGATTTCACATGGCACTGACAAAACAAGCATAAATATTGACTGAAAAATTATTCGAAATACCTGATGGATTAATTTTTATGCATAAATTATTTTATAAAGTTTAGATAAACTTAATCCTATAATTATTTGAAATATTTGTTTCTGAGGAAAGCTGTTAAAAAAGTATTAAACCCACTGCTTACACAGACAACAAAATATCGTTAAAAATAGTTGAAATGAGAATTATGTTTGTATTATTGCCTTCTATTTTAGTTGAATGCAAATAAAACCCTTACTGGACTTCAAAATACTATTATTATGTGATACTTATTAGCTAAACTCATTTTCAAGGAAATGTTGATTATTTCTTCAGCTTGCACATTTCAAGAAATGTATGGAACTTTTAACTGAGTCAAATGAGCTTCATAGCAGCAAATGTAATTTTCTATTTGCAGTAAGTTAGAAATTTGAACTGGAATATCATACAATGATATTTTTAAATAAAAAAAAGGTTTTTTAACTAATTTAAAATATTTACAATATTATAAGATTTTAAATATCACCAGTATTTAATCGCAGCTTTTTTTGTCTATATTCCAATTCACATACATTATTTTAATGACGAAAAAATTACCTATTTCATTATATTATTATAAAAAATACACCAATCCATGTAATAAAAAGTCTAATATATTTTTAAATATTCACTTAGGGATGTTTCCTCATTTCTATGGTTAATTCGTATTTATTTGAATTTTTTCAAAATTTTCATCTGAAAACCCTTACAAAAAACAAATTATTAATACCATGAATTTTAGTTTGAAATGAAAACAACGTTTGTTTTCATTAAAAATTTTCGATTCTTCTATAAAAACACAAATTAAAATTTTCAATGCAAACAAAATTAGCATTTTCACAGAGATTTTCTTAGCGTCATAAAAGAAACACTATAGTTAATAAGGACACCTTTAAATATTTATAATAATTCTATTATAATTACTAAAAGTTTCTAGAATATCACGTAAACCGAAGATCAACATCAATTAAGGAAAAAAAAAAGAAAAAAAAAACTAAATAAAGTCATTTGTTGACAAGGCCTTGGATTTTTTTAGCCTATATTAGAATTTGTTTTGAGAAAACCACTTCTGGATGAGACTAGCAAAACCATTTTCGATAGCACTTATAAAGATTTCTTTCTACCGAGTGATATGATATATAAATCACTCCCGAGATGCTCAAGTAGTTGGTGTAATTCTATTATACTATCATTAAATAATTCACTTAATAGCGCTCATAAAAATGTTACATAACTCTTTATAACAGGAGCAAATTCTAAAGAGAAATTAGCTCCACATTTTGTGGTAATTATTCAAATCATTTTTTCTTTATTGAAAATGTTATTAGCAGACGAAAATTTGCCATAATTTTAATCGATCGCGGTTTATTTCACAGGACTTCAAGAATTGTTTAAAATTGGATGGAGGCTTATCTTTGCTAAAAACGTGCCTTTCTTTTCAGAGCTTAACTAAACAAACACACACACACACACACTGGATGATGAGTCTAAAAGCATTGATATTTACATGAGGAATATAGGCATTATTTTTCAAATCCTTTCAGATGTAGATACACAAACGCCAATATCTCACCTTAAGAGCTCTATTCCCTTAATTCTGCATAAATCAGACATAAAAAAAAAAAAAAAAATCTGAACTCCAAGATTAATGATTGTTATAATGATACAGGCGAACATCTCATTGAATTTTGCACAATAGTTTGCATATTTACTTTATCAATGATATAATATAAAGCAAAATATGATTGTTGTTCCGTTTTATTTTTATTTTTTATTTTATTTTTTTTTTTATGGTAACAATAACAATGGTATAAAAATATTTGGCTTATTCTAGCAATGGCTTCCCAAACGGATATTTTGGAAGCTTAGTTTTTAGAAATATAATAGTATAATAATGGCAAATATCTGTTGGATTTCTGCTCAGAACATGGACTGGTTATTACTAACACCATGTTCCAACATAAAAATGTGCACAAATTCACATGGAGAGAAGAGGCAAGGAATAAGAAAAGTCTCATTGACTATGTTATTGTTGATAGTGATGTTTTCTCCCTGGTGCAGGACACCAGAGTGTACAGAGGATTTGAAATTGGAAGTGATCACTATTTAGTGTTGAGCAGGATAAAATTGAATTTCATATTGAAAAGAATAACATGTAAGAAAGTTTTAAAGCAAATAAAAGTTGAGCAGCTCTCAGATGTGAACTGTAGACTAAAATACACAAAGATTATTGAAGAAAAAATGAAAGGGTTTGAGAACAGGAACCAAACCTTGGAGATTCAGTGGCAAACCTTGAAGAAAACCCTAATTGATTGATTCAGCCAGAGTGGCATGTGGTGAGGTTGCCTGCAAAGATAGAAAAATCAGAACTCTAATGGTGGACACAGGAAGTTAAAGAGGCAGTGAAGGAAAAGAAGAAAGCATATCCAAAGTTCCTGTCAAATAAGTCAGCTTGTGCTCTTAGAGAATACAGAGACAAATGCAAGAATGCTAAACACTGTGTAAAACTAGCTAAACAAAAGTCATGGGAGGACTTTGGCAAGAATATAGAAAATAAATACCAAGAAGGTGGCAAAATATTCTGGAGGTTGTTGAAGAAGTTTAGGAATGGAGGAAAGAGTGCTGTAAAAGGAGTTAGAGATGATAAAGGTGACATGAAAATGGGAGAAAAAGATATCCTTGAAGAATGGAGTAATTACTTCGAAAGATTGCTAAATGAAACAAGCAGTGATGATAGCACAGTAGTAAAAAACTCTCAACACGCATACAGTCAGGAATACATATCCATACTTGAAGTAGAAAAAGGCTTGAAGGCAGCTGGAGTAAATGATATTCGACCAGAAATGCTGAAGTATGGTGGTATAAGAGTCTTACAGTGGCTGCACTGCATAGTTCAGAAAACCTGGACAGAGGGATGAATTCCCGATGATTGGAGTGAGCTCTCATAACCGTTTCTCAAGTATACTTGCATAAATTTTGCCAGGAACACTGAGTAGGTAAATACCTCTGCAATTCTCACATTCAGTTTTATTTCCCTTTTTATATATGGGTACTAACCCATATATAAAAAGGGAAATAAAACTGAATGAGAGAATTACAGAGGCATTTCTCTACTGAGTGCTCCTGGTAAGATATATGCAAGTATACTTGAGAAATTGAGAAGAATTGTGTAAGAAAAGCTTGGTGAAGATCAAGCTGGATTCAGGCCAAATAGAGGCTGTCAGGATCAGATCTTCACTTTACGACAAATAGTCGAGAAAGCATGGGAATATAACAAAGATCTGTATTTAAGTTTTGTCGATCTGGAAAAGGCATATAACAAGGTGCCAAGAGAGAAGCTATTCAATACGCTGCAGTTATATGGTGTCAATGGGACATTATATCAAGCAATACTTAGTCTTTATTTGAGTTGTAAGTCAGCAGTTCGAATTGAAGGAAGTACAGGAAGATGGTTTAATGTTAAATCTGGTGTGAGACAAGGATGTACATTATCCTCTCTGTTATTCATTATCTATATGGATCACATTATGAAGGAAAGTGGTATTAAACATGATATCAGAATTCGAGATGTAAATATCGGCTCTTTGCTGTATGCGGATGATGTTATACTTCTAAATAAATCCGCTACAAGTTTGCAAGATTCCCTGACTAAATTGAATAACTGTTGTAATAGATATGGTATGAAGAGGTCAGCATTAAAAAGACAAAGACAATGAAAATAGGCAGAATCGTTGAAAATGTCAACTGTGTTGTGAATGGAGAACCTGTGGAACAAATAAAACATTTCCGCTAATTAGGCACGTTTCTTAGTAAAGATGGTAAATTAAATATAGAAATAGACAACAGAATCAGCAAAGCTGGTATGGTGGGAAGTCAATTGAATAAATTCATATGGAATAAGAGAGAAATTAGCCAAAACACTAAATTAGCTATATACAAGACAGTGTTCAAACCGGTTTTAACTTATGGATCTGAGGGCTAGTTTAAAAGTAAAACACTTGACCAAAGACTATATGAGAGTCCTGAGAAAGATTATAGGCCTGAACAGATGGCATCAATGGCAATATCATATTAAAAATGAGGATATTAGGAAAGAACTTGACATTGTCAGCATCCAGGAATGTGTTAGCAGAGCTAATCTCAGGTGGTATGGTCACTTAAACAGAATGTGTGAGGAAAGATTAGCAAAACAAGTGTTCTCTGCCAGGTTCGCAGGAAAACGACCCAGAGGAAGACCAAGATATAGGTGGATTGATACGGTACGAAGTGCCTTAGACGATAGAAATATAAGATCTGATAATGATAATATTGGAGTCTTGACAAGTAACAGACTGATTTGGAGGAAAATTGTAGATAGGAAGTTAGAAATTATGTAAATTTTTCATTTAGTACTATCGTGTCCTGTTCTCCCCTTGAGAGAGTACATGGCTGGAATTTGATGATGATGATGATGATAATAATTTTTTGAAGATCGGAACTTGGTTTAGAAAGAAATTTAACCAAACAATTCATCCTTGCCTTTCCACATTACGTCTCTTTCATAAATAAATTAATAAAATAGATAAAATAAGATAAAATAATATAAAAACAACACAAAAAATCCGAAACAAATCGGTTTCAGCTAAGGTAAACTCACCCGTGTTCAGATTGGATATTCTTCGAATAAAAGAATATAATAATACTCAAACATGGATTTAAAATCTTGGATTAGCATAGATAACATAGAAAATGGAGTATATTATGGATCCAGCCATATTTTATAGCCAAATATAAAAAAGGAACGTAAAAAGAACTTATATCGTTTAAATTGTACAAACAAGGCAACTCCATTGCCAAAGTTATATTCTCACGAGATTGCTAGTAATTTTTCCAATTATTTTATGTATCTTTTTTATATTTGACTATAAAATATAGTTTTATGTATAATATACTCAATTAGTTCATGAAATAAAATTAAACTATCCTTATTATTCCAAGATTACGGCATTTTTGTTATATTACTCTTTCCTACACCCAAAAAAAAGAAATGCAAATTAAGTATATAAAGTTATTTTCATTTAAATACAAGTGATATGATCAATCCACCGTGAGGTGCGGTGATTGATTCATTCAATTCAATACTCTTGGAGGGTAATGGATGGCAATGCTGTAGCTAATGAAGTTCTAACTGAGGCTCGGCTATTGCTGTTACCCTCCTGCCATGATCAGAGCTTTAATAATAGCTCAATAACACCTTATTCCTACACTGTCATCTACAGATAACGGGGAAGATGAAAAGCATCTTGCTTCGACCCTTTAAGCCAGTCCTTATATAAGGACTATTAATTATAAGTAAATAAATATATGCGTATTTAAGTTATTGATATGCAGTTTAATATAACGAAGTTAAAAATGTAATTCGGAACTTACGTTAAATCTGAATAAACCCTATTGCATGACGGGAAAAATTATCGGAATTTTGAGTGCAATAATTTAACTTTGTCGCTCGTAATCTTCATTTTTTTTTGCAATTTCGATTACAGTGACTTAATTTCCTTTCATAAATGTTTCACTCACACTGTATCTAGTTTTTCTAAAGCAGTTAGTCTATTTAATCACAACACTTTAAGTAATAAACATCTCTTGCGATATTTCGCAGCACTTGTCTTTGCTCTTTCCCTTCTAGCCTGGCACGTGACTCGTTATTCAAACGGAGTTGCGTTAATTCTAGAAAATCGATAACTATCGGTGTTGTTAGATTGTCAATTTAAGGTTACCGATATTCAAATGATCATTTTTTAAAAGCGCAATCTTCTTCAATAGATAAAAACGTTTAGCAACAGTCTGCTCTGAAAGTAAAATTAAATTCAAATATGGATTGACGATACTTAGTCACATCATGACAAATTAGGGAAACATCTCTAGAGATAAAGAGAAATAACGGACATTTCAGTTCATTGCTTCATTTTAATGATCAAATTTCATTTAGAAACGCTTGTATGTTTAGAATTTTATTCAAATTCAACAATCGATAAAAATCAGCAATGTTAATGCGACGAACGAAATCAACAATGGCAATATTATGAATTGAAATCCGCAATGATAACATTTCTGATTGAAATCAACAATGATAATATTTTGAATTGAAATCAACAATGACAATATTTTGAAGTAAAATCAACAACGCGAATATTTTAAAGAAAAATCAACAACGACAATATTTCGAACTAAAATTAACAGTTCAAATTGTGTTCCCATTATAAATTTCCATTTCTATTCATCGTATGAATAGAAATAAATCTACAATGATAATGTTTTGAATAGAAATAAGTTGCTCGAAACTTAAAACAATGGCACCCGTTTATCAGAACGAGTTGATTTTCCTTGTATCTTTGTGAGAAGTCTGTAATACTCGTGCTAATATGATAAATACACTACGAAAAAAATAAATAAAACACAAATCCGTGGAAAAAATGAATCATTTTCCTTATTCTCTATGAAGAATGATCTTTGGAATAGAAAGCTTTGAATAGAAATAATATAACGCTAGTTTCTATTCGTATTATCATAATTACTTCTATTATTTCTAGTTATTTATTAGGGATTAATGATATATGTTATTAACGATAGCCAAGTAAAGGCCTAACTCATCCTTTCCACTTCAGCCGGTAATAGGATGATATAGATCCTCTAAATAGACACTGTATATAGAAATTGTTCATAATAATTATATGTATAGAAATAATTGTGTAGTAAAGGAACTGAAAAAGAAAAAATGAATAGTTTTTTTTTTGTATGTTATAAGTAATTTTATAAACTTCGCTATTTTAACTCCTAATCCCAAGTATGCAAACAATTAAGTTTGCGTCTGAAACAAAGTTCAAGTCTAAAGATAATGCAACACCAGGGCAACTCATTGTAAAGGTGGGTAAAGCTCTGATCATTATTCTTAGTATTTTCCCATAATGTAAAAAGCACATCTCACTAGAAGATGTATACTGCAATGCATTATGGGTGGGGTCACTACCCAGACCGGTTTCAACCTTTTTTGAGGTCTCCTCAGTGAGTAGCTAGACCCTAAATACCAAGGTTTTAGTAATACGGAGCCTTATCACCTTTACCTATGGAAGTTGCAACAAGGTGTTTTTATTTTTAATAAAAATCTCTGGAGGAGATATAGATGTAATAAAATTTTTAACTTGGGGATATAGGTAAAGGTGATAAGGCTCCGTATTACTAAAACCTTGGTATTTAGGGTCTAGTTACTCACTGAGGAGACCTCAAAAAAAGGTTGAAACCGGTCTGGGTAGTGACCCCACCCATAATGCATTGCAGTATACATCTTCTAGTGAGATGTGCTTTACATTATGGGAAAATACTAAGAATAGTGATCAGATCTTTACCCACCTTTACAATGATTTGCCCTGGTATTGCACCATCTTTAGACTTGAACTTTGTTTCAGTGGCGCAAACTTAATTGTTTGCATACTTGGGATTAGGAGTTAAAATAACCAAGTTTATAAAATAACTTGGTTATCCTAATATACAATATCCCCAAGTTAAAAAATCTATTACATATATATATATATATATATATATATATATAAATACATGGACTGATATAAAGCCACATTGATAAAATAACATTAAAACAAACAGTATAAAATGAGATGAGATATACACATTTTAATAACTAACTACAGGATTGAAGACAACTTTTTCCTGTTTGAGTAGAGTAATCTCTTTCATTTGAATTTGTTTAGGAAGTCTTTATAGTGCGTTCTTCTTTTCTAAATTCTTTATTTTATTTCTATTTTTTTACTTGACAATATTTACATTAGGTTAGATTTCATGGCATCCGAAGTAGTCTTGAAATTATTCGTAAAAGATGAAAGAAGCCCCTAAAAACTATTCTCTTCAATAGAGCCAGGATTATAGCTGAAAATAAGACCAAAAATAATCAGTATACAGAAAAATGAAAGCAAATAGTCTTAAATAAATTAACATATTGTATAATAAGGTTTTTAGGAAGCTTTCGAGATATAAAGCTTCCTAAAACAAAACATGCAATCAAAAATGATGGCATGCTTTGTTTTTAATAAGAAAGATGGATGATAGCTGTTAAGATACTGTAAATCTATTAGAGTGGAAGAAAACGATGTTTTATATTGAAATTTTCCAAATTTTCTCAAATAATGTAACCATCTCTGATTATTTAACTAAGTTCATATCAAGAATTTATTTTTATTTCATGTGTCAACTAAGATCATCACAATCTTCATCTTCATAGGATGGAAGCCTTTACAATAGTTTGGAATAGAAATTTTTACTTTGGAATAGAAATAGAAATTTTTACTTTGGAATAGAAATAGAAATTTTGTTTGGAATAGAAATAGAATTTTTTTTGGAATATAAATAGAAATTTTTTTTGGAATAGAAATAGAATTTTTTTGGAATAGAAATAGAAATTTTGTTTGGAATAGAAATAGAATTTTTTTTGGAATATAAATAGAAATTTTTTTTGGAATAGAAATAGAATTTTTTTGGAATAGAAATAGAATTTTTTTTGGAATAGAAATAGAAATGTTTTTGGAATAGAAATAGAAATTTTTACTTTGGAATAGAAATCAGAAATGATTATGAAATGAATAGAATTAGACATTTCAAATAGAAATCGAATAGAAATCAAATAGGAATATCAATCGGAAATGATAATATTTGAATAGAAAGTTGAAACAAATTTTTTTATGTTGTATTTCATTATGAATAGAATTAAAATATGATACAATTCAACAATTTATGATTTTCAAATGATGCCCGGGGGGGGTGTCTGGAAAGTTCTGATAAATACCTAGACAAAAATGATATTAAAGCAATTGATATAACCACAAGAAAAAACATACTTATGTTCTTATAATCTCGTAATAATGCCATTTTGGTTGCAAATATGACTTAGAGTTTTGTAATGGATGACTTTAATTATTTTTAAATTTATACTTCAGAGATCATTTAAGATCGTGTCAGCATTATGATTATTTCAGTTCTATTCACCTCAACGACATTTCAACAAATAAAAATAAATAAATAAGACGAAGAAGAAACAAAATAAGAGGCTCTATTTCTCTGGTGATTTTTCTGTATTGAAACTGCGATCACCTAAAAACAGTTTCTTAATTTTGCCAATGAAAAGAAGATGGATTCATGTGCTAATGTTTTTATTCGTCTATAAGATTTGGAACCGTATTAATTTTTTTTCTCTTCCTACTCAATTATCTATGAATATTTTGAATCACCTTTTTATGCTTTCACGTTAATTTATAATTCTTTGACTTCCATTACAACAGTTAACGTATCATATGATATACGTTTAAACTGTCTGTGAGTTTGATTTTGGATGACTCACCAATATGCTCAAACAAGTTGAGTTGTGAAAGAATTTTTTTTTTCATGCAAAAACAAGCTAACCTTTGCCCTTTTCTAAAGGCATCTTTGATCTATCATCGTTGGAGAAATTCATTGATTTTATA
Organism: Typopeltis vanoorti; assembly: GCF_054136105.1. Lineage (NCBI taxonomy): Eukaryota > Metazoa > Arthropoda > Arachnida > Uropygi > Thelyphonidae > Typopeltis > Typopeltis vanoorti. The sequence goes on along the minus strand of NC_143558.1, from coordinate 22,478,189 downwards.
TACAAATCAAAGCGTTCTTTTATGTCTGTGTTCCTGTTCGCTGAGTTTCATGCTATATCCCCAACCTTATGAATATCTAAATAAGTTGAATTGGAAGTGAAATTCTACGTGTATCAAAAACGAAAAAGTAAAGAAGAACAGAAAAAAAAAAACTGTAAATTTTTCATGAGAATTTGCTTTCTGTAGTCGATTTATGTTACTATGAAAGCAACGTAGAAAAACCAGTTGTTTATCGCGAATCAAAGAGTGTATTTTTCTTTTTTTTTTGCCATATACCAAGAGATGGCAAATAAATTAGCATAGCTGACGTAGGAATAAGACAGAATTGGAATTCATTAGAGATGTTGAAAGCAAAAGAGGGAAGAGACCTTATGGAAGAGTAGAGCGTGCATGTGAACAGCCCAATAGCAAGTGTGAAAAATAAATGCTTAAGAGGATTTGGATATTTGAGTAAAAATACGAAATTCAGATGTTGTCTTGGACTTCTTTGGATGAACTATCGACAAGCAACACATTTGCTATTCCCAAATCCCTATTGATGGGTTTAATAATAATTTTTTTGTGTCTTGAAAAAACGAAGTACCCGAAAATACTTTTATCAAAATGGAAGTTGAAAAAAGTCAGGAATGTAGAAGAGAGAGAGAAAAACAGAATACAGAACAAGTAAAAAGTATCGAAAATGGTAGGTAAAAGAAGGATAGAGAGAAATGAGAGAGATTTTTAAGACAAGATTTGTTTTTTCTACAGAAAGAGAAATTAATAAAAAAAATAAAAATAATAAAAACTGGCATCAGATACAACCATCTTAGGCTGGATTGTGTGTATGTTTTTGTGTGTGTATTGTGTGTGAGAGAGAGTTGATATGTTAGTCTCAGACTGTAGCTGTGAAGTTGGTTTTCCTCCGGGTACTCTGGATTTCCTCTCACAAACATTCATTACACGAGCACCCATAGGAAACTACCTTCACAACGGGTGCTCGGGTTTGCCCTGAAAAATCTAAAACGTGCTTGGATACATTTGGAAGTAGTTCCACTATGAACAGAATTTGAATAATTCAAGCTTATGCCACACTAAATGAACGTATGTGTCCTGATGGAAGACAAAGAATAAAATAATACGATGATAAATCTAGCGATAGTATAATAAAAAAAAAACAATAATGAGAATATAATGTTTGCGTGGTTAGCCTAGGAGTGTCCTGGGTTCGATTCCAGTTGCTAATGAAGAGCTTAGGATTTTTCTCAGACATTAGCCGGTCTTGTTGGGCGTGTTCAGCAGGGTTTTTTCTCCCTCGTTTATGTGGGGGTTTTTCCACCCGCAAGCAGGCAAACCAGCCCCGTGAACAAACACACCTAGCTACAACCATGGAACATACCAGGAGGTATAGGGCTAGCCACCTTATCCTGGGAACGAGTGCGACTTAGAAGGGCTTAAGATAGATCTGTAACAGAGCCAGTAATCCTAATATACGTAGAAGGGAGAAGATAATAGAATAAAAATATTAATGATAATAATAATATTTGTTTCAATATTCAGATGAAGTATTCACTTTTTAAATTCGCAATTTAATAAAGAAAATATAGATGAAATAAAATGTAAGAAAGGTAATAATTGTTTTTATTATTTTTTAATTTTTGAACGCAAAAAAAATGATATTGAAATAAACAAGAGTTAAAAATTCAAAATAAGTTAAATATTATTGTGATTGATGAATAGTATATTTAGCTGTAGTCAGTATTATTAGTTTGGTAAACTCAAATCTCGAATCACAATCTTCTTCGTTTGCTTTTTAACTCAATAACTTTCCAAGTCGCGTGGTTATACCCTTGTTGCAAGTCTCAAACAATAGCGCGCGCATTATTGGTGGTAGGCATTGTGTTTGACAAAAACAAACCACAAAGAAGATTTAAAATATTTAAGTATTATATGAAAAAAGAATAAAACTAGAACACAAATCAGAATCATTTGGAGAAATGGAGCTGGAGGTAAAGAATGAAAAATTAATATATTACGTATACATTAGCAATGGCAGAGAAAGATAAATATATTCCAAAACGTGTGAAATGTGTGTAGGAAAGAAAGAGAAAAAGAGGAACATGTAGAAGAGGAGTAGATTCGTTATTAATTTTTTAGTGCGTAGTTTGACAATTTCGAAACAAAAAGTGATCGGATGGCTGGTGCAAGAAAGGCACGTTATCGAGACAGTTTTCACTGGCCCATGTGTGTGTGTGTGACTTGTGCGTCTTTCGCTGTGAGAAATCGACCCTTTACCCCCCCTTAATCTCATGGCCAGCCGTCGCGCTTTCATATAAAGGAGATAAGACAAGGAGAAATATCACGGACGCGATAAAACGCAGAGATAAGATAAGAAACAGATGAGTAGGAAGAGATTGGAATTGTTCGGTTTGGGTTGGAATAAAGATGGCTGCAAAAACAGAATAAAAAAGAAGCGAACAAAAGACATCAATTTACGAACTCTTAATAACGTTTAATACAGATTCAAATCTGGAGTTAATTGGCATTAGCAGAAGACGTCGAGGACTTGCTCAATGACACGTGCACTGGTGTAACAAATGCATTTGCTACTCCACTAATTATGACGTCAACGAAAACGATCGTGTCTTAAGGAAATTCTGGGATTTTTATGAAGGGAGTCATCCGAAGATTCGTCTGCACATACGTTCATTAGCTACGCATCTACCTATCAATCGTTAAGGTCTAAGATGGAACATGGCTTTCATCGCAGATTTGGGATTCCTTTTATATTCCAGTACACATTCCTGTTGGTCATTTGCTTAACTATTGATTCTGTTCCCATTCCATTGACACATTCATACATATCACAAATTTATTCATATTCTCTTTTATATTCCTCTTCGCATTCCTGTTAGTAATTTGCTTATATGAACGGACTTCAATTTCCATTCTGTTAAACAAATTCATATTTACCGCATATCCTATTCATATTCTTTTTACATTCCTCTTCACATTCCTGTTAGTATTTTGCTTATATAAATTGAGTCCTATTCTCCGATTGAACATATTCATATCTATCGCAAATTCTATTCATATTCTTTTTTACATTCTCTTCACATTCTTGTTAGTATTTTGTTTATATAAAGTGAGTTCTATTCCGATTGAATACATTCATTTTTAACCAAAATTTTATTCATAATCTTTTTTTACATTCCTCTTCACATTCCTGTTAGTGTTTTGCTTATATAAATCGAGTCCTATTCTCCGATTGAACATATTCATATCTATCGCAAATTCTATTCATATTCTTTTTTTACATTCTCTTCACATCTTGCTAGTATTTTACTTATATAAACCGAGTTCTATTCCCATTCTATTGAACACATTTATATTTAATAAGAAATTCTATTCATATTCTTTTTTACATTTCCATACACATTCCTTTTAGTATTTTGTTTATGTATACTAAATTATATTCCCGTTCTGTTGAACACATTCATAATTATCACAAATTCTATAAAAAATTAGATTTTTTCAAGCGAAAAAAATTCATTGGCCTCCATATGAATCCGGTTCACTCATATTCTTATGAAAGAACATATCATCAATTATTTATACCGATCAAGAATTCTTGTTGGCTTTGCATCTATAGATGAGGAAAGTTTTTCTCTCTCAACTAGCAAAAAACTTTCTTCCAAGGTACATTCTTGTGATGAGTTTCTCCAACTTGATCTTTGAGCGACTGCGGTTTGAACTACTGACGATGAATGATAATAAGTATTCGTTTGCTTGTAAACGAGGCTCTTATATTCCTCTGTGCAATACTCAAGAAAGGAAATGATCCATTTTAGAGTTAGATAAGATATTCCAGAAGAAGGATCATCAGTCTTTTTTCCTACTTGTCGATTTTTTGATTTGTTTCTGAGAATTTGGCGAACAAAGAGTGCTGACTGTAGGTAGTGAGTTTCTCTACGCTTGACACATTGGTAATATATTCTAATATGCAATCGGATTTCAGCCGATTATATTTTAATGAATAGAAGGCAGTATAATAACAAATATGAAGCTTTAATGGATGTAAACGTTACCTTGTTGATGGGAAGGCTAGCGTAGTATACTGTTTTATAAGTGCAAAGACTTCTCCCTTTTAAAAGCATACATTCTCATTCTATGAACACATTCATATTTATCACACATTCCATTGATATTTTTTATTATATTATATACACATTTCTGTTAGTACTTTGTTTATATAAACTGAGTTCTATTCCTATATTGAACACATTCATATTTATCACACATTCCATTCATATACTTTTTTACATTTCTGTTGGTATTTTGTTTATATAAACTGAGTTCTATTCCTATATTGAACACATTCATATTTATCACACATTCCATTCATATACTTTTTTACATTTCAGTTAGTACTTTGTTTGTATAAACTGAGTTCTATTCCTATATTGAACACATTCCATTCATATACTTTTTTACATTTCTGTTAGTATTTTGTTTATATAAACTGAGTTCTATTCCTATATTGAACACATTCATATTTATCACACATTCCATTCATATATTTTTTACATTTCAGTTAGTACTTTGTTTGTATAAACTGAGTTCTATTCCTATATTGAACACATTCCATTCATATACTTTTTTACATTTCTGTTAGTATTTTGTTTATATAAACTGAGTTCTATTCCTATATTGAACACATTCATATTTATCACACATTCCATTCATATACTTTTTTACATTTCAGTTAGTACTTTGTTTGTATAAACTGAGTTCTATTCCTATATTGAACACATTCCATTCATATACTTTTTTACATTTCTGTTAGTACTTTGTATAAACTGAGTTCTATTCCCGTTCTAATGAACATATTCATATTTATCATATTCTATTCATATTTTTCCACATTCCTACACACATTCCTTTTAGTACTTAGTTTTATTCTCATTCTATTGACACATTCATATTTATCGCACATTCTATTCATATTCTTTTTTTACATTCCTATGCACATTCCTTTTAGTACTTTGTTCATATAAACTGAGTTCTATTCTCACATTCATATTTAATAAGTGATTCACAGGAAATAAAATTATATATTATATTATTATTACTATTATTTATTTTCCACAAGGTATAGTTAAAAAGTAATGCGATAGAGAAGCATTTTTGGACAAAAGTTCTTGTTATCATTCTGTGCCAAAACTGCGTTTTTTGTAATCGTAAATATTTACAGCTGCACACAAACGAACACTTTATACCATAATATTCATAGTTCCTTTATTTAAACTAATATTGGAATAACGAAATGCATTTATATTTCTTTATTTCTGTTTTTATGAACAAAATATTTCAATTTAACGCTTTTTTTTACCAAATCCATGGCAACACATGCCAAGGAGTTCAAATTCTAGTTATGTGAAGTTATCCAAGTACGATGAGAAAAAATCAATGATTGTGTGGAGGGTTTATACTTCCCGAAATTTGGGTTTTTTCATTTTTATGACCTCGCCATAACCTCAACGTAACCTATCCAAACTTAACCCGAGATCCTCAATACCTTTTGAAATAATCCAAATGACTTTTCGTTATTGGTTGATTCTCTTATCTTGAATGGACAGTAATTTGAATAACGGCATTATTCACCACTATAAAAAACAAGCTTACAATTGAAAAAAAATAATATATATTAAGGGACATCTTTCCCTGAACACAGATGCCCTCATGGCGATCAGTAAAGTGACATTTTCCTTTTAGTCGAATGATCCGGATTCATATCAGATATGTAAGGCAGCAATGGCTTTCTAAGTGAAACTGAGTTAATCAGCCTTAGCCAACGATGATGGGTTATTCCCTCCAGAAATTTGGTGTTTTCCGTGGTGTGCTGAAGCAGGCTTGCACCAGCTCTCAAGAACTAATTGCTAAGTCTTCAAGAATTTTGCGAGCTGGTTATTAAACCGACAATGGCTATAAACTATACGAGTTTTTCCCGTAGAGGGATCAATCCAGAATGGCTAGCGGCGCTGATCTGGCAAAGAGGTTAGCCAAAATTAACTTTTTGCAATCCTTGCTTTAATGGTAGATATCATCATCATCAATTTCCTTATATATATATATATATCCTGTAGGGGTGTTCAGGCTACTATGACAGCCACTATACGATTCAGTTTACATTACTATTAATCTCTTATCCACAACTTTCCCCCAAATCAATCTATTACTTGTGGACACTCCTGTACTATCATATCTAACACTTCGTGCTTCTAAGGCATTTCTGAGCTAATTAATCTACCTACACCTTGGTTTTCCTTTGAGCCCCTTTGCTGCCATCTTGGCATCAAACACCTGTTTTGCTAACATTTCCTCACTCATTCTGTTTAAGTGACCGTACCACATGAGATTAGCTCTGCTAATGCATTCCTGGATGCTGACAATGTCAAGTTCTTTCCTAATATCCTTGTTCTTAATATGATATTGCCATTGATGCCATCTGTTCACGCTTCTAATCTTTCTCAGGACTCTCATATCTGCGGTCTCTAGTCTTTGGTCAAGTGTTTTACTTCTGACCCAGCTCTCAGATCCATAAGTTAAAACTGGTTTGAACACTGTCTTGTATACAGCTAATTTAGTGTTCCGACTAATTTCTCTCTTATTCCATATGAATTTATTCAATTGACTTCCCACCATACCAGCTTTGCTGATTCTGTTGTCTATTTCTATATTTAATTTACCATCTTCAGTAAAAATTGTGCCTAAGTAGCTGAAATGTTTTACTTGTTCCACAGGTTCTCCATTCACAACACAGTTGACATTTTCAACGATTCTGCCTATTTTCATTGTCTTTGTCTTTTTATTGCTGACCTTCATACCATATCTATTACAACAGCTATTCAATTTAGTCCGAGAATCTTGCAGACTTGTAGCGGATGTGTTTAGGAGTTCAACCTCATCTACATAAAGTAAAGAGCTAAGTTTGACATCTCCAATTCTTATATCAGGCCGAATGCCATTTTCTTTCAAAAGTGATCTATGTGGATGATGTGCTTGTCTTACCCCTGATTTTACATCAAACCACCTTCCTGTATTTCCTTCAATTCTAACTGCTGACTGATAGCTTCATTATAGACTGTGGATTGCTCTGAATAATGTTCCATTTACCATAATAGTGTTTGGAAAAGCTTTTCTCTGTACACCTTGTTGTACAGAGAAAAGCTTTTCCAGATCTATATAACTTAAGTTATATAGATCTGGAATCCTTGTCATATTCCCACAATTTCTCAACTATTTGTCTTAAAATGAAAATCTAATCTTGATCATCTCTGTTTGGTCTGAATCCAGCAGGTTATTCTTCAACTTCCCTTTCACAATGTTTCTCATCCTCTTTTCAAGCATGCTTGCTTAAATCGTACCTGAAACACTTATTACAGAAATTCCTCTAATTCTTACATTCAGCTTTATTCTCTTTTTTTTTTATAGATGGAAATTAGGAGAGTTCCACTTCAATCAGCTGAAATTTGACAATCTGACCAGATCTTCTGAATTATACAGTACAGCCAGGACTCGATTTCGGCCAGAAATGGAGGATTTCTGACGGAATTTTATCTACTCCAGGTGTCTTTCCACATTTCAAATGTGCTAAGAATATTCCCGAATTTATTAAAGAAAGTTCTTCAAGAATATTTCAAACTGTCGATATTCTTGAAGAATTTTCTTTGCTTTCAACTGTGCGTCAGGATCAACTGACATTTCAAAAAAGTGCAAATGTGAATCGCACGCAAAATAAGAGCTTTGGAAATTTTAAAGATTGGAATTGGAAAACATGAATCACAAGTGGAAGATTTGATTAGAACAGATAAGTTGAAAAATATTCCATTTAATAAAAGTAATAAATTCAATGAGCTTCGTAGGAATATGTCAATAGAAAATAAAATTCAATGCACAAACTTGTCTTTCATCAATTGATGAAAACATTTTAAATCATTTCACCTTTGTTAGAACCATCTACTTGGCCTTATGAAAATTTAACTTCACGATAGTTTAATGGCGTTGTTACATTTGTCAAATGAGAGTGACGTCACTACTTTTTTCTTCAAAGGACCTTAGAAATGAAATTTTCAAATTTTAAAATTGCAAAAAAGAGAACAGTGGACACAAAAATTTTGTCAATTGCTACGATGAATGAATTATAAATTCACGCAGATTTTTAATTTGAAAAAAAAATTCAAAATTCAAAATTTCAATTTGTTTGAAATTTTGAATTTTGAATTGTAATTCAAAACCAATTTGATAGTATTGTTTGTTACTGAAAGATGAATGCAATAAGAATATATCCACAGAATTTATATTCACAACACTGTGCATATTTCATAAGCCTTGTGTTCATATTTTTAAGAATATTCTGTTAGGATATCTATTCATATTCTGATAAAACTTTATATTAAAATCTATTCACATCATTTTAAAATTATAAAAAATTTTGTAAGAATTTTACAAATATTTACTCTGAGTTTGTTAAATATTCTATAAAAATATCTAGTCTAATATTGTTCAAATTTCTATTGGAATGTCTACTCACAGCCTGTTAAAATTTCTCTTCCTATATTTTTGTGAATTTCACATGAAATTCACAAAGATATAGGAAAAGAAAATTTTAATAGACTGTTAATAGACGCTATAGGTTGATATTTTTGTTTTGAGCTATGCGTTATGTCACTGATATTATTAGTGCAGGTGCTAATCATTCAACCTTGGTGAGATAGTTTATGGCAAAGAGCACAAGGACAGCTATTGATCATCCATCACGTTCGTGCTTTTATTTCCCCAACTACAACATTATCTTAAATTTCCGACATCACTCATCTTTAACTTCGGTACTCTTATTTTATTTAAAAATATTTAAAATATCATAGTGACATATCAGTAGTAGAATAAAGATAAAAAAGAATATAGTTAAAATTCTTATTTCAGAAAATCTAATATTTTATTAATTAAAATAAAAATTTTTTAAATTAATGCCAAAATTATAATACACCATTTTATTTTTTAAATAAAGTAAATATTAAATACTCATCTTTGATTAGCGTCTTTTCTTGTAGCTGTGCATGTTTATTTCATCTTGTCGTTGAAGCTATCTTTTATTGATTGTGATGACCTTTTATTAACCTCAGCGGGTCGACAGAAATATCATTTGTATAGGTCAGAGTCTATCTATTTTCGTGTGATTTTAGAACAAGCAACGTATGGTCTGATAGTATATGAAAAACAACTGTTGGATTAGTGTAATTATCTTCGATTTTTATATAGATTCCAAGGTCGCAGTTGAAACGTGGGAGTAGAATGATAATATAAACATATTTACTATTTTCTCTGCTTTATGTAAAATGAAAGAAAAGGGAAAAGAATGGGCCTTAAGAACAAAAATATTTTGTTACTTTTTTGTCTTGTTCTTATGTACTATGACTATTGATTTAAATCAGATGTATTTTAAAACCGATTTACTTGCTAATCTGTGATTGGAATTAAATGGTTAGGTGGCGCTACTATCGTCTCATTTGAGACAGAAGCATTTCGATCAGATATGCGAATTGTAATATTTTAAATATATTTTTAATTTTTTAAATTTTAATTTGTTAATTCTATATCAATTTAATATATATTTATATATAAAACAGTTATATTTTAAACTGTTAATTGTCTGGATAGTTTGCATAACTATAGCAATATTACGAGATCCATATATGACTATTTGGGACTCTACCATTTGTAGATATACAACAAATGTATATCAGAGTTCACTGATGCTGCATTTCCTTTTTTTTTTTTTTTTTCCCGGTCGGAAGGAATTGAGCATGCCAAGAAGAAGTAGAATAATGGATTAAAAACACACTGTTACAACAAGACAATACTAGAGTTTTTATTAAGGTTGGTAATTCTTACTTATTTGGTTTTTGTAATAACCTCTTCAGTATCATTTGCATTTGGAAATATTAAAGTTTCTACCAGAGTTCATTGGCGTAACAGGAGATCTGAGCATTTTTGTTTGTGATTAATTAATTTTTTTTTTTTTTTGATTCGTATCAAGTGCAAATAAGAAAAATAAATCTATCAAAACAATTGCAGATACAGAGAAAGAAGATAGGCAAAAAAATAGGAAATAAGTGGCCTAGAAAAAAAGAGAAAGAATGAAATCGACGTCTAAGAGGAAATATAATGAACGAAAGAATAAGAGAGAGAGTGAAAAAATAATTAAAAAAATAAATACAGAGGGGAAAGAATCGAGCGTAGTAACAGACAAAACTAAGAAGTGACGGAACAAAAGAAAGTAACAGAATGAGAGAGAGAGAGGAAGATAGATAGATAGAAAAAATGAGAAATAAGTGAATGAGAAAAAAAATAGCACATACAGAGAGAGACAGAACGTAAAGTCCACACGACGATGTAAAGACAGAGATAGACAGATAGATAGAGAGAGAGAGAGAGAGAGAGAGAAAGGAAGATAGATAGATAGAAAAATGGGAAATAAGTGAATGAGAAAAAAAAACACATACAGAGAGAGACAGAACGTGAAGTCCACACGACGATGTAAAGACATAGATAGACAGATAGAGAGAGAGAGAGAGAGAGAAAGGAAGATTGATAGATAGAAAAAATGGGAAATAAGTGAATGAGAAAAAAAATAACACATACAGAGAGAGACAGAACGTGAAGTCCACACGACGATGTAAAGACAGAGATAGACAGATAGATAGAGAGAGAGAGAGAGAGAGAGAGATCAAAAGCAAGAAGATGCTTTACTTTTCAACACCATTAAAACATTTAATAAAACACGCATGCGTGGGAGAAATGAATGTATTGTGTGTGTCGTATTTTCGCTTTCCGTATCTCCTGGAATCACGGGAACACCTCAACAGTCGCCAGCCTCGTGAAAACGACAAGAATGCAGGCAACAACCGGTTGGAACGTGGTATGGCAATGTTCCGAACCCTGGTCGTTCCCTAATTTAAGGTTTTTTTCCCGTCAGAGAGCCATAAAATTGGCATGATTCAGAATCGGCAATTATACTGGTACTCGGTGTGTGCGTGTGTGTGTGTGTGTGTGCGTGCAAGACGTAGAATGAGTCGACCTTGGAAACGGCAATGACGGACAACAACTCTCAATGCAACGGTGACACGGCGGTTTGGGAATTCGCCCGGCACGAGTCGTCGTTCGTGGGGCGTTAACCCTTACAATAGATGGTCGAGTCGCTCCACTGTTTGAAATAATGGGCTCCCACAAGAAGCTGGATTTTTAGGCCTACTTATATGGGTTAATTATTCGATGAGTAAATGGGGGGGAAAGAAAATAATAAAAAAAAAAATGGAAGTCGTGCTTCTACGATTGTTGTTGTATTTCTGCCACGTTGGACATTATTTGGGAATAGTTTTTGTTACAGCAAAATTGAAAATAGTAGTAGGGAGAAAAATGCGAAACGATAGAATAAAAAAAAGCACGTAGATTTGTAAGGGGAAAAAAATTTACCTTCGACAGATTGGTTGGGTGATCATGCGTATCCTTTGCATTCGGTTCAAGTTAATAGGAATTGTGGCACTAACCTTGAAATCACCGGACACAGCAGGAGTGACGAGTCTATCAAAAATCACTGTTGACAGATTCTTCCTGATTCATAATTAGATTAAACATAGCTTTAAAAAAAAACAAGTTCAGTTTTTAAGACTTGGTTTTAAAACAATTCACGTTCATGAAAATAAAAATCCTCAAATAGATTTTCGTATTTTATTTTTCAAATATTTGGAAAAATAAAATTCGAGAAAAGTCTTGAAAAAATTTTGTCCAGCATTTGAGAAATGTTTTTAAAAATTGTGAAAAATTAACGACTTACATAAACATAGTTTATTCGAAAAAATATTGGTTCATAAAAAATACATTTTTGAAAAAAAAACATACAAATGCAATTTCATACTTCAATTTTTTTCAAATAATTTAAGATTTGAAATTTAATTTAAAATTTTTGATAAAGGTGACATTTTAGAAATATTTAAATATTTTATTATTTAAAAATAAAGTAAATAAAGGAAAAATAAATACATTTAAACATATTTTATTCTACAATGAAAAAAAATCATAGTGCAATAAAAAATACATGTTTTCGGGGAAATACCAAATTATATTTTTCGTAACTTCTTTTAAAGACGTTTTTCAAATTATTTGAAAATAAATAATTTAAGATTGTTTATTTCAAGAATTTTTTATTTCAAAATTTTATTTCAAAATTTAAGCATTTTCAAATATTTTGAGAAATATTTCAAATAATTTGAAAATAAAATTATTTATATATTTAAAAAAAAATCGAGATGCCTTTAGGTTATATAAAATTCAAATATGAATATCTCACTGTCAAGTATTATTGTTTATTGGGATAAAAAATATTATGGATTTCAAAATTTTTTTGAAGGGAAAGGCAATTTTTAAAATGGAAAAGTTATAGCAAAAATTAAAAAGAATAATCATTTTTCGGTATAGGAAAATTTTTATGCAAACTAGAAAAAATCTATGATTCTAGGCTTTGCTTAGTTTAGTTTTTTGATAAGTAAAATTATGATTAGCTGAGTTATATATTTTGATCATATTTGGGAACTTAAGCTAAGGCAGATCGATTTCGAAATATCACTAATTTTTCAAAAAATTACTGTGAACAAGAGAAAACAAATAGTCAATGTGAAAATACGAGGTTATAAATGTCTGCAACTGTTTTAGTAGTTCATTAACTAAGTCTTTACAAGGAGTTCATTAGTTATGGTTGCTATAAAAATTAAGTTATGCATGTCTAAGTCTGTGGGATATCTCCTCTCTCTCTCCCATTCGGTCATCGCTGTCAAAGAATGCTTCCTATAATGCCAAGTGCTGACTGCTGGGTTTAATATCACCTGAGGGTTTACACAGTAGGGAGTCCATTCGCTAAAAAATGCCAGGAATGTATCTTTGGTTCGAAAGCAAGTGAACACTTGTATGTCACGCCATCATTGATAACTAACTATTAGCATGGAGAAGTTCTTAGTGCATGTAGTTACATCGAAGCTACAAAGTCAGAATTAAGTTAGAAGGTCAGAAATTACACATTTAATGACTGGTTATGTTGCTATGTTAAAAGAAGAAATAAATAAGAAAGAAAACGATTTCTAAATTGATAAAGCGTTTTTTTAATAGTTCAATGTTCATTTAGTATTTAGTGTCGGTGAGTACTTATTTATGAATACCATGTAAAAAAAAACGAACATTTTTTGTTTTAATTCACTTTTTTAACTAATGTAAGTTCATGTTTATGAGAAATGTTTAATGTTTACATTTATGATTGCTTATCAGCTAAAATTAATTTATGAACAAATGTTTATCGCTTTGATATCATACTTATAGCTAACGTTTATCGCTTTCAAATATGCTTAGAGTTAATATTTATTATTTAGCACTTCGAAGTAGTGTTCATGGGTCGTTTTATGAATAACTGAATTCAAGTTTATTAACACAGAAAATGATGGAGACAATGGTTAGCAAAAAGGCTTAGAAGAATATAAGAGAGTAATCGAACATAGGTTTATGAATAATGTTTACAAATAACACGATTCATGTTTATGAGTAATGTTTACAAATAACACGATTCATGTTTATGAGTAATGTTTACAAACAACTGAACAACTTTATGCTCAAAGTTTACAAATGGATTCTAGTTTATGCTTAGTGTTTACCAATAACCGCACTCTACTATATGCAGAATGTTTACAAATAACTGGATTCTACTTTATGCAGAATGTTTACAAATAACTGGATTCCACTTCAGTAGAATGCTTACAAACAAGTAGATTTATGATTATGTTTGCAAACTGGAACTCTAGCTCATACAGAATGTTTACAAATAACTGGATTCCACTTTATGCAGAATGTTTACAAATAACTGAATTCCACTTCAGTAGAATGCTTACAAACAAGTAGATTTGCGGTTATGTTTGCACATAATCTATCCAGTTTGCCAACAAGATAGATTATGTTGGCAAACTGGACTCCATGCAGAATGTTTACAAATAACTGGATTATATTTTATGCAGAATGTTTACAAATAATTGCACTCTACTTTAGGCAGATGTTTACAAATAACTGGATTCCACTTCAGCAGAATGTTTACAAACCAGTATATGCAGAATGTTTGCAAACCGGACTGTAGTTTATGCGGAATGTTTACAAAGAAGATTTAAGGTTATGTTTACAAACTGGACTCTATGCGGAATGTTTGCAAATAACTGGATTCAATTTTATGCAGAATGTTTACAAACAGTAGAATTCAGTTATTGACGGTTATGTTTACAAAGTGGACTAGTTTATGCATAATGTTTACAAATTGCTGAACTAAAGTTTATTTGTGAGTAATGTAGTGTTTAGGAATGCGAGTTTTGATTTGTATTTTTGAAAAATGGTTATGAATAAGAAATTGGCTAGTTTTATAGTGGAACGGCACAAGAAAACAAGAAAACGCCCCCCCCCCACATACACACACACACAGATTAGAGGATCGTCTGAGTTGTTTCTACCGCAAATCAAAAATGAAAACATTCAAAATCAAACAATAAGGTTTTGAATTGAACATCATCCTTAAATAATTGAATCCATGCCTTTTAATTAATCAAATAATGTTTATAAATAATTAATTCAAGAATTTTATGTATAACTGAAATTGTGCTTTTCAATAATATTTCTCTCATCTCATTATTCGCTTTATTGCCAGCTTTATAAAAGTGTCATTTATTTACAACTCCACTCTTGAAATAATACTGATAAACAAAATATTACACATTCACTCGAATAATGCTTAGAAATAGTTGAAATCCACGTTTTCAATCTCGTTTTCAAAACAAAAGGAATGCGTCATCAGAATACGTTTTCTTTTTTATCAGCCTTCTACCTATCAATGCCAATAACGTCCTGTAAGTGGACCAATCTTTTATGTATGGGATTAGAATAAAAATACATTAAAGAAGCTTACCTTGAAGAAGTTAATGATAAAACAGATAACAGAACTCTTCTTCATAATAATATTCTTAAAAAAAAAAAATGCGGGCATCATTCAACATTAATTTTCATGGAATCCTGGGATTTCATTGTAATTCATATTTTTAGTGCAATAATACGCTAATCCGAGTAGTGATAAACCAGCATAGTTTTCTAAAAGTGATTGGAATTGGAAAGGTCCTTATAAAACTAATGACATATTCGACTATGTTGTTGTCTTTTGTTAAATCTTAGAAATAACAGAGAAATTGTATTTCTCCGTCATTTCTAAGACTTAACATATTCCCGCTGGGATTTTTTATTCCCAGCGGGAATATTTAACTCATTCCATTTTTTTTAAAAAAAATTTTGTTACGATTTATAACATTGTAGAAACCAAAACAAATAAGTCTTAAAATAAAAATAATGAAAAAAAAAAAATACCTCGTGCATTTGCAGTAGCCAATGTTTTCTATAAACAACCAAATATTTCATCAGAAAAGTCTTGTCATTCTAAATAACCGAATCCATTATGAATAATTAAATGAGTTCTGCTAATAATAAGCGAGTTCATATTATCACGAAAAAACTTGCAATTGAGAATTGCAAATTTCAATTATTTGAAATTTGCAATTGAGAATTGCAAATTTCAATTTTTTGAAATTTACTTAACATCGACCAGAGGTTTCAGGGGAAGCCAAAAATCGCTAGTTGATCAATTGCCAATTTATTTATTTATTTCTTCTTTACAAATCATTTTACAAACTATAACAATGTTCAAAATAACCTAAGGACTTCAAAATGTTGAATGGATAGACTTGATACTGCATTACCAAAACTCGAAAACTGTAAAACGCTTTCAGAAAAATTTTAAAAAAATATATATAATAAATACGCTGCTTTTGTTTACACTTCCTATCTCCATCACTAAA
Organism: Typopeltis vanoorti; assembly: GCF_054136105.1. Taxonomy (NCBI): domain Eukaryota; kingdom Metazoa; phylum Arthropoda; class Arachnida; order Uropygi; family Thelyphonidae; genus Typopeltis; species Typopeltis vanoorti. The sequence goes on along the minus strand of NC_143558.1, from coordinate 22,462,230 downwards.
TGAAAACAAATCCTATTTTCTTCAACTTCCGTGTCGGCTGAGTGACAAACTCACTTTAATGTCTGCTCACCAAACAATAGACCCATATCATGGTTCCACGAGTCGACACAGTTTTGCGTCACATGGCTTTCATACCAGTGTTTTTCCATAATAAAATAACTATTTTAAAATCTGACTAATAAATAAACATGTTAATATTCATCTACCCACTTCCTATTGTTTCTTAAAGACCCCACAAAACAACAGAAAAAAAAAGGCTACGTCAAAGGACAAATTTGCCGCTAAAATCCAATGTACTCACAATTTTTATGCAATTAATTTATTTATTCATCCTATCTTTTGTACAGCAACTTGTAGAGGGAGTGAAAGAAAGGGGGAGAAAGACGCTTAGAGGAAGGACATCGCTAGCGCGAGAGATATAAGGGTTAAAAGAAAGAAAGAGGTAAGCTGGCGATGTGTCTTCCGCATGTATGCCTTAAGCACATTTTGTATGGGAAATGATACGGCCTGATGCATCAGTGCCCTTGTTTGTCCCGTCACTTCTTGTTAGTAGGAGAGAGCTTTTGGATTATTTGGTTAATTTGGGTCTAGACAAATGAATGTGTGGTTGTATTTTGTTGTAACTGCAGACGGGATGATGGTGGCAGACTTCTTTTGTGTCTTAAAGCTAATTTCAAAGTAAACGCAAAAGAAGAAAGGAGTATTTATTTGTAATTCGTTTAATCACATTATTTTTATTGTTAATAATCTGGTATAATTACTGTTTTAACCTTCGTTTAATTGAAGGCTTTAATCAGTTAGCGAACATTAAACCGCATTTAGCGTGTTGGTTTTAAGTATGTGGAAGGTATTTAAATTCAAGCGAAATGAAATAAGCTTGCTAAAGTGATAAAGAATAAAAATAAAAAAAAAACGAAAATTTTTCTCGCTTTGATGCAACAATTAAAAATTTACGTTATGTCGTCTGCTGTTAAGAGAGTTCAAATTTCTATTTTCATTGTTGTTGATTTCAGCACGTTTTTGAAAAACAACGGAAATGAACAATGAAAAGTACCCATTTTTATTAATGTTAATTTGCCAAATAAAAGCCAATTTATTAAAGTATGGATATAATGAAGATTTTAACAATTTTTATTTTTAATTATTATGTTTCTTCGTTGGACCGAAGTGTGATTAGTTTCTTTAAGAATAATTGAAACGCGTTGATGCAATGTGCAATCTCAATAATTATTTTTTCATTACAATTAATTATTTTTAAAGTATGCATATAAGTTTAAAGACTTGTGGTAAAGAAGGAGAAATTTGCTATTAAAAGAAATTATTTTTTTAGTCATTTTATCTGATTCACTTCTATACAATCCATTACATTTAGATTTTATTTTTCCAAAAAAAGTCACCTTGCCTAACGACGTTTTCTTGTATAGGAAAATAGCTGTAAAACCTATCAAACGTGTTATTTTTAGATTTATCTAGATGTATATTAGCCTTAGGTGACAACCAGGATGCTCTCAAGTGTAGTAGAAGAAGAATTCTCCGATGAATAGGGTTGGCAAACATTTTTTAAATTCCTTAATTAACCACAAAGGAAAAAAAACGGAACAAGACAAATCTAGAGATATATCGGAGAGAGAGAGAGAGAGAGAGAGAGGGAGAGAGAGATAGAAAGAGTAAGAGAGAGAGAGAGCGAGGTGCATTCAAAATTCTCGGTCATTTGTCAAGTACAACTTTAACACTCCGTGTGAGACATTAGCCGCATCCTCTGTACGGTTATCGGGTCCGTCAGACGCGCCCCCCGTGGCAAGAGAAGTGTCAGTCTAATGCTGATAATCGTTTGGTAATCGTCCATAGTTTCAAACATTAATGACGTTAGTTGCCCCTCCTCAGGGATATTTGCCGTTGTAGACAGACACAAGTACAGTGAGTTTGTTATCTGTGTCAGCTTCTTTGTTTAGAAACACGCTGTACAGCTAACGGGCTTAGATAGTATCGGAAAATGGCTGATTAATCTCGTCCTCAACGAGTTAATGGCTTTGTGGAGAAAAGGTAAGGAGACACATTTTATTTATTTGGGTCATACACACGCACGCACGGACACACACAAAAAAAAAAATACACACACACACACCCACACAGAACGAAGGCTCAATCGATGATTTTTATGTGGAGTAGGTCGGGGGAATTTAGATGGGGGTTTCCAGTAAAAAGATTTGTAAAAATAAATGTCGCAAAGGTGGTAATTAGCACACCGCGATAGGAAGCGATGAGGTAACACCACGAAGTAGACTCTGTGGACTATAAGTCTGGCGCTGAAGTAAGCCGATGACTGCTAATCCAGTTCTGACCATTGAATTATTAAAAGCCTTGATATACTAACATCTAAGTATTGTCTGTTTTTCTATACGTGTTTAGGGTGCTGGTAGCTGCTCTTCTATCTGACTTTTTTTTTATTCTCAGGGTTAGAAGGTCTATGTTCTGTCACTTTTGATGTTTTTTCATTCTGTTACTCTTTCTCTCTTTCTGGATCTCTGTCTATTTTATTATTATTTTCCTTACTTGCGCCTGTGTTTTATTTTCACTTTCGCTCTATCTCTTTATTTTTCTTTCTCCCCCTTCACTTTATCTCCGTTCTCTCTTCATCTCTCTCTCTCTATATCTATCTATCTTTCTCTTATCTCTCTTCATCTTTCTATCTCTTCTCTGTCTATCATTCTACTTTTCTGTGTATTTTTCTCCTTCTCTGTCTCTTTCTTTTGCTCTCTTCTCCCTCTATCTATCTTTCTTCTTCTCCTTGTCTTTTTTTCTTTCGTTCTTTCCTCTCTTTTATTCTCTCTCTCAGACAGAGAGAGAGAATTATTTAGCCTTATTAATTAGTTAAAATTAATTAGCCTTATAGCACTATTTTTTTTTTATTATTGTTTCTCTGTTTATCTCTTGGAAGTTTCTTCTCTCTCTCTCTCTCTCTCTCTCTATATATATATATATATATATACACACACACACACATATATATATACAACAGATGCGCGCACACACACACACACACACACACACACACACACACACACACACACACACACACACACACACACACACACACACACACACACACACACACACACACACACACACACACGGCTGTCTTTGCAAGCAATAGTCTTACTATCCACTATTTACATAACTCTTATCTACTGTTTACTCATTTGTAGTTTGATTACAGAGATCCTATTCATGAAATACAAAATAAGTGTCAGACTCAACGAGATATTTCATAGATAAATTCATAGATCCGAATTATGTTAATTCGAATTGTATACGGGTTTAACTGTATACATGCCTATGCAAAGCAGTGTTATCATACTGAGGTCGCAGAGATGCATAAACAAATGTATGTTTTACCATATTAATATAAAATATTTGGAGGAAAAAAAAACGAAAGAAAGATATTTACAGAATCTAAAGAGGGCTGTAAAGATATAAAAAAATGTAATATATGTTTTATAGGAAAAATTGAATTTTTATTTGAGTAAACAACAGAAAAGTGTATGGAAGTATAATGTAAATATCGTAAAGTGATATATATTTATTTCTAATCTTTATCTTATATATTTATATGGTTTGTGTATGTGTGTGTGTGTGTGTGTGTGTGTGTGTGTGTGTGTGTGTGTGTGTGTGTGTGTGTGCTGTCTTTTAATGGTTTAAAACACATCGTTTTAAGGCCATTATATTGTTAATAGTGTGAAATGCATAGTCTGATTCCGCTGAAGAACAGATAATTCAAATATTTATATTTAATTTATTTTTTCTGTCTATTCGGATTCATATTTGAATCCATTTTTCTGTTGTTTACTTGAATGAAACATATTTTGCCTATAAAATATATATTACATTTTCATGGCTATTGATCTGAATATGACATTGTTAGTACAGCTAGTCGATGTACACGAACAGATTAGTATGCACTTAGAGTTCAGTAAAAATCTGTGATATCTAAGTAAATAAACAAGTTATTTTATCAACATAACCAGTATTATGTTTGATGAGTGTTAAAAAAAGGGTTAAGTTTCTGTTTAGGGTAAAGTTATATATATTTTATTATAACAAAAACATATATGTAACGTATATGGTTATATAACTAATCTATTTATAACAAATGATGCGATACCGTTTGCTTGTATTTTGTTTGTATTATTGTTGAACAGACAGCAAAATATTATAAGTTTCCCTCATAAGGACTGTTTAAAAAGTCGTATCTGCTGACTACACTATTTTACTTTTCTTTTCATGAATCCTTGAGACAGTCTTGCTTCCAAAGGTAGATTAACAAATCACTTATGTTTTAAGATACCTTTGTAGATTAAGATTTATGGATAGAGGATTAAGGTTTAAGATTAACGTTTATGAATAATAATATGACCCGTAAACCTCGATTATTAACCAGAATTAACTTCTTCCAGCCTGTCAGAGATTCATCTTCCATTCGGAGCTTAATCACCCCAATCATCCTAGACTTAGAGCTGATACTATCTTTATTTCTTCGTTTATTCTGAGTTAATGATTATCACAATAGAGATTATAGGTTTTTGTTTAGTAACTCAAATTGTAAAATAGAATCGAAGTTAATATTTGTTGTTGCCCAGAGACACCTAAAAGAATTGTTATTATTATAGAGATGTTCTGAACTATCAGTTATTATTGGGTATACAGAATAAGGTGTGTATTGCAGGGGTGCATTACTCAAGGTTGCATATATGTGGTGCCATCTTTCGATTTACTGTGAAATTAAAGTTCATTAAGAGAAAAAGAACCTACGAGTCTTTCGGATAAGTACAATATGGGAACTGATCCTCTAGTTTTAACAAAACTAAATGTATCTTCCAGTTTAAAGTAGGAGTACGTAACAGATATTCTGGTTTGAAGTTTAACAATTTCTAAAATTTGTAACAGAAAATTTAATTATTTTTATGTGGTTCCATCCACGAAATTTATTAGTAAGCCTACAGTACGTTTGTACCTTGGGTAAGCTAAGGACTTTTAATTTTTATCAATTTTATGTTTTTGTGTAAGTTTTTGTTTATTTTTACATAGCGTGGAGGTTGTCTCACACTGGGCGATAAAATTCATCTTCCACCTAAAGACAATCCCAAGCATCCATGCCCACAGTGAGATCAAAACCTGCAGCCTGCTTGTTGTAGAGCGAACACGTTGGCCGAATAGCCAACCATTCCCACCAGGTGTCGTTCACTGAACGTCCCTAATCCTATTTCTGATCCAGATGGATCATCTGCGATCCAACTCACTATAACTGATCTTTATGGATAATCCATTAATCCCATCTTGATGGATTTTTACGGATTCTCCCTAACCCCACCTCGATTGATTTTGATGGATTATCCCTAATCCTATCTTGATTAATATCGATGAATAATCCTTGATAGAATTCAAATTGCGGTCTCCAAGCTCAACATCCCAAAATCTAGAGATTGGTAAACATATATGTCATTGACTCTAGCATATACGCACTATGGAGACAGATAAATAGATAACATACTACATTCCTACATGATACTCATATTTCCAGATTTAGGCAAAGTATGCAACAAACGCAGATATCAAAAAGAGCATATCCTACTATTTTATCATCATCATCATCATCATCGAATTCCTGATATGCACCCTTAAGGAGTGTACAGGATATTATGATAGTAAACGAATAGCTTACACTAGTGGTTTACAAACTTTTTACCGCTCAGCCCCACCTGACAAAAGAGAAAATACTGTCAGCCCCCCCCCCGCCGGTTTTATTTATCAAAATAGAAGTCATGCTAAGTTTGACGTTTTATTCAGTTTATTTTGTGTTTTCTACATACTATTAAACAGTTCTTGACACAAAATAATTCAAAGTTAGTTTTAACACTTGCAATTAACCAAAGAATGTACTGAAATGAAACAATATTTAACTAAGTATTTAATTTTTCTCTATACAAATAATCAAACATTTAAATGTCAAAGACTTATGTGATGGATAGGCCTGCTTTTGAGAACAAAGTTTATCAAAACGTGGTGTAATATCAGAAATGGCTACTTTAAGTTCTTTATCAATATTTAGTCTTGAACGATACTTTGACTTCATAGCTGACAAAGCAGAAAACTCTTTCTCGTATAAATAAGTAATATGTATCCAGAACTCTGACAAAGACAATTCCTTAAATTTACTTTTCAGTGAAGTATCACTAATGAGATCAATGAGTTGTTCTTGCTCATTTACGTCCACTGATGATGGCTCGGGTGCATTTTCAGTTTTAATTTTTTAATTTTTAATTTTAATTTTTATCTGTAGGAAAGTATGTTGCGCCCCCCCCCCCCTTTCAAGCTATTCGCGCACCCCCAGGGATGGCGCCCCACAGTTTGAGAACCACTAACTGACACCATTACTAACTTCCTATCTGTAATTTTTCCTCCAAATCAATCTGTTATCTGTTAAGACGCCAACATTATCAGATCTTATATTTCTATCTTCTAAGGCACTTTGTACCGTATCAATCCACCTATACTGTGGTCTTCCTCTTGGTCTTTTTCCTGCCATAGAACATTTAATTTGCTAATATTTCCTCTGCCCTCCTTGACATTGTCAGCATCCAGGAATGCATTAGCTCTGTTAACGCATTCCTGGATGCTGACAATGTCGAGTTCTTTCCTAATATCCTCGTTCTTAATATGATACTGCCATTGATGCCATCTGTTCATGCCTATAATCTTTCTCAGGACTCTCATATCTGTGGTCTCTAGTCTTTGGTCAAGTGTTTTACTTCTGACCCAGCTCTCAGATCCATAAGTTAAAACTGGTTTGAACACTGTCTTGTACATAGCTAATTTAGTGTTCCGACTAATTTCTCTCTTATTCCATATGAATTTATTCAATTGACTTCCCACCATACCAGCTTTGCTGATTCTGTTGTCTATTTCCATATTTAATTTACCATCTTCACTAAAAATTGTGCTTAAGTAGCTGAAATGTTTTACTTGTTGTATAGAATTCAGAATCAGCTGACGTTTTATATGTTTCTGCCTATTTTCATTGTCTTCGTTCTATTTATGGATAAAATCCATGATCACGAATTATCGATCCTTATTTGATTACGTTTACCTCCTATATATTAATAGTGATGACATCACTATAATCATACATTTACCATGATTACATATTGAAAACAGTAATCAGCAAAAAAGAAGGGAATGATTATACTCTTTTGTAGGTGATCATGTATCATATTATAAGTGTGAAATCTATTGATTTTAACTGCAATAAATAAAAGCGATTACACGCTGAAACCAATCACCTATTAGCAATGATTATATGATCTAGTTATATCATCGTATGTGACACTCAGGAGCATGCAGTACTTCAAAATGATTGGAAGAGCAAGTTACTATGCTCTGTTGAACCGCATGCATTGAAATCTTTCTAGATACACTTAAGGAACGTTTTAGAGCTCATTGAAGAATGTTTGAAGTGGTTTCTAGGATGTATATTGTTTCATTTAGGCTAAGGAAGAATGGTTTAAAAAAAGGTCCCAGGGGGAATTTTAATTGTTGCTTGATATCTTGTTTAGAAGATATCAAGGTTCCTTTTACAGTTAGCTCTTGCTCGGTTCATCTCTGAGATGCTCAGTAATTTATTCTGTTTCTTATTTCTAGATTAGTTCACTTTATGTTTTTTTATGACGTCTGATCGTTTTATGATTAGGTGAAAGTAGATCATGCAGTACCTTTCTGGGAATAGATATCAGCATGATTTAATTTAGAGCTAGCTATAAACTTATATTCAAAAACATACTTAATAAAAAGAGTGTATAATAATCACTACTGTGTGTTGTGATATATTTCAAGCGCATGCATTTTATTGTTGATTTCCAATTTATTTCAAGCGCATGCATTTCATTGTTGATTTCCAATTTCTTTCAAGAGCATGCATTTTATTGTTGATTTCCACTTTATTTCAAGAGCATGTATTTTATTGTTGATTTCCAATTTATTTCAAGCGCATGCATTTTATTGTTGATTTCCAATTTCTTTCAAGAGCATGTATTTTATTGCTAATTCCAATTTATTTCAAGAGCATGCATTTTATTGTTTATTTCTAACTTCTTTCAAGATCAGGTATTATTTGCTATTCATTGTTGATTGCAATTTCTCTCAGGAGCATGTATTTCATTGTAAATTTGTGATTTCTTTCACGAGCATGTATATCATTAATGATTTGATTTGCATCAGGGAGCATACAATAGCAGTGTATTGATCACTGCAATTAAAAGCCTTTCTGAAGATTACATAATGTATATATTAGTTTATCGTTAAAGTAGTATACGTTTGACAAACTAGTTTATTTATACTAATTTGCAAAACACTGAGTATTTTACTATCTTTAATTTTATAAATCTCAATACACCAATGGAATTCTTCTGTAAGATAAGATATATAGAATTCAGCTTGAGATTCTGATCTGGGTATCAGTATGTTGATAATGGTCCTTATAATGTTCTTTTTTTTGATTGTGACTAAATCAACGATGGCTGTTTGAGACTGGTATATTGTGTTTGCTAACTGTTAGCTCTTTGCCGGATTTGTCTGTTTCGCGGATAAACAATACGAGTTTCCGAATGGAGAAACTTATATAGCCATTAAATGTTCTATATCCACAGGAGTCTCACTAATTCTTCATAATTTGCATACCTCATAAAGGTTCTACTCAAACTAAAATTCCAATCCACGCCAGTTTGTAATAACCACCTATTGAACACGTTAGCCAGGTTTTACATTAGAACTTCTAATCCTTTGCGTGTGTTTACTGGAACAAGCGTAGACAGAGAGATAGACAGATAAATAAATTGATTTTTTTTTCAGTGTTGTTTTAACTATAATTCGGAGGGACCTTTCGAAATGCTAATGTATACGGCAATTGGGAAGTCGGTGTTTGGTGGTGTGGAACTAGCTCAGATAAACAAGACCCGCACAAGTTAATAATAGATATTTACTTTATGTGCTCCATACACATATGATTAAGTACAGTATATTATCATGAATACATATACCTTCGGTAATATTGTTATGCAAAGATGAGCGGAGAATACTGTGTTGTAAAGCAAATCTCTTTGTTTTGACCAGAATGGGATCTGTGAGGTGGAAAACTCAATCTCAATAGGAAAAGAGCTCTCACGTGGTTAATGCGGTTTGTTGTTCTGTTATGTGTTCCACAACTACCAGTATGGAGAAAATTTCCGCACAAAGAATCTTGGTAAACGGAAGAGAACTCAAAAAATTATATAAACATCGATTATTCAGCGTATAAATCCAAATAAAGCGTTCACGTGGTGGAATCATCAAAAATAATTTATTCACAATTATTTGGTGAACTTATTGAAAGACAAAACTTTGTAAACTCTTCGGAGATTGTGACTATATAGGAATTAAGATTTTAAAAATTTGTCGAAAATTGTAAAGAATTAGGGGAATTCTAAAAATATATAAAATCCTGAAAAATTTTAATGCATAAAAAATTCGTCAAATTATGATTTAATGAAACTAATGAACCATATGAAAATTAACGATACTTATGAAAATTAATGAGGCTAATGAAAAATTATGAAAATTTATGAAACTTATAACACTTATAAAATAACTAAATTGTTTTAAACTGCAATTGTTTTAAATACAGTAGAATGAAATTTTACTTAAATTTTACAATATTAAAAATTCTTGAAATTTTGTAATAATTAAAAACGAGAATATATAAAAATTCTAAAAAATGAAGAGAAGATATAATATTACACTTATAATTTATTGTCATCATCTATATGAAAAGTAGAAACTATAAATGAAAATTTGTAAATTAAGAAATTCTGAAAACTCATCAAATCATCATCAAACTCCTGACATTTACCCTGATGGGGTGTGCAGGATATGATAGTACTACATGAAAAATTTACATCATTACTAACTTTCTATCTACAATTTTCCTCCAAATCAGTCTGTTACTTGTTAGATAGAAAATAAGATCTGTTAAATACAGATCTTATATTTCTATGTTCTAAGGCAATTTTTACTGTGTCAATCCACCTATATCTTGGACTTCCTCCTGGTCTTTTTCCTGCCAACCTGGCAGAGAACACTTGTTTTGCTAATCTTTCCTCGCCCATTCTGTTTAAGCGACCATACCACCTGAGATTAGCTCTGCTAATGCATTCCTGGATGCTGACAATATCAAGTTCTTTCCTAATATCCTCTTTTTTAATATGATATTGCCATTGATGCCCTCTGTTCACGCCTATAATCTTTCTCAGGACTCTCATATCTGCAGTCTCTAGTCTTTGGTGAAGTGTTTTACTTCTGACCCAGCTCTCAGATCCATAAGTTAAAACTGGTTTGAACACTATCTTGTATACAGCTAATTTAGTGTTTCGATTAATTTCTCTCTTATTCCACATAAATGTATTCAGTTCACTTCCTACCATACCAGCTTTGTTGATTCTGTTGTCTATTTCCATATTTAATTTACCATCTTTACTAAGAAACGTACCTAATTAGCAGAAATGTTTTACTTGTTCCACAGGTTCTCCATTCACAATACAGTTGACATTTTCAATGATTCTGCCTATTTTCATTGTCTTTGTCTTTTTATTGCTGACCTTCATACCATATCTATTACAACAGCTATTCAATTTAGTCAGGGAATCTTGCAGACTTGTGGCAGATTTATTTAGAAATATAACATCATCTGCATAAAGCAAAATGCTCAGATTAGCATTTCCAATTCTGATATCATGTTTAATACCACTTTCCTTCATAATGTGATCCATATAGATAATGAATAACAGAGGGGATAATGTACATCCTTGTCTCACACCAGATTTAACATTAAACCATCTTCCTGTACATCCTTCAATTCTAACTGCCGACTTACAACTCAAATACAGACTAAGTATTGCTTGATATAATGCCCCATTGACACCATATAACTGCAGCGTATTGAATAGCTTCTCTCTTGGCACTTTATCATATGCCTTTTCCAAATCGACAAAACTTAAATTCGGATCTCTGTTATATTCCCATGCTTTCTCGACTATTTGTCGTAAAGTGACGATCTGATCCTGAAAGCCTCTATTTGGCCTGAATCCAGCTTGTTCTTCACCAAGCTTTTCTTCCACAATTCTTCTCAACCGTTTTCCAAGTATGCTTGCATAGATCTTGCCAGGAACACTCAGTAGGGAAATACCTCTGTAATTCTCAGATTCAGTTTAATTTCCCTTTTTATATATGGGTACTATAGAGCTCTACTTCAATCATCGGGAATTCTTCCCTCTGTCCAGGCTTTTTGAACTATGCAGTGATTTCTACTTCATGTAGAAAATGCCATCTGTATTCATGATTGAATGCCTGGAATGTTTATTACCACTGTGCTGTCACTGAAAGTATAAATAAAGTCTCATGAAATTATAAATACATCAATTTCTGAAAAAATATGACATTGAAAAGAGATGAAAATTTTATTGTCATGAATTATCTTCCTTATGTATATGAAAGTCTTCTTCTTTGGTGCATCAATCCGAAAATTGGGAAATATAGCAGCACATCACAACATCCTGTCTTGTGACTTCCTTTTTATCTCTTCATAACTCTCAGCGCCAGTTAGCATCATTATGTTATTTATATATCAAATTCTTGGTCTGCCTCATGGGCTCTTTCCTTCTACAGTCCCCCTCCATTATTTCTGTAATCAGTCCCCCCATGCCTCAAATGGTGTCCAAATAGGCTTTTTCTTCTCTTATTGATGTTTCATTAATGACCGCTCTTCGTGAACTATATTCAGAACTTCTTCGCTACTTTTATTTTCTGTCCAACTAATTTTCATCATCTTTCTCCAGCACAAAATTTCAAATGCCTCCAACGTTTTCATGTCTTGTTTTGTTAGAGTCCAGGCCTCACAACCATATAATGCAATGCTCCATATGTATGTTTTCGCTAGCCTTTTTTTTGAGCTGGATGCTAAGTCCTTTACTGGTAAAAATATTTCTTCTGTTATAGAACGCTTTTCTGGCTAGGATTATTCGTGTTTTAATATCTGATTGGTTTCTTCCATCTTCTGTGATAAGACTTCCAAGATATTTAAAAGAGGATACCTGTTGTAGTAGGTTATTATTTATTTCCAGGTTTATTTTCATTGGATTTGCTTTACTTGTAATTAATAATTTTGTTCACTGTGTGAAGATTTCTTCCATCTTTGTTAGGGTGGCTTTCAGTTTGTTTTCGTTATCAGCTAAAACCGCTATATCATCCGCAAACCGTAGCCAGTTAATATCAATTCCATTTATCTTAGTTCCGGTTTCTATTAGTTCTTTCGGTTTATTTATTGCATCTTCAATGTACAGATTAAACAATATGGGTGAAAGAGAGCACCCCTGTCTTATACCACTACGTATTTTTGCTATTGCAGTTTTTGTTGTATTGCTGGCTGCTTCTATTAGGGTTTCTTGATGCTTGTAAAGATTAAATATGAGCCATCTATCTCTCCAATCTACCTTTATTGTTTTTAGGAGGTGAAACATTTGATTCCTGTCAATACTATCGAATGCTTTCTCCAAGTCAAGAAAGACTATCAGAGTATTTTGATTCTTCTCCAGTCTTCTTTCAATAACTGTTCTTAGAGCTAGGATTGCTTCTCTTGTCCCCTGCTGTTTCCTGAATCCAAACTGATCATTGCCAACATATTCTTCGACCTTCTTTGTTAGTCTTTTTTGTATGATTTTGAGTAGTATTTTCGAAGCATATGATATTAAGCTTATTGTTCGATGATTTTCACACTTGTTTGCATTATTTACTTTAGGAATGGGTATGATAGAGCATTGTGTAAAATCTTTGGGGATGATCCCTGTTTCCTAAATATCCTTTATGATCTTGAAAAGGTATGACTTAGTTATGTTTCCTGAGTATTTTATTAATTCTGAGGGGATGTTATCAGTGCCTGGTGCCTTGTTGGCTGACAATTCATTCAGTGCCCATTCAAATTCATCTATTAATATAGATGGACCAATTTCTTCCGTATCAAGTCTTCTTTCATCTTCTATGGCCTTGACATCTAGATCTTTTCCACTATATAGATCTTCTAAGTACTCCTTCCATCTTTCAGAAATTTCTTCCATATCTATAAGTATATTCCCCTGTTTATTTTTGATAATTGTACTTCTTGTCTTGTTTCACTGGCTTATTCCTTTTATAATGTTATAAGCTTTATCGATTCTTCCAGTGTCTGTTAGATCTTCTATTTCTTTACATTTCTTCATTGTTCTTTGGCTTCTTTACACTTTCTCTTTATCATATTTTTTATATGTTTATATTTGTCTTTGCTTTCTTCCTTTAGGGAGGTTTTGTATTTTCTTCTTTCATTCTATTAGATCTAGAATGTCCTGGGTGATCCATGGTTTTTTATGTGCTTCTTCCTTAATCCTATGCAGTCATTGGCGGCCTTGATGATTGTATCCTTCAAATGAGTCCATTTTTCTTCAATGTTTTTCTGTTCCCTCTCTCCAGTTTTAATGCTTTCATCAGATCAGTTTGCTGTTTATAGTTTCTATACTTTTCCTCTGTTTTCATGAGTTCCGAAGTAGAAATTTATAAATACAAATTCGTAACTTCGGAACTCATGAAATTCTAAATTTGTCCAAAAATTCACAAACTTCTAAATTATTTGAAAGTTCATGAAATATTAATTTGTTTGAAAATTAATGAAATTCTACATTATATGAAAACTTATGAAATATAAAATATATAAACTTTTTGGAAAAATTTGAAATTGAGAAGATATAAAATTGCATTATCTTTTAATATCTTCATCGTGTATACGAAAAGTAGAACAAATCTATACATACAAATTCATGAAATTCTGAAGTCCAAAAAGCCATGAAAAATTTAAATTTCTAAATTGTTTAAAATCTAAATCAAATTATAAAAGTCTAAAACATTCTTAAAAATATGAAAATGAGAATATAAAATCTACTTTGTTATTTTATTCATCAACGATGCACACAAAACAGTCAAAATCGATAAATGGAAATTCGTGAAATTCTGTCCTTGGGTGAAATTCGTGAAATTATGAAAATTCATGAAAATCTAACGTCATGAAAAAAAGCATGAAATCCTAAGTTGAGAAAAACTTATGAAATTCTCAAGTTATGAAAACTCAAAAAAATTGTCAAGTTATGAAAACTCATGAAATTGCAAATATTTTAAAAAAAGTTATGAAAGAAGTTAAGAAATCGGAATGTTATGAAAGAGACGAAAGTTTAAAATTTTTGAGAAGTAATCAAATTATAAAATATTAAAGAAATTCTGAAAAAAAAAATTGAGAAGTATACAAATGCATCATAATTAATTTCCTTCATCAGGTATGCAGAAAATACATGCAATGTATAAATGCAAATTCGTAAGCAAATATTTTCACTTAAACGCTTCGCGGTATATACATGTCCATGCAACATACTAACATCCCCTACATATAGAGAGAAAGAGTGTAAGAAAGAGAGAGAATTATATAAATTGCACCGAGTCGAGTGCAAACTCAGTGTGATATTTTTCCGTTGGGGTCTTCTACTTAGGGATTTCCTATAGCATGCAAACTAATCCCAGCACTTCTCCTTTCTCTCTCTCCACGTCTTTTGTAGTGTATCCAATTGTTCCACCACCAGAACAAGTACATCTACATTGTCGCCACCTTCCGGACGTCTGCAGTGATCCTCTCTTTCGTCACTTTAAAGATGAATGTATTATTTCTCTATAGTGACGATTATGTGGCTATTTGTTTACTCTCGAAACAGGAAAAGGGTACATCTTAAAGATTGGGAGTATCTGACCCACTTAACGGAAACAAGATTTGATGAGCTGGCAGAAAGAAAAAAAGAACGATGGAAAAAGGGGAAAGTTGGGATCACGAAAGGGATTTTGATAGTGAATATAAGAAGTCTGTGTGTGTGTATGTGTGTGTCAGTATTTTTCGCAGTCTTTTACGGTAGCTTCGTTGACAGAGAGAGAGAGAGAGAGAAAAAGAACCCATTGGCCCCAGGCTGCATATGGCAATACCGAAAAGCTATACTATATCGGCTTGTGGATGGGATTACGTTTGCATGCATCAATGGTTCTCACTGGGGTGGTGATAGTACGTGTGTGTATGTAAGTGCATGCATCGAAGAAAAATTTCCCCTTTCTTGCCCTCTTTAAAAAAAAAACGAAGAAACAAGAAAGCCGATAGAGTCATGAAAAGTAAACATAGTAAGAAAGATGGGTTCTGTTAATGGTAGCGCTGTTAGCCGAACTCACGTGGTTTGCTCTGACGATGTTTAATTTTTAAATAGTTCAAGTATTGTTGGCTGTAACCAGCTTATGTATTGGATCCAAGACACAGCGAATTCTCTCCTGTTCCGATAGCAATTCATTATAATTTTATGAAGATGCTATGGAGATGGGCATCAATTACTTATCTCCGTGCATTATTGATGATTTGCATGTAAGCAACACTTCTAATCTACTGCTTCTGGTAGTAAGCTTTCCGGTTTATTATTTAGAGGGGAAAAAAATAGATCTTTCTGTAAATAGGCAAGTTTTAGAGAGGAGTGTGTGTATATAAAGGATTGCTTTTGATGAAGATGAGAGAAAGAAAGAGAGAGACTAATTTCAGAGAAAGATACGAGCTAAGTGAAGCTCGTATTACCTTCTCTACAGATTTTTGTTGTTATGTGCAACACACACGCGCATTAGCGAATCAAAAAAGAAAAAAAAAACGAGATGTTAATGTACATTAAGATTTGTTTTTGTTTAAAAGCAAAAGGAAACAAGAAACATTTTATATTCTGTATCAGATTTCTGTTGGCTTCTACTTATAATCCAAATGAGTCTCTATTTTTATTGAGGTAATTAATTGCGTCGGCACTGCTGTATTTATTCAGTTATATTTCAAATTTTCTTATTTTCTGTTTTATTCACATCTTTATGCTTATCGATTAAAGGTGATTAGCAAGTTTCATACGGAAGGGAGGTAGAGGGGTTTTTTTTCAATCGGAAACTCGGGTTTTTTCCTCCTTCAGAAAAGGCAAACCGGCCTGTGAACACACACACACACACACACACACACACCGGATCTACAGTCAAAATGCATACTTAAAAATCCCTCATCGGAGGAATCAACCGTTCCCAAGAAAATCTTTCTTCTTTCTCATATTCTGTAATTCTCTCTCTCTCTATCTCTCTCCAATAGCCTTCTGCAACATTCTATATGTTATAGTCAACATATCATATTTTTCTTGTTCTACAAAGCCAAACATGTGATGTACCAGATGAGTGTCCTTTGATACGCAGGTCTTCTAAAAAGAGTCATATAATCATCAACGTATTCAGCAGTGATACGCTCAACTGACTTTATAAATATTGGCGTATGGGATATTTATTCAAGCGAAGTTTGAAAGTATAACAATCTTTTATATCAGTTCCATCTAGATGGATTGAAAAACCCTCCTAATCTTACGGATCAGGATTCAAGTCTCTAGTGAGCAAATGGTTAGCGTAGCATGGGAGATAAAGTCCTTTACATTTATTTTATTTATTTATTTTGGCAAGCCGAATTCTCAAAAAGACTTGATCCAGCATGGTTTTCCTTGAATACCCGAATTGAAAAATTTGAAAAAAGTTTGAAAAACAGTAAACGTAGTGGAAAAACGTTCACCTGGTTGATTTTATCAGTATCTTCTACAAAATATGTTACTTCTAAAGATTCGAAGTATTGCATGTCAGCATGCTACCAATAAATTGTAAAAGGTTCGCCTATTTCATTCTTGGCATGACTGTGTGTGCGCTACTGATAGTGAAAGTATGCACGGACAATTCTGTCGGTATCACCAAGTACATCAAAGTGTAAACAGTTGTTGCCACGGGTATCTGGAAGCAGTATATCAAATCAGTTATAGTCAATTATTAAAACAATCAAACAAATGCCACTATTTTATGAAAACCAAAATCAACCTCAATTGCAGTGTACCACATGTTGTTCAGAATGTTGAGAAAATAAGGATGACAAAGATGATGTTCGTATGATGATGATGATAAGGAGAAGGTGACAACAATGGAAAAGAATGGCGATGATGTGAAAATAACAAAGATGATGTTAATGACGGCAAGAGTGAGGATAACAAGATGAAGATGAAGAAGATGATGATGATATGAGGAGGAGGAAGGATTCAAGCTTCCTTTTCTACATAGACTAATGCTTAAAAGATGCAGTTTAAAAATTCAAGAAATGATGTTGTTGAGGATGAAGATGATAACAGTGATAACGATAAGGTGGATATGATGATAAGGATGAATGGTGGATGATAAGTAGGAAGTGACAAAGATGGCCAAGAATGATGGTGATGTCAAGATAAGATAGATGACGATAATAATGATGATGATGATGATAGGAGGAGGAGGAGGAGGAAGAAGAATAATGTTGTTGAGGATGAAGATGATAACAGTGATAAAGATAAGATTGATATGATATAAGGATGAATGGTGGATGATAAGGAGTAGGTCAAAAAGATGGCCAATAATGATGGTGATGTCAAGATAAGAATGATGATGATGGTGATAGGAGGAGGAGGAGGAAGAGGAATAATTCAAGCTTCCTTTTCTAAATAGACTAATGCAAAAAATAATTCAAGAAATGATGTTGTTGAGGATGAAGATGATAACAGTGATAAAGATAAGATTGATATGACATAAGGATGAATTGTGGATGATAAGGAGGAGGTCAAAAAGATGGCCAAGAATGATGGTGATGTCAAGATAAGATAGATTATGATAATGATGTCAGGAGGAAAAGAAACAATCCAACTTTCCTCTGCTAAGTAGACAAGCCGACAAATAAACAGAGATGATGAATTTAACAATTCTATTCTATGCTCCATTCCTTTCTTATATTCCTTAAGATTTTCTCTCAGAATCATTCCGTCCATCTTCCTTTACGTTTCATATATTTCTCTCTCTCTCTCTCTCTCTCTCTCTCTCTCTCTCTCTTTCTCTCTGTTTTCATCAGACACTTTACCAACTTGTAACTCATTGCCACAAATGATCTCACGATCACCTCAGCTGCTAATTTTATTAGGTCCCAAATTTGGGCACTTATCCCAATACTATTTCTCCCTCCTCTCTCTCTCTTTTTTACCCTCCTAAACCCTTCTCCTACTTACCCCACACAAAGGACAATTACCCGTCCGTATGTGCCCGTCTATCTGTGCCGTAGCACACTCTTCGCCTGAAGATGACTTTGCAATCCATAGTCTTTAACAAAAGAAATTTATCTGGATGCTCGCTAGACGCAGAGGTAATAAAGCCGATAACACACAAATTTACATGATCGATGAATAGCAAAGAGGAAAGATAAAAGTGACACACAAAGAAAGAACGAAAGAGAGAGAGAGAGAGAGAGAGAAGGGGAAAGAAAAGAAAAATCACCCCATTTGTAGCAGAAAAAAATTACATAAACGAAATAAACTGGAACACAAGGGATAGAAAAGATGAAGTACATTGCAGCCTGCTACAATTGATTATTCCACTTGTGTGGGAGTCTGAAGTCGGCCTCCTGACAACACATCTCTACACCAGATGAGATCACCAAATTTTTCATGATGGTCGTTGAGGCAGAATGATACGCATTCGCCAGATAATCCTCTACAAGGACTTATAATCAGAGATGGTTTTTGTATCCCTGAAGATTTGGAGTTGTGTCGAGAAGCATTTTTTGCCTTGAAACTGTGCCGAAAGAGTGAACAAAGACACGGATAGACAGATAGGTTGAGAAAAGGACATAACTATAACGAGAGACAGAACCGAGTAAATAACTGTAATAAACAATACTTAATCTATCTATCGTTTCATACAAGTAATAAGCGATAGATAGATTAAGTACAGAGAAAGAAAAAAATATAACATAAACATAGACTAAATAAAACTAAAAAATAAAAATGCAAAAGAGAGAAGAGGTAATTTTAAGAACGTAAGTGAGGATAAATGGAATATAACACAAGAAATGAACGTGGAGATCAAACTATATTAATGAAAATAAAATATTCAACGAAAGGTTAAAATTCCTAAGATAACCCACACGTACATTTTTATCATATTTTTCATAGAATTATTTCATTTCTAATTCTGCATCTGTAAATGTTATAGGCCAGTATAGGTTTTATTGACGCATTAGGCTTAGGTGGCCTATCATGGCAAGTAATTTGGTTTTCATATTAACTTCATGAACGCAGAAAGAGTACATTTACTTCCCATCTAAATAAACTGCTATTTCTGCCAATGTACGTTTGTATTCTCTGGCCATTTGTCTATTTTTGGAATAGAAATTAAGCGTTGTAGGAAAGAACTTATCGCGTAAGCCCAAGACTGGATACCTCACCTTCTGTCAAAAGTCCTTATACATGTTCTTTCCTTTTATAACGGGGGTTCGAATCCATCCATTTTTTTTTCACTAAAAGGCATCTTCCTTAGCGACTGAGCTTAGAAGACTTTTTTTAGTTAAAATTAATTATTTTTCCCAAAAAATCAGTTTGCATTTATATACAAATCCTGTTTTTGATTTTTTTTTATAAAATTTGAAATAAAGTTTCATAAATAATTTTCTAAAACCAAATTTTTCTAAACAATTTTCTAAAACCAAATTTTTCTAAATAATTTTCTAAAATCAAATTTTCTAAAATCAAATTTTCTAAACAACAAAATTTGGTTTTTTCGTTACAACTAAAAATCGAAAAACAGAAAAGTGTTCCGGAATAAAACAAGAACATTAACGCCACCTATGAATCACAACGTGAATCATTGAATATAGATAAGCAAAAGTTACTTAATAGATCCAGTACGAGAAAAAATATTATTAAAATATTAAAAGTAATAAAAAAACTCAAATATTCATATTTCTATTCAACATGATCTACATCATTCATAGAATATCGCTCCTGTACTTAACCCTTAAAGATATTGTTTGTTCTTACGACAATGAGTTTCAACCCTAGTTACATGTACTTCATTCTTTTTTGTGTATTATAATATTTTGTCTCAGTTCACATCTATCAGTATTCTCTAACTAAATCGATCATTGACAAAATTTTATTATCACTCAATTTTGTCATTTTGTTACTGATAATTTGCATATTTATCAAAAACTGTAAGATAAGTTTCTATTAACACAAAACACAATATATATATCAAGGAAAAAAAAATTGTTGTTGTGTGATAATTAATTTATCTTACATTAATTAAGTAAAATAAATAAATAAATAAATAAATTTATTTATTTTAATTTTCCTTACAAGGTGTTATTTTTTATTAATTAATTTTACTTACAATATGTTACTATTAGTCGTATAATTCCAAATACAAATACTAACGTGCAACTACACTATCAATGCAGAGGCTATTGCACATCACCATCATCAATCATCATCATCATCATCATCATCATCATCATCATCATATGCTGATGATGATGTGCGAATAAATCATCCATTTATAAATTATTTTATTTTTACATTGTTATTATTATTAGGTATAATAACAGTAATGAGAGTAGGATGAGTAATTGTTATTATTAGTATTATTCTCTCATTTTACAAGGCCTTGATAAGTTCAGATACGATCACTTGCTTTAGATAACAGCAAAAATATTCAGTACTGGCTAACCATAATTATATTTGGCTTGTGGAACTTTGCATATGAAGAATATATGACTTTCAAAGTTTGAGAAATAGGGCAGTGAATAAGGAATTCTTGGAGAATAGAATGGATACAGGGAAAACGTTGGAGCTCATTGCAGGTAGGGGAGAAGTCGGGTCATCCCTAGAAGCTGAGTAAGGGTGTGGTTACGAAGAATCGGGTCAAGGTTCTTTTTATGGCGTGTAGTGAGCGAATAGAATGAAGTCGCTGGTGAATATTTGTGAGTGTAACATCGGTGAATGTTTGTAAGGGGAGAGAGAGAGAGAGAGAGAGAGAGAGAGAGAGAGATGATAGGTTTCAAGAAATTAATATTGTAGAGTCCTTAAAGGTTTTAGTTCAAAAGAAAATAGGCGAATAAGCATTGATGAAAGATGATAGTGGAGCGAAGGGGTCAAATTCATTTTATCCAACGGAACATTTGCAATTGTGTACCTAAGCTTTGTGCACACATTTATTTATTAATCCTATGAGGGAAATATTATTGAGCAGAACTGTCAGTCTGTATGTAGTGTATATTAAATGGATTGAATGGTACAATAGAAAGTACTTATCCACCTGGTTGGCCAAATGACGTCTCCACTCCTCCAATCGGGACCACTGTAGGTTCGGATGTTTGGGAGTGTCTTGGTGGTAGATGAATGTCTAAGTCTGATGTGAGTCCACCATTCTGTTTTTATTGGAAGCCTGAAGCGAGCTGCTTGAAAAACTTCCATGATATTCCACAACACGATCCACGGACTATGTAACCCTTATCCCACCCATGATTGGGATACTATCATGAGTGGGATAAGGGTTACGTATCCCACTATTACCTATCCTCTGCGCCCTCTATGGAAGAAGAGGCGAATTATCACATTTCCCTTTTTTGTTCTTTTATTTATGAGTATTTTATTTACTTGTACATTGCAATATAAATTAAATGTCAAACTCGACGAAAACTTATCTGTGAAAAGGATCGAAAACTATCCTATATTTCTCTACTTTGATAATTGACATAAAACTGAAAAATAATACTAGAAATTGACAAGATGTTTTTTGTTGATTTCAAAATCTGATGGTATTTATATCATTATTCGAAATAACAAAATGGTCTATAACTGACTGTCTGCTTGGTGCTTCACTAGTGGTTAGTGTATTCGCTTTTCAAGCAACAAATCGTGGTTTCGAATTCCGCTTTGAGCATGGTTGTTTCTGGTTGCTGGAGAGATGAATTTCATCTTCCGATGTGAAACCACCTTCCCGAAGGCCTGAAGTGGCATGAAAAAAAAAAGTTTTTCATGCTTGTACTAAGATATTCGGATCACGCCAAGAATAGAAAAGTATTATAAAAATTAATAAAACTTTAGCCCATCGATGGTACTGACGTTCTATTAGTTTTTAAAACCTACATAAAAAATTAATGAAATAACAAAATGAGGGGGGGGGAATTATCTGAAAGCCAAAACATGTAATGATATGTCTTTTTTCTTCCTTTTTTTTAAAAATTGAAATTACAAGCCGGTGAAAAGCTTTGATATATTGTGGTTAAGAAGGTTAAAATTTTCGATAAAAATCTGACCAAATTTTACAGAAAATTTTTGTTGCTAAAGAGGTTAATTTTTTCGGTGTAAAAAGTAAAATTTGACCACATTAATGATGATTTCGAAGGATGAAACGAACAAAGTTTTTAAAAAAGTCAGTTTCTTCTATTCGTTACATTTTTAAAAAAAGACAGTTATTTCTATTCATTACTTTAAAAAAAATACGTTGTTCTATTCATTACATTTTTAAAAAAATTGTTCTATTCATTAATATTTTTAACAAACAATTTTTTTTTCTATTCATTACAGTTTAAAAAAAAACACAATTTGTTCTATTCATTACATTTTTAAAAAAGTTTTTTCTTTTATTGCATTTTAAAAAAGCAAATTGTTCTATTCGTTTATATTTTTAACAAAATTATTTTATATTCATTACATTAAAAAAATGGTTCTCTTCATTACATAACTACTATTGTTCTATTCATTACATTTTTAAAAATGTTCTATTCATTACTATTTTTTTAAAGTTGTTATATTCATTACATTTTTTTTTTAAAAATATTCTATTCATTACATTTTTTTAAAAATTGTAATGAATAGAATAAAAAAAAACTCATATTTTTTTTTTTTTTATCAAAGACAACACCATTCATCATATTTTTACGAAGAAGGTAATTTGTTCTATGACCATAGCAAATTTCAATAGATCGGTCCAAACACGTGGAGATATTTGCCGGAAGACTTGATCCTCTTTCACAAACATGTCATAATGTGAACTTCATTTTCATTTGACTAAAGGGGTAGGGAAAGTTATGTAGTTTTGTATGCTCACTTCCTGTTATAACGTGGGAGTCTAGAACTAGTGGAGAAGGTTACACACCTAGCATTTACAGGTTCTTCATCGTGTCCTATGAGTCATCGGACAACGGAAACCAACCCATCCCCCCCCCCCCCCTTCTTGACGCGGAAATAAAGTCAAGCAATTTCGTTCAGGCATGTAAAGAAAGTTGATCCTTGCGTGAGACTTTAAGAAAGAGCCATGTGGAGATGGTGAAGTTAAAAGGAACACGGGAAAGTCGAAAGGGGGTTGTTTAAGGGCACGCAAGCGTGTCTAGTGGAAGTGTCAATAAATTAAGGCATCTGTTTATCCGGGCGGTCAGTAGGCTTAGTTATAAGCAGCCCTTCCCGTAGTGTGTATACGACAAGGAAGTTTGTTTTGGTTGTAGTTTATGGGAAATGACTTCGAGGTAGTAAACACAACAACTAGCGCCATCTGTCTATATCTGGTTACGATTAAAGAGACATTTGTTGATAACTTTTACTGAATAAAGAAACAACTATGAGCATTGTATTATACACTGTAGAATAGGGCTTCTGAAACTGTTCCAGGAGTTCTCCAGAGCATACAGACATCCATAACTTGTATTAGATGATGAAAAAGCCCTTCATTGAATGGAGAAAATGCTAATTTTTATTAAATTGACTTATAAATTGATCTATGTTAATTTGTTATTTGCAATGTCATAGTAACGGTTAACAGAACTTTTTATGAAAATTTTTACAGAGAATCAGCATATCGATGTACTTCTGAAGAGGTATCAGAAGATGCAGATCTCGGATATACAGCATTTGTCATTGTTGCATGTTTCATGTTTATTTCTATTCAACAATTGGTGATAAGTGACGCAATAATGCAGATCTCGGATATAACAGCATTTGTCTTTGTTGCATGTTTCATGTTTATTTCTATTCAACAATTGGTGATAAGTGACGTAATAATGCAGATCTCGGATATAACAGCATTTGTCATTGTTACATGTTTCATGTTTATTTCTATTCAACAATTGGTGATAATAAGTGACGTAATAATGGAATTCCGTTATGTTGATATTCTCGAATATTTTTCAGAATTTTTTTTTTATATACTTGCGTGCCATAAACTCTTGTTAGTTTCATAACGTGGACCTAACAACTAGTTAAAAAAAAAAGAAAAGAAAAAAAAAGAGAGAAAAATATTAGGGATATTTATAAATTAATTTTATTACTACATATTTATTAAATGATCAATCTACTTCATCGGCAACAACACAGATGTTCTGATGTTAAATTAGTCTTTTTTATTTTTTTAAGATTTCATTATATAGTTAATAGTAACAATCAGTTTTCCCAAGATTAAAGCCTGCGATCCTTGCTATGAATTCGATTTAATAGCCTATATTGATGATGTCAATGTCAGCGCTTTGCTTTATGCGGATGATGTTATACTTCTAAATTAATCCGCTACAAGTCTGCAAGATTCTCTGACTAAATTGAATAACTGTTGTAATAGATATGGTATGAAGGTCAACAATAAAAAGACAAAGACAATGAAAATAGGCAGAATCATTGAACATGTCAACTGTGTTGTGAACGTGGAACCTGTGGAACAAGTAAAACATTTCAGCTACTTGGGCACGATTTTTTGTGAAGATGGTAAATTAAGTATGGAAATAGACAACAGAATCAACAAAGCTGGTATGGTGGGAAGTCGATTGAATAAATTCATATGGAATAAGAGAGAAATTAGTCGGAACACTAAATTAGCTGTATACAAGACAGTGTTCAAACCAGTTTTAACTTATGGATCTGAGAGCTGGGTCAGAAGTAAAACACTTGACCAAACACAATAACAACTTTAATAGAGATGTCAGATATGAGAGTCCTGAGAAAGATTATAGGTGTAAACAGATGGCATCAATGGCAATAGCATATTAAAAACGAGGATATTATGAAAGAACTTGATGTTGTCAGCATCCAGGAATGCGTTAACAGAGCTAATCTCAGGTGGTATGGTCACCTAAACAGAATGGGCGAAGAAAGATTAGTAAAACAAGTGTTCTCTGCCAGGTTGGCAGCAAAACGACCCAGTGGAAGACCAAGATATAGGTGGATTGATACAGTAAAATCTTAATCTTAGAAGACAATTTTAATCTTAGAAGACAAAAATATAAGAAGACCTGCTAATATTGGAGTCTTGACAGTTGACAGATTAATTTGGAGGAAAATTGTTGATCGGAAGATAGTAATGAATGTATCTTTTTTCATCTGGTACTATCATAAGATCCTCTACTCCCATTGAGGACATATGTCAGGTATTTGATGATGACATTTATAGTGTTAACATTGTGATGTCGTTTCTAGTCTAGTGCACCCAGTAACTGCTATCCATTTGGTGGATTAGAATGCCCTGCTGCTTACCGGGGTTGTTATGAATTCGATTTATTCGAAATTTGAATTCGAATTCGAAATTTGGATTCTTTAAGCTTAAAAATCGGATGTGAATGCTTTTAATCAATTTTAATTCTATACTCAGAGACATCAAGTAAGTATTCATCCTGAGGATGGTACTTTTTTTGGCAGGTAGACGAAAATCGAAAAGGTTCATTTTTTTTTTTTCATGTGAATGTACCTGTTAAATTACTAATAACATTGCTTCATAAATTTGTAATTCGCTTTATAAGATTTAGTGTAAATTATTTCAAACAACACGTTTATGTGACGTCACCGCCGGTCGGATTTAAGGTTGTTATGGCCCTAAGCTATAACTGTTAAGACTCCTTTCATTTACTGGGTAAATCTTAGGTTGTCTATACTGAGACGGGGGGCCCCCTTGTAAGGTGAGTCCCTAAGCTATAGATTGTGAGTAAATCCAGCCCTACTGCCACCCATAAACGTTTCCAAACCCAAGATTTTTACATAACCCGGAAACTCTAGGCTTACAGACTAAACATAGAATCTTTCAAGTCACTTCTGGCCTGCAATAAACAGGGAGTAGAATCACATTGGGTAATGAAAATCATCTCCCGCTTAACGATGTTCATCAATGTCCACAGCGGGGTATTTGAATCCACAGCTTATTGTTCGTAGAACGGTTTTTTTTTTATTGCAATCTTCTGTTTGCTTATGACAAAAAACTAAAGTTGAAATAACTTTATTTATTTATTATTTATTTATTTATTTATTTATTTATTTACAAAAATCGGCTTACCTCTTATTATCACAAATGCCAATCTATCCCATCGTAGGCATGGTTGATACTCTTCAAATGAAAAAAATATTAATTTATTACAATCAATTTATCAAACTAAAATAAATGTATTAAAAGTAAAGTGTATTTAACTCATTCAGATGCTAAAACCTTTATTTATTCTGGCCAAAATAAATAAAAGAAACAAACAGGACTACTTCTGTAATAGAGTACGGTTTATACCCACTTAAAAATACATTAAAATTTTCTAAAATATTTTTGTATGTGCTTGAAAAAAAGTGAAAACAAAATAAATATACATTTTCTAAAAGAAAATCTAAGAACAAAATTTTGATTAAAATAACAAATCAGATAATGGTATTATTCTTATTCTAGCAAAATGCGTTGACAAACTCCAGCTATGAATGCCAAAATAACTCATGCTTTGCATGTAGTTTGACTACACATTTAGTCTTTGTTTCTATGCAATTACATCTAAAACAGTAACAACTTTAATATCAAAGGCATGCCTTTTCTAAAGAGTTATTGGTAATGCCAATATTTACTTCCGAGTGAAAAATTGTAAGAAATTAACACGTTTGGGCTCACAACATTTTTATACTATCATCCTATCATCGATCCACAATCTTTCAATGCATGATTAATGTATAAATTTTAGTAACATATGATTCTTTTATGCAATTCAAAATCTATTTAAGCAAATAAATTTGTATTGATAACATCGTTTAGCAAACATGTTCAAAATTCTGTTTATTTACTTAAAACAGTCGGAACTATTGAGTCTAAATGTATTCAATTTCGTGATATGTTATTGATGTTAGAAACACGTGATCAGAATAATTTAAATAATCTAGGCCAGTACTGGGAATGATTTGCATGGGGATGTTTCGAATTAATGATAGCCAAGGTTGTGATTTTAAAAATAATCAATTCTATCAAGAAAAATTATATAAATATGCAAAGTAAATATTTATTTTAAAAATAACCATTTAATTTTAATTATAAATTATACGTAATATTGCAATTAATAGAGACCATAATTAATTCATTAGTTTTATCTTTTAAGACGACCTGATTCATTACTTATATATTTATTCAATCTATGTATAATAACAGACAGAAAATGCGAAGCAAAAGATTTTTAAGATGGTAAATTGACATGGTGGATACCTCGCCATGAACAACTGGATCTATAGAGAGAGTATCAAGTATTTGAAACACGTGATCAGAATAATTAAAAAAAAAAAAAATCTAGGCATGTATCGTATTTTGATTAATAATAAAATGTAAAATAAATACTTTATTGTAAATACACACCCACTGGTAACTGAAATCGTATATAGGTGTAGCATCTACAGTACTGCCGCCTGGTGGAAAGAAAGGGAAACATATTAACTAGTACATACGATATAATTAGCGTGTTTACTCTTATATTGTAGCATGATACGCTTCGTAATAATAGTTAAAATTATACATTTTGTTCAAGGCGTATCGTATGTTCTTTGAGTCTGTAAAAATAGTGTTTTTATTTTCACTACACACCCTTTTGTAAACCATAATGAAGAAAGTATACACTGTATTTAGCGATGCAGTATTTACCTCCTTCTTCCCTCGTTTTTCCCCCCAACTAACACTGTCACCTAGCTCTATTTACAGACTCCAAAACGATACTAGTCATACGCTACTATTGGTCCTCACATAAACGCTAGGTTTTAGGCATGGCGGCTTTGTTTGGTGCAGGTGCATTGAAGGCTACCTGAAGCAGTGAGCAAATAGACGGCACGTGTCGGTGCTCCTAGGCGACAATAGCATTTTTATGTTTCTACGGTGCTGCATGCAAAATATTAGTAAGAATGGCAGCTGGATCGTAATAGAGATATTAGTGTCTGCAGTTAAGCAGCTGTGCGTGCGTGCGTGTGTGTGTGTGTGTGTGTGTGTGTTTCGTGGGAGAGAAAATATTACCGATAGAATGTTATAATAACTAAATAGATTTCTTTTTTATGTTAAATAAAAAAGGATGGAATTTATTATAAATGTATAGCATCATTTATTATTTGTCATAAGTATACAATTATCATGCCGTTTTCAATATTTTTTTTTCTTTATATTATTATATTCTTAATATTTGTCTTTATAGTCAGCAATATCGTGGTGTTAATGGTAGTCAAGGTTTTCTAAAAAATCAGAAGAGGGCGCCACATACGTATTCATTGATGATAATTAATTTATTATATAAAATTACGGTAGCACAAGAAAAACTTAAAAAAAAAAAAAGATTATCTGGCTCTACTAATCTTTTACATTACTAATCCAGGTGGCGCTGCATTCGTGACATGAAAAATTTCAAGATAACTTTTGCAGAAAACGCTATTGTAAATTTTAGTATAGGCTGTTATACGATGTTAAGGATTGGAAGATGTAAAATAAATGAGTGTTTTCAATCTTTTTTACAGTCAATTTAGATTTTTCGTTTGGATCTATGGTACCGCTCGTTTCTCCAATATTTTTATGTATTGATCACTTTTCATCATACCGCAAACAGGCACAAGTGATCCAGGACTGTCATGTGTAAAACAACCCAAGAGCATCTTCTTAGCTTGGTATTTAGGAACTCGCTGAAGGTGGGTGGTAGAAGTCTTCTCAGCCACTGATTTGCGAACATAGGATACTCGCTCTCCTTGGTTAAAGAAACGGCTCTCATCTGAGAATATGACCTTCTTCCCCTTCTTAACAGTCCAATCTTTGTACACTTTTGCCCACTGGAGCCTCTTTTTTCTGCTTAGCCTTTGTCGACAGTTTCTTCTTAAGTGTGTGGGAAGTCCTCCCTGCTTCCAGCAATCTTCGACGGACTATCATGTCAGAAACATTAATCCCACTAGCTGCCAAGTCTCTATTTAAGTCTACAGCAGACAATCTTGGATTCATTTTGCTTTTACTAACTAGTAAACGTCTTGAGTAAGTGTAGTTTTCCTTTATCGTCCACATTTTTCTTTTCTATCAAGAGAAAGGCATCTGTCTCCGTAAATCTTTTTTAAATCTGCATTAACAGTACTCAGGCCAACACTACGCTGATTGGTAATTTGTCTTTGGGTGTGATGAATGTAATGGATGTGTGCTGAGAAAGCGTACATGTTTGTGAACGTTTTCTTGGAGGTGTTTCCATTTTATAGCTACACAAAATGAATAAAACACTACGAATGTCCACTTGTTTACACTATTAATAAACATCGTAGAGACAGTTAAAACACGCAGCATCCAACCAAAATAGTGAACTAAAACCAAAACTGAAAATAGTCAGCCGAAACCAAAACTTAAGGAAAATTTGGCTTGTTTTGGATTAATTTGTTCGCTAATGAATACGTCCTGGTCTTTTTTGATTTTATTATTTGTTCTCGGATTAGTTCGTGAGATGAAAATCCTGAGTGTTGTCACTGTGGGAGAAAAAACTTCGTCACCTCCGCACGAGACCGGCTAACTCACATTAAGCAGTGTTTGGCTTCTGATTTGGTTTCACTTTCAACTTCGGTTTAATCAACGAAGACATTCACTAAAAAAAAAAGTTGATAGTGGACAATGACGATAGAAATGAATCAGAAAATGTAATGATCACATTATAACGTAAAGTAAACACTTACTTGACGATCCAAAAGCATTTTGGAAAATTGATTTTCTCGCTCTTTCCTTTGAATATACATACCAAACTAGAATAAGACAAACATATCGATATCAGTATATAATTAATCGTTATACTGTTTTTTTGCAATTAAAAATTAACAATTTAATTAAAATTGACGTTATAAGACAATAATTAATTGCATTATTGATGTTAATTTTAATTAATAAAATCAGGGGCGGCTCGTGCATAGGAACTGCGGAACTGCAGCGCCCCCAATGTTTCTGGATACATAAATATATTTATTAATTTATTTATATCTGCTTGTAATATTTAATTTTATCATCAACAGTCCTATACAATTCTCTTATTTTGTATAAAAAATAATAAAAATCCATCTTGTAGCACTTAGGAGGGCGAAGGACGCTAGCAGCACTGTGTTTACCACAGTGTCACATTGCTACGCGCGCAAGCATATGCACGTCATAGTGAGATGCGAGCTATTAGCGTAATGCGGCACTGTCCGTCGCGCAGTTCCACTGTTGTTTATATGCAGTTTGCGCCAGTAGTAGAGTGTTCGTAGTGCTTATCGTGTTTACTCCATCTCTTTAAATATTTGGACATTACAATTAAAGGATTTAATTATAATGTCCAAAAATTGTAAATCCATTCCTTTAATTACAATTAAAGGAATGGATTTTATTTTTAAGTAATTTTACTTATATATAAACTGTATAATGTTATCGATAATAAACAATATTTTTTCATGAAACAAAACAAGAAGAATATATTTTATTTTTAAGTAATTTTGTTTGATCTTACAATTTACAGTTTTATCCAAACTGCATAATTTTATCGATAATAAACAATGTTTTTTCATGTTTAATTTTTTTTTTTTTCATTTTTACCATTATTTTGATATTTTATCCAAACACGTATACACTGTACTTGCAGTGTGTATATTCCCAAAGTTGCAGCACCCCCACGATTTCAAGACACGAGCCGCCACTGAAAAAAATATAAAATTTGACAAAATCAATTAGCTATTGCAATAAAATAGACAAGTAATACCATTTTTGCAACCGTCTATTTTTTTTTTTTTTGACGATTTAAGTAGCTGTCAGTGTGCTACTTATATTATAACAACTACAATGCAGATTACTAAAACAATTTTATATTGTCTTTCTTCAAAGCATGTCTTTATCTCTCTTTCCATGTTTTTTTTAATCAAACAAAGAACGTGCATCATACGTTCCCAACAGTAATTCGCACAAGAATTGGGAATATTTCAAAAATTTATTTTTGAAAATATTTGAATTTTATAAATATTTTTAAAAATTTTTAAAGGTTTTAAAAATATTTTAAAATTTTAAAAAATTTTAAGAAAATTTTTTCTTAAACTTTTTCTAGTATAAATATAACTATATAACAGATTCATAGTGAATTGATAACAATTTATTTTTTTAAACATTTATTTTAAAATGTTTTTCTAAAGATGCCTTAATTTATTCATTTCCAATGTTCAAAAAATCAAAAATAAAATATTTAAATGTTCTGTGAATATTTGAAAAAGCAATAGCCAGTCATTGTTATTTTTATTAAAGAAACGCGGTTAATTAAGTAACCGTCTAATGCAATTTATTTTGATATCAAATACTGGTAGATATTTCCAATACGCAACATAATATCATCATTGGGTATTGTTGCAATAAGAGCTGTATATGCATTACAGATCAAGTCAAAATCTTTGAGAGAGAAATTAGGGTGTAATGAATTGGTTTGATCAAATCTACTTGTGGCAACTAACTGCTAATGGAACGGACTCTTAGACCACTTTTGTTATGCAATTTTGCTTAGGTAAAACTATCGATGGTTAACATGCTTAGGAAATGTTTGTTCTACATTTTCTGAGCATTTTTTAAAATATCACTCTCATCCACGAGAGATTGCAAAATCTATATCATATTTATATATATAGGTTGATGGCTGGGTTGGTTGAGCGGTTAGCCCATCTGCTGTACATCCTGCAGACTGCAGATTCGAATCCTGCTATGGACATTTATGTATGTGACGGTCTTTAGGTAGGAGATGAATTTCATTACTCGGTGTGAGACCAAATTTCGCTTACTGGAGGATTGATGTGGCTTGAAAAAAGTCCCACGTTTGGTCTGTAGAGGGCTTCCAGATTGTAAAAAAAATAAATTAAAAATATATTATAATGATTTATTCAAAAAGAATTTTGAATAGTTCAAATTCTTTTCCGAAGAGGCCGAAACATGTCAGTAATATAAACAAAAATTATCGGATGAAAGTAAGTTGGTATTAGACGAAAAGATTCAATGTTCTAAGTCATCCTCTAAGATTCCTCTTTCTCCAAAAAAAAACAAGGATGCAAAAGGAACGGTTGCTTATATCTTCAGGACGTGTTTATCTATTGATTGTACCATTATAGATTCCATTGTAAGCGTCCCTGTGTTTACGTCTGGACCCTTGGAGAAGAGAACTTTCATCTTTGTATAAGACCCGCTAAACTCACCTTCATTTGAAAAGTCTTCACCCCGGGATTTGAACCCCAAAAGTCGTCATCATTACCGACCGAGCTATGAAAGCTCCCGCAAAACACACACCCTTGTAGTTTTAATTGAATTCCTTCTAAGGTTTTAAATATATACTGTCACTTTGTTTTTAGGTTTTCGGTTACAACAAGAACAACAGACAGCTTATTTTCGCGTCTTAAAGTATTATCAAATTAATAGAACCATAACGTTATCCTATTAGTAACAAATAAAAGATAAAATACTCAAAGGAAATTCTACACTAGTTCTATACCGAAGAGGTTAACAGAAAAAAAACAAAAAACAATCACTTTTGATTTGGTAAGATATTGTAAACAAACACAACCTATCCTTGGTGGGGTAATAGGCTTAAGACACAGCACCTACTCGAAAGATCAAATATGACAGAGGCTTTGTTAGAAAGAGATTGGCGAAAGAAAATATAAAAACAAACTCTCATATAAGCAAAGGAAAGAAAATTAAGGACCAAGAGAGAGAATAGGAGAGATGGGTAGAAATATTTTCAATACCCAGAATCCCAGTAGCAGTCACTCTCCCTTTCAAGCGAAAGACAGACAGACAGAGAGAGAGAGAGAGAGAGAGAGAGAGAGAGAGAGAGAGAGAGAGAGAGAGAGAGAGAGAATAACACAACAGCAAAAAAATGTACTTGGATCTGTAAACAATAAAAATAAACCTGGTAGGAATTAATCCACTTAGGGATAGTAAGGTCTCTGTAGGGCCCCCTTCCTACTTAACATATCCGATTATCCTCTATTCGCAAAGGTAAAAGAGAAAGATCGCTACTTCTTCAGAGATCACCGTCTCTCCATGCAAGGCATCTTTATTTTTCATCCGTAGCTGCAAAAGGAAAAAAGATACGTGAATTTTCTCTGTTGCCTAGGTTACAGCCCTTTCCGTACGAACCTCCTCCTCAGATGGTAGAGGAAATTCAATTATAAAGACATTTGCGTTTCTAGAAAAGTGTGATAGTTGCACAGATTCTCTGCACACAGACCGGAAATTGCTGCATATAGGGGGCCCCGCGCACACACAAACACATAGTAAGAGCATGACGGGGAAAACAGAGAACATGAATATTGGAGAGATATAGAACAGGAAATGTGCCATTTCACATGGTTCGAGTGGCCCGACGAAGGGCACACAAAAATAAAATAAAATAAAAAAATCTTTACGACTTCCTTAATTCTTAATATGTTTTACGCCTAGGTAGAATAAGACTTGCCTTTGAATATGATGAAGAGTGGCTTAGCTGAATAAACAGATCGTAAAATGGCAAAAGACGACTGCGTTATAAATTAGTTTTCTTGCTGAGGTAAAGGATAAATCAATTGGTTGCTTACCAAGCGAGGATTTCTTTTTTTTTTTTCTTTCAGTTTATGGTTCAAAGGTCAAAAAACAACTGTCGATTTGGAAACTAAAGTAAATAATACTTTACGCATTGTTAATTAGGTGTCTCGTTTTTTATAAAGCAATTTGGAGGCAAAAAATAAACCGTCCAAGAATTTTTAAACGTAATTTAAAGACATTCTAAAGCTTATACTAAAAGCAAATATAAATTAACGCTAGCTCTGAACAGCTAAATCCTTGTAATGAAATTATGAAACACAATTTTATCTTCAGTGAATCTCAATGGAGTTAATTGGTTATCAACATCGTGCGTATCTTTTGCAGTACAAGAGGTGACGGGCTGCCTACACTGAATCAAATGAATTAAACAGATATTTCCGAAAATAATTCCATAAAGAAATAGTGGATTGTTGACAATATTAATCGTACAATGAAAATAAAAATAATGTAGATAAAATAATGTAGATAAAATAATGTAGCTGGCATCGTATTTCTGTTTATTGATTTGTACATGACACCTTTCTACGATACCCATAGTCTTTTTATTTAGTTTATTTATTGTTTACTTTCATAGAGATCAAATACTGGAGCTATTGGATGGTCATTCGTGTATTACACATCCAGGGCTTCCGTAACCCAGTTTGGGTATAAGATATGCTTGTTTGAATTGAAAAAAAAAAAAAAATGCATATTCAAATGATGCGATAAATATTTATAAGTTTTTCAGTCGAATATGAGTTGTCTGGTCTTGTGCCGAGACGTTAGAATTTTGTTTCTTCCTGGAAACTCTGGGTTTTCGCTCCCACACTTTCTTAGAGCAATTAACAGACCAGCGTGTCTATAGGACAGTTACTAAAACGATGCCCCATTTCCCCTTAGGAACATCTTAGTTTGCATGTTTCATTTGTTCGTGTCTCTATAATACCATCTTATGCTCTCAAAACTGAAACATGTAAAGTGGAATTTACTACATAAACAAATAAATTAAATCGCATTTTTGAAGAAAGTAAACATTCCTTGAAGAACTGCTTCTTTTTCTTATTGTGTGAATTACAATAGTCTGTCTCGAAGGTAATTTGTTACCGTTGAATTTCAGTGATTCTGTGGAAAACTTTCTCTGCACAAAACCCACGGGAAGACATTGTCTATTCATCATTTATATTAAACAGATAAGCTTCTATTTGTTACTATGCATAATAATCAAAACTCTACAAAAATGTGCTTTTTTTTCGGATGTCTTTTATTTCATTTTAATTATTTAGAACCGCCACAAATATTCATTAGAAAAATACGATGAAAATTATCATAATATCACGCAGTTATCCAACAGAAACAGTAAACATATCACAGTGAAACGTATCATTTTTATGAAAAAACGATGATTAATGTAAATATCAGTAGCAGGCATTAGCGCTTGAAGCGCCCCCACATTGTTAAGCGGCAAATTGTCAAAGTCTCGTTAATATTCTCATTTTAATTACAATTAAAATGATTTTAATATACAGTACAGTAAAAAAAAAATAGCATGGTGTATTTTCCCTTATAAATTAAGAGAAATTAAAACACATTTAATTTATTTAAACATGTTAGCATGTTTTTAATACCAAAATTTAACATTTCTTCCAAAATATTATTAAGAATGACTTTGTTTAAAAGTTTCAACGTCAATTCACAATTGATTAAATAAAATTATAATTCAACTTATAATTTTAAGATTTATTATACTTCACATATAACTCAGAAGATTGGAAGAAGCCAAAATATCTGAACATTTTTCGAGATAACCCAGCAAGCAATATTTGAATCTTATGTGGGCCAGTTTGCGGCCCGCATACCAATATTGGACAAGTTTACCTTACAGTGTAATCGAAAGCCGAAATGGTGTTTACTTAGCTGTTTTACTGAACTTTTTTTCTTGTGTATCGTGGGAATCGGATGAGTAGCTTCTAAAGAAAATATACAAGAACCATTTAGGGAGGTTCCACTTGATTTAATATGGTTTAAACACACACTACGCTAGATTGATGAACTGCAACTTCAATACAAGAAACGTAATATAAAGTGTTTCCTATGCATTTTTTATAAGATACGAAAATGTGCTGAAAAGTTGCGATAATCACCATGAGGGAATTGAGGGTAGAACCATCTAACTAAAACATTATTCTACATATTCCCCCACGAAGTATTATACACTTGTTGCAATTCTGCTGCATCCTTCGCAATCCTCTGAGAAAACGTTTTTCCCTTGTTGCGCAAACTCCTTCATTTTTGTTCTAAGTGTTTAACAAAACATTCCAGTCCCCTCTCCCTCTCGTAAGCCAACGAAGAATAACCAAGATTTTGAAATGAAGGGGAAAATAAAATAGAAAATAAATTGTAATTTCTTCTTATATAGAAACTAGATTTTTTTAAGGATTATGTTAATTTCTAAATAACAATTTGGACTTTTTCTTCTTTAATAAAAGAAGAAAAAGTCCAAATTATATTTAGAAATTAAACTCGCAATCTTATTGTTCAAATATCCAATTTTTCTTTAGAATAAAATTTTAATTATTCGAATATAATGTACAATAAGAATTCTAATTTAAAATCACTTTAAAAATGGCATAATAAATACAATTTTTTCCACTTTAAGCCAATAATACCTTTAACTATCCTTCAGCGCTCTCATCTCCCTTAAAACTCACAGAAGTAACAAGGTTTCTTACTAGATACTTGGATTTTTCAATCTCTCGATCAACTTCTCAATAAGACAAACAAGCTGAAGAAAACACACACACACATACACACACACGCACACAAACACATACACACATTTAATAGATATAATACACCAGGCTCATAGACCTAGTTACAACCAAGTCAAATTCCATAATAACCGAAAATCTCTGGACATATCTTCTGAATTGTAAAAATTCCAAAATAAATAATTTAATTGCGCGTTTCAGAGTTATTTTTGATGTTTTTTTAAAGAATTAGATGTTTATTTTTGATGAATTATCATTGATGAAACAGATGTCTGTTAACTTTTAATGAAGCCTTTGTAATTCATAATTATCAATGTAACTCAATATGCCAGTGTAATTTCGATAAAAATTATCATTGAAGAATTAGATGTCAATTTCTTCTTGATGAAAAATTGTCGATTTCTTTTTGATGACAAATTAAATGAAGAACATGAAGAGTTAGATGTCAATTTCCTTTTGATGAAGAATTTTCAATGAAGATTAGATGTTTATTTTTGATGAAAAATTTTCAATGAAAAATGAGATGTCAATTTCTTTTTATGAAATTTTTCAATGAAGAATTAGATGTCAATTTCTTTTTATGAAATTTTTCAATGAAGAATTAGATGTCAATTTCCTTTTGATGAAAAATTTTCAATGAAGAATTAGATGTTTATTTCTGATGAAAAATTTTCAATGAAGAATTAGATGTCAATTTCTTTTTATGAAAATTTTCAATGAAGAATTAGATGTCAACTCTTCGTTTAAAGTTTAATGGAAACATTTTCAATGAAGAATTAGATGCCAATTTCTTTTTTGATAAAGAATTATCAATGAAAGAAGCAAATGCCAGTTTTGATGAATATATTGAAGCCAGTTTTGATCAGAGACTTTTTAATGGTTTAATGAATAATAAATATCATTTTCGACACACACATCAATGTCAGTTTTGAGAAACACTTGTAAAGGTTTGTTTTATATAGAGTTATTATGGATTAGAGTTATCATCATGCTCCAGTATCTTCTCAACTTGTTAGGGAAAAAAGGAATTAACGAGCCACCCTTGCATTTTCAGTAATCTTGCTGTTTTTCTTCATAATTTCTCAGCTATTATCAATTTTCAACTTCTTTTCTCATGTATCGCACAAAAATTACATTTTAGTATAAAGTTAATAAATGTTTTTTTTTCTTCCTAACTTCAAAACTGATCCAATGAGTTACACCACTGCTACAAGTACAATACTTCCTCCTTATAATTACCATTAAAAGAAGAATAAATAGTATTGAGTCCTTGATTTTTTATCGTTAAAGATGGTTAAAAAGCATTAATATGTTGATCTTACGCACTTATTTTTTTTTATTAAAATAATAAAGCCGCGAATGAAAAAAGTTAATAGATGAACACACACGGTGATTTTAGAATTCTTAAGGAATTGACTGCTTAGTAAAGAAACTGTTTAGTTGCAAATGAACGCGTTTGCGAGGCCCTTAAGGCATTGGAGCAAGTGGCGGACGCTCACCCAAGTGTTTTCCGTCAAGTTCGCTTATCGTAGCCAGTCGTGCAGTTTTACGTGGCTTGAGTTATACGAAGTTGGTTTAAAATTCCAAAAGTTTGTCCTTACAGAGAAGTTTCGAAAATTTCCAGAATGTTTGGGTGGGGGGGGGGGGTATGCAAGATATGCAACTAAGAAAGTGTTCATTATGAGTATCAGCGTCGATAAAGAAAGATTGATAAATACAAGCTAAAGGAAGATATTTATGCTTTTAAAAAAAGCTATTTTGAAGTACGCGGATGTAATAATAAAAAATGAATATACTCTATGGAATTAGGAAAGCGCGACATAAAATTAAAAGCCAGATGATAATTGAGAATGTTTGTTGAGGGGGGGGGGAATAACTGAAACCAACAGAAAAAATCTCAGATACTCGAAGTAAAAAAACTGAAAATGAACTCAAATGTTTGAAGTAACTAGCAAACAAATAAAACAGAAAAAATCAAATGCCTTGAATTAAAAAGACGAAATAACATCAGAAAAAAATAACTTAAATGCTTGAAATAAATAGAAACAACAAAGAAAAATTACATTAATTGTTTTAAGTTAAAAGAAACATCCAACAGAATAAACACAGATACTTGAAGTAAAACAAAAAATATGGGAAGAAATAAAAAAAGGTTTATTTATTTTCTAAGAAATAAATCAAATGCTTCACATAAAGAAAACAACATAAAAATAACACAAATGATTGAAATAAAAAAACCCTGAAATGATTGAAATTAAAAGGAAAAAAGCAAAACAGAAAAATTAACACAAATTCTTGAATTAAAAAAAAAAACAGAAAAATAATTCAAATGATTGAAGTGAAAAGGAAACACAAAATAGAAAAAAATCTTTATTACAACTTACATAACTCTTACAATTTTTTTCTTTTATTCCCTTTCATTTTGTATTCCTTTCAATTTTTTCTTCTTTCTATTTTACATCCTTACACTGTACAACTCTTTCTATTCCAGCGGCATCACAACAAATTTGAACAAAATTATTGTATTCATTATATTTCTTTTTAAAGTATTAATTTACATAAAATTTAAATTGCAAATTTAGAGGTGCTAAAACTACAATATTAATAATAACAGCAACAATGACGAGAACAGCAAAAAATTTCAAAAATATAATAAGGTTCTCTATCATTTGCGTACACGAATATGTATTTAGGCAACAAACTAACCACTTTATTCTAAAATTACAATTTCGGAATCCAACCTGAGTAGGTCGTGGGCCTTGAGAGCTTGTAAATAGCGCAGATTATGGCTTTGTCATATACATACAGACGGACAGGAAAAGATCCTAATAGATGATTTGAAATCAGATATGTGAATTATATAAATACATGCGTGATATATTTTAATTCTCTTTCATTTGTAAATGTAATTTAAATATTAAAATATTTTTATATTTATTTATATACTAATATTTACTAATTTACTAATATTTATTTATAT
This sequence comes from Typopeltis vanoorti, assembly GCF_054136105.1. NCBI lineage: Eukaryota > Metazoa > Arthropoda > Arachnida > Uropygi > Thelyphonidae > Typopeltis > Typopeltis vanoorti. The sequence goes on along the minus strand of NC_143558.1, from coordinate 22,422,630 downwards.
TTTTGGTTATGTGACATTTCTATTTTTTTTTCTATTTGTTGAGTTTATTTCTGAGAGTGATTCGAAATCAATCATTCTTCAAGTTAAAGCTAAAATTTTCTTTCTAATTTTTAATTACACTTCACATTTTCTAATTTAATTTAGAATTCAATTTGACCCTTCAAAAAATTAAAATATTTCCCCTGGATAGTATGTGAATAGTATTTTGTTACTATCAGTGATAATGCTAAAATCTCTCAGAGCAAAACAAAAAAAATTTGTTTTTTATTCAGTTCTCTGGAACTACATAAAAACACTCTACTATGCAATTAACAATTATGGCATCGAACTGTTGTTTTTTTATCCAATTTTCGACACAAAAAGAACACGTACAAAAAATAAAGCATGTCTAATTTCGTCTGTTATGTAAAAGATGACAATGACATTATCAAACATGATTATTTTTTTGTTTGTTTGGATTTTTTTTCTCGAAAAAAGAACATGACTAATCTGAATCATTACTAGTTCGAGATACAAATGATGCTGAGATAAAAAAAAAAAAAAGTGGAAATATGAATACAGGGAGACGATATCCCTGGTTTTTGCCACCCAGTCTATACTTTATACGTACCTGCTCGTGCGATATTTTCATACAAAAAAAAAAAAAAATGCAGAGACAAAACTTCAGAATCTAAGTAGAATAATTACAATATTGGTGAATAGCTCTCTTACTCAAATCAATATATTTTTTTAATGCAAATCTAGTCAATATGAAAATAGTTATAACCCTTTCGAGTCTACACGGACAATCAATCACTCGGAGGTGTTGGTATTTGTTTACATTTAGATGACATATTTTTACTAACTTCTATTCACTAGCATTGCTTATTTAAAATTTCAGTTATTCGGTGTGAGTCAACTAAATAACTTTTGGAGGAGGGGAAAAAAAAACTTTTTATGCAGCAAAAAAATCTGCTGAAAGCTAAAAAAATGAAATATTTGCTGAATGGCAGAAAACTGAAACCTGCTGAATGCCAAAAAAAAAAAAAAAAGACAAACATGCTGAAAGTTACAAATACAAACTTGCTGAGACCACACCCAATTGATAAACATGTCCCTAAACCATTATTGGAGGGTTGATACGCTGCGCTGTGCTATAAAGTATTTTCTAACAAGACACACACAAAGTAAGCCTATACTCCTTTGTTGAATAAGCACAATCATAGCGATACTGAATAATTATAGGAGATCAAATACTTGGTTTACTAAGATTAATTGTCTTGATTAAGGACAAGATATGTGACCCAACAATATCACGTGAGCTCGAACTGTTTGAAAGTGTTGAGTGTAACACTATATGAAAAAACGGCTGATATTTTTTCTTCCACTGTTAGTACTAATATAGAATGCACTGCCCAAAGATGTGCGATTATTCATGTAGTGAAACCTTATCATTTTTTAAAAATAATAAACTAAATTCGCTACTCTTGAAACATCAAATGCAAGACGAATAGAAGTATGTCGACCTGATTGGTCTAGAGAATGGCGCTTTCCCCCTTCAACCTACAGATTTTAGGTTCAAATCTCGTTCTGGTATGAATGTTTGTGATTATACAGTATTCGGTGTGAGCCCACTATCCTGATCAGGATAGTGAGCAGGGTGGTCTTACTATCCTGCTCACTATCCTGAAGTTACAAACCATTTCAGGAAAACCTGAAGTGGTTTGTAACTACCAATGTTTGGTAACTAGAGCAACATACACTTAGCGTCTACGTTACTGACATACTAGATGGGCTAACAACTTTTCTTGGGTGAAATTATTATAAAAAAATTATTACTCTTGTTAAAAATAGATCCTTTTTGAACATTATGACGTAAAATTGCTGGAAAATACGTAAACAAAATAGATCTTCTTTTATAAACTATCCGACACCATTCAAAACAAATCCATTTAATTATATATTAAAAATTCCCAAAATAACTCTGTCTTCAGACAAGCAAAGATACAAATGAAACTGTATTTGCGTATATACAATATATTACAGTATTGAGTAAAAAATTTAAAATAATTACTCCCAAGTATAAATCTATCAAAGGTTTTTATACTTGAGCTGAATTTTCTTAGTTTTATCAATGACGTTACATGACTATCATATTTTTACAGATTGTACTTTTCATATTTGCGTTATGTTTGTTATATATCTTACATAATTTATATATAGCCAATGAAAATATTAAGCTCTAGTTATAAGCAATAAATATTCGTTTAAAATAGCAATTGCGATGTTGTATGCACTCTAGATCATTTTTTTCGGTTTCTGTATGCTCTTTCTCAATTTTGTTTTTAATTTAATACCATCTAAACTTGCGTTTCGTAAACTTTTTCAGTTTGCGAAACTCTACATACAGGGGGGATGGAAAGTTCTGATAAACACCTAGAACAAAAGAATATTAAAGCAACTGGAATATTTTTTTTTTAAATAATCACAAAGGAATTGCGACAATTGACTTATTTTAAAATATTTTATTGAGAAAACATACGATACATAAATGCTGCAAATAATAAAGAGAAAACTGTTCTAGAAATAAGTCAGTTAATTTAGTGCTTTGTCTGTGAATGGGTTCAAGGAGAGGAATGATAGTTGGGTAAATAGTTGAGATCTTCGAGTTGAGTCTTTGGACTCCATGGAGATGCCCGTACAACAAAAACCACAAAATGATTAGTTTCCACAATCGCTAAATTTTTTTATTTTCAGAGACTACGTCTAATACAAGTTTATAAATGTTTGTATTCTCTGGGAAACCCCTACAAGTTTTCCCAAGGGGTTCTGTGAAACAAAGTTTACTAAATCCTGATGTAAACCAGTAGGTTACACAATTTTTTTTTTAAATCCTTTCTGAAATTATACAACATATTCTATATGATTTTCACCCAACAATTTTTCTTTTTCCTATGATTATTATTACTATTCTCAGAGGACATGTAATTTGTTAAAGTGTTTTAATATCTGGGATATTTATCTAATTTTAATGCATATTTGTACGTTGAAGTGTTTTTCATGTATATGTACGTTGGAAATGTTATTTTTCTCATACCATAAATATGTTTTGAAAATAATAAAATGAAAAAAAAAAAGTGCTGACGTATTATAACCTCTTAGGCTAATTTACGGACTTTAACTCTATTAGCTGAGGAGTGTCAATGATGGCGAAATGACATAAATTTTTTTATCATTCATTGTTAATTCCCACTGCCTTTAAGTTCTTTTTTTTTCTTTTTTAACTCCTGAATCGCATTCAATGGGGTTTTGTTGTAAGGTTTAGCCTTTTCGTACGTACATTTTGAACTTAAAGGGTTGGAGGCACTGCAAATACTCAGCGGTTCACAAATGCCAATGGTAGTATTCTTCACTATAGCTTACAGTTTTGAAGTTTTGTTTCATTAGTGAAATGGGTTCAGGAATTTACGTGAGAAAACGCGTGTTGAGCGTTCCCCTTTTATTCTTCGCGTGGCTATTTCATAGATCAACGCTTGTCGAGCGTCTTCCATCATTCCTTGCTCTCTTGCCACAATCGTCTCCCTTTCTGTCCCTCCACCATCTCTTTCTTTCTCTGTTTCGTGTGTGTGTGTATCTCCCCCCCCCCCTCTCCGTCAACCTCTCTCTCTCCCCCACTTTTCTATCCTCCCTGTCAAATCTGTGGCCTATGATGGTGCTCCGTACGTCTGGGAAAGCGGCCACACTGCCAGGTCGCAGGAGTCAATGCAATTGCCGATGCAATACGCTAGCTGTGAAGTTTTCCTAAAAACGAATCACGTTCCACGGCCACGGGTGTGTGGGCGGTGCTCTATATTGTGACGCCTCTTAGGGAACAGATCGCATAGAAAGCCGGAAGACATATTGAGAGAGAGAGAGAGAGAGAGAGAGAGAGAGAGAGAGAGAGAGGGAAAAAAAAAAAGGCAAAAGACCTTAATGAAAGAATGGACGAAGGACAGAAAAGAGAGAAGACACACGCACGTAAAAAAAAAAAAAAAAAGAAAAAAAAAAAAGAAAGAAAAAAAAATGCACAACGCCAAGATTGCTTCTAAATGGGCGATAAAACAATAAAGACAGACCATGGCATCTTAGTGCAAATAAGATGATTAGAATATTCTATCTATTATTACGCCGACAGAAAAACGGAAGACTGTAAAGAATCAATTAGCGAACTGTACCACCATATCTTATTAGGAAGGGTTGATTATGCGTCCGTGAAGGGTGGGGAAGGAGAGAGAGAAGGGGCAAAAAATTATTCGCTCACTCATTTAGTGTCTTAGAAAGAAAGGTTACGGATATGCACAACCTGTAATGATTTATATCAGTCTATAGATCTTTAAATATTACTCCCGATAGAGGGGTTTTAAAGGGGATTTGTTTACCTTTAATCCGTTTCATAATTTGCTAAGAAGAAAGTGTCGACAAGAAGGTAAGAATGTATAATGGTTAGCTGACTTTATGTAATTAAAATGATTAATTTTTAGCTTAATATTATTATAAGGAAAGTTTACATATAAATTGTGTTTCTATTTTTAAAAAAAGAAAAATAAAGCTAACGGATAAATAAATAATAACATAGAATATCAATGCGTAGCATGTCAGTTTATATATTATTTAATAAACTGAAAAAATAATTCATTCTATTGCTTATCTAATCCACTTTTTTTGATTGATTGTTATAATTTTTAGCTATGCTACTATCCCTTTACATAGACATTTCCCAATTATGTATGTAAGTTGCCATAGCAACTTAGTAAGTAAAAATATTTGTCTATTTCATCTACATGGTTGCTAAGTAACGAAATGAGCAGACGAATTTGTCCATTTTGTTTTGATAAGTATGATAAGAAGAATTGCAAATAGACAAGCATAAATATTCGTTAAAAATAATCAAAATAAATGCTATTTTTTGTTTACAATTTACAAAATTCAGTCATTTGATAGTGTACATTATCATGTGGCTGATAATGTAAGAAAATTACAGATAATTTGTTACATTTGATACATGAGAATTATTTAGCAAATGCAATAGTTTTGTTAAAGTAAATTATGATAACAATCTAGCAACAACAAAACCTAATCAACAGGGACTAGTGATACGAAACTATTTTAAAATTAATGAACGATTTTACAACTACATCTTCTTAGCAAAACATGTTTAGAGGTTTATGCATTTATTGTATTTCTTATTGCAAATTTATATAGAAAATTGTCGGGTATTAAGGACTAGTATCGTTCAAAATCACTTTAACAAACAGTAAGAGTAAAGAGTCAAGAAATGCCAAAAAAAAAAAAAAAAAACCCTGGAACTACAAGAATTAGGTAAGCTTCAAGTATGAATGATTAAGAATAACCTAAGGGGACATGTCCTCTTTTTTTTTTCTATTTTTTTCATAGTCATATCAGTACAAGGAAATATTCCCAGTAAAAGCATTTTGTCACCTTGTAAAAAAAAAAGAAGAAAAAAAGGGGAAAAAAATTAATGACATTCTGATTGCTCACATGGGAGAGGAGATTTAGTTAGAGATGAAAAAAAAAAAAAAAAAAAAAAAAAAAATCCAAAAATGAAATAATCACCGGATTCAATGAGAGAGATGATACAATTGCTCAAAAAAAAAAAAAGTAAAAAAAAAAAGTAAAAAATTGCAGATAATCGTTTCATAAAAATTGTGACAGCGAATATTTTTGTTAGAATTTCATATAATAAGGATATTAAGGGAGTTTTAAATTCCTTTGTCGTTCGAATGGGAAATCTCCTAATACTGTATTATATATTACCTTATTGGATCAAGTTGTAGGTGATTCTACGTCTATGCGTTCCATTCTGTTGTTGTCATGGAAGCCATTAAATAAAATATGATAATGTAAATATAGATGGCATCACACTCTGACATGAATAGCATTACTATGGCAACGATATTCATTATAGTACTGTTCATGAGAATCATAACTAGATCAACAAAGAATTTTGGCGGGTTTTTTTATTTTATTTATTTATTTTCTCTTTATGAAACCTGTTTTCGTAAAGTATGCAATTTATCAGAAGGAAGCGTCCATGGTCAACGAAAAAAGCAGGTTAATTAGGTAAACTTCAGGTTGGAATGATTAGAATGAAATGCGGGTTGAATGTACTTAGTGATGGAAATTACCATGGAACGATATGAGAAAAGAGAAGACCCATCACAGAGGAAGACATGCAGATTGATAATTTTATAGTGGAACATTTAGAGCTAATCTTTTAAGGCATTGTTGGTTTTTTGTCCTTTTTTAATAAACTATATTTGAAATAATGAGTTCGTTCCTGGTTATGATTTCTTACGGAGGCCATTCTCTGTATATTTTGGTAGGTTATGATGAGTTCCAGGTCGCAAGCAGCTGAAAGTATGAGATCACTTCGTATTTGTGGCGAGGTGTAATACTAACGGTAAGGAAGTTTTGCTGTTGTTATTGAAAAAAAAAATATTGAAGTTTTTTCACATATCCTTACTGTTTGTATGATCAGTTATGTAACTGTTTGTTACATCTCTCTCTCTCTCTCTCTCTCTCTCTCTCTCCTTTCTCTCTGTCTCTTTCTCTCTTTTCTCTGTCTTGCTTTGTCAGTCTCTTTCTCTCTCTCTCTCTCTGTCGATCTTGCTCTCTTTCTTTCTCTGTCTATGTTTCTCTCTCTCTCTCTCTCTATCTCTCTTTCCCAGAGCGTGTGTCTCTGTGTCTGTCTCTCTCTCTGTCTGACTGTGTGCATCTCTCTCTCTCTTTGTCTCTGTGTGTCTCTCTGTCTATCTGTGTGTGTCTCTCTTTGTCTGTGTGTCTGTTTCTCTCTCTACTTCTCTCTCTTTCTGTCTCTGTGTATGTGTGTCTTTGTCTGTGTGTCTGTTTCTCTCTGTCTGTCTCATTCTTTGCCTCTCTCTCTCTGTCGATCTTTCTCTCTTTCTTTCTCTGTCTATGTTTCTCTCTCTCTCTATCTCTCTTTCCCAGAGAGTGTGTCTCTGTGTCTGTCTCTCTCTCTCTCTCTCTGTCTGTTTGTGTGCATATATCTCTCTCTTTGTCTCTGTGTGTCTCTCTTTTTCTGTGTGTCTGTTTCTCTCTCTCTCTCTTTCTGTCTCATTCTTTGCCTCTTCTGTCTCATTCTTTGCCTTTGTCTGTCTGTCTTTCTCTCTCTCTGTCAGTCACTCTCTCTCTCTCTCTCCTTATGTCTCTCTGTTCGCCTGTCTCTGTCTCTTTCTCTCTTTTCTCTGTCTTGCTCTGTCAGTCTCTCTCTCTCTGTCGATCTTTCTCTCTTTCTTTCTCTGTCTATGTTTCTCTCTCTATCTCTCTTTCCCAGAGTGTGTGTCTCTGTGTCTGTCTCTCTCTCTCTCTGTCTGACTGTGTGTATATATCTCTCTCTCTCTTTGTCTCTGTGTGTCTCTCTTTGTCTGTGTGTCTGTTTCTCTCTCTCTCTACCTCTCTCTTTCTGTCTCTGTGTATGTCTCTCTTTGTCTGTGTGTCTGTTTCTCTCTGTCTGTCTCATTCTTTGCCTTTGTCTGTCTGTCTTTCTCTCTCTCTCTCTCTCTCTGTCAGTCACTCTCTCTCTCTCTCTCTCTCTCTCTCTGTTTTTCTTCCTTTTCACACTTTTCTATTAAAACACAATCATTTCTTTAACATAAGAAAATTGAACGTATTTCTTGTTAGAGGTAGCCTAAATGTCTCTAGGAAACAAAAGATTAATAAAGATAATTTCTAATCACCAAGCTCAATTTTACAATGAGCTTTTTTTTTGTCTCTAATAGCACTTTATAATCCACTCTTTTTTTTTTTTTTTTTCCTTCGATAAAATGAAAGATTTTTGAAACAATGCTTTGGAAAATATCAACCACGGGTATTTCAGCATTGTGTTTTTTTGTTTTCTTGCAAATATTATCATAGAACAATATTATAAATCCTACTTGAAGATAAAAACCGTCTCATTCATTATAATTAATATTCTTTCAGGAGAGAAAGAAAGATAGAAAAGCACACACACACACACACACACACATACACACACACACACACACACACAGAGACTTATAAAGGTTAATATACTGGATTTCGTCTGTAATCGATTTTTTTTATGTATGTATTTGTAATTTTGTGAGTTTTATCCCTTATAACCATCAACGGATCAGCGAAGAAAAAGAAAGATGTTTAGGAATTTGTGTTGTGTCTAAATCTAACAGAAATCCACATAATCTTCATTTATTGTTATTTTTTTTTTTTTTCATAACTGAGCTTACCTAAAATCACTATTATATGCATACTATTTCTAGTTATAGGCTTTAGTTTAATAAAATCTTATAAAATCCTTATAATTCATGCATGTTTTCATGTGTTTTTTTTTCTTCTTTTCATGAATCTTTTAATCATAATAGACGTTCTACAGGTAATAACATCTTTTTGCTGGAAATCAAATATTAACAACATTAGCAGGAATAAATAGTCTGTATATGAGCAAATCTTTACGATGTAAATGTTAGTACTTGGTTCAATTAAGCTTCAGTTTTATCAGCTGCATATTTCTTGCATTTGTAGTGTTTTTAATAACAGTTATCTGTGTTATTTTACACATGTAATGATATCACAGAAGATACAAGATAACCCTAACTCTTCAAGATACACCTCCACGTGTTTACATTCTTGGTACATTGTTCCTGCTGATGTTGTTGATATCAACAACTTGAAGATATTCTTAAGTTGTTGCCGATAGCTTAAAAAACATCAAAATTATCTACGCCAATCGTAATATTCACTGTGCTTTTTATGACATTAATATTTCAATGTATGCAAATTACAGTCTATTGGCTAATTATTGATACTAAACCAAACGCGGTCGATAAAAAATAAACATGAGTTTCAGATATAATCATAATTTATTTATAAAAGCCATAATATAGATATAACTATAAAAACATCAGGATATGTCTGAAATATATCCTCAAACTACAAATTTACTTATAAAATGTCGATTTTAGCAACTATATAGGCTATTTATTTAGCACACAAATACCTTTAGGTCAATATCCTAATATTTAAAATCTACAAGTTTTTTTATGTTGTTTATCTTGTTTCTACTATGTGAAAACTACAAATTGGAAGACAAATTTTGTTGTAAAATGAATCACGTGCTTTGATGTTCATAATTGCGTTTTTTGCTTACTATATTAATAAACAAAAGAGATCTACACTTTTATTTGTTGTTCCTTTTTCCCCCCCGCTGCTAGTCATAAATGATAAGCACGTGATATGCTTTTTTTTTTTTTTTTTATTCTAGCACGCGAAAGATCCGAACTCAATTATCAAAATGGCCGTAGTCTTATTCGCGTTTTATATGCATTGATGAGTTGAGCGCGTCCGATGGTTGGTTAAGTTAATAGCGCACAAAACTGTTAACTTTGATTGACATTGTTTACATACGGACTATGATCACATGTCTTGCCTCATCGAACCCCCTCTCTTTTAAACAGCCACCACATTTTCTTTTCAGCGTCTTAATTGTTGATTTTCTCTCTTGGAAAAACACGCAAGGCTGTTAATCAATTTTTACGACACACCAGTAGAGTAAAAGCGTCCCTAAACTAATGCGATGAAATGACACCGATAATGGTGTTAGACACGCCAGGATTAAAAGGATAGCAGAAATTAGAAACATATTTATTCATAAAATAATAGCTCCTTTGAGGTAATAAGGCCCTTTTTTTTTTCCCCTTTTCTTTTATAAGTGTTAAAATAAATGGGCCATTTAAACAGATTACAAATTGTATTTAGTTAGTATAATATGATTTTATGAAGGGTAATTTGTATCACTGGGGAGATGCACACGGAAACTTAAATGTAAGACTTTAACGACAACACGACTGAGGTTTAATATAGTAAGGATATTTAGCAAATATCCTTATATCACAAATAAAAATCCTTATATCCAAATATCACAAATCTGATTGAACTAGTCGGAAATTATAGAAATATTGGTATTTATTGAACCTTATGTTCCAGATTATACTGTCACTGATACATTATTCTTGACATAGTTACCTCTCGCAGTTTTCCCTGCTGCATTGCTAATAGAAGCAATGTTTATGTGCACTATTCACATTGTTTATGTAATATTCATGTTTATGATGTTTATGTTATTTATGTAACGTATATAGTTATGTTTATGTTATTTATGTAATATATATATTTATGTTTCTTAAGTGATACATATATATGTTTAAGTTGTTTGTTATTTATGTCATACATATGTTTACATTGTTTCTGTGATGCTTATTTTTATGTTATTTATGCGATATATATGTTTATGTTACTTATGTGATGTTTATGTTTATGTTATTTGTGTGATGCATGTTTATATTGTTTATTTGATGTTTATATTGCTTTACGATGTTTATGTTATTTGTGTGATGCATGTTTATATTGTTTATTTGATGTTTATATTGCTTTACGATGTTTATGTTATTTATATGATATATATATATGTTTATATTGTTTCTGTGATGCTTATTTTTATGTTATTTATGCGATATATATGTTTATGTTACTTATGTGATGTTTATGTTTATGTTATTTGTGGGATGCATATGTTTATATTGTTTATTTGATGTTTATATTGCTTTACGATGTTCGTGTTATTTATGTGATATATATGTTTATGTTTTTATATGATCTTGATTATGTCATAGTTTGTGATTATTTCATTACTGTTCTTGTCTCTGCATATGCAATGCTTGTTTATGTGATTTTACAGTTATTTATGTTGATATTTATATGCTGCTGCGTCAAGTTTCCTACTGTAGTCAATGCATGTTCGTTGTTTCCTCCTGTTGGTGCACCCTCGCTGCATGGTTCTCGTTGATATTTTTCTGAATACATCATTTCGCTGTTATATTACCAGTTGCTGCTCTATTGCTGTGTTGTTCTTTAAAGCGCTAATCTTTCTTAGCGAAGTGGGAGTTTATCAGCACTACCATGATTACTGAGTACGACATTTGTAATCCTTTCTCTGACTGCTGAACAACACATTTTCTGTTTCAGCAGTCAGACCTAAATTTAGCAGTGTGTGTACCTTAAAGATGTGTGTGTTGCCGTTATTATTCTTTGCATTTCAGGATGTCCGAGAATCAGGAACAAAGTGTGGGCATTCAGCTTGGTATATATATAAAAAAATAAAGACAGCAACAAAAACAGAGATTTATGTAAATTGCATCCATTACTAACACAATTCTACAATTGGTTCTACATAATTCTACAAGTCTTCAAGTGGTTAAGCTTTTAAAAATAAGGACAGACAATCAAAACTAGTGTTTTTACATTATGAGTTCGTGCCAAGACTAAACCAGCAACTAAAGAAATTTTCTTTTTTTTTTTTTGTATTTGGAAGTTTTGAAGCATGCTAAAATCGTTGACAAAACTCCATCATTACGAGAAGCATACAAGAAAAAGGTGACAAAACTTATTGCCAAAAAAGCATGCAAGAGGAGATAACAAAACTTCATTATTACTAGAAGCGTGAAAGAAAATTCTTCATTGCAAGAAGCATGCTATAAAAGATGACAAAATTTCATTATTACAATCAGCGTTAGAAATCAAAACAGTGACATGTTTTATGTCACTTTTCCATCTTCCATCACTGCTAATAACACTTCCTAGATATTTAAATATCTAAGTAAACTGTTATCCTGATGTAATTGGCTGTGTGGACTGGGTCCATATGCTTTCTAAAATATAGGCGGTGGGTTCGAATTCCTCCGTAGCAATGGTGTTTGTTGATATTGTAGGGGTAGTAGATGATAATGAATACAATATTACCTACAATATTAAAACTACAGATTCTAATCGGCTATGAGTGGGAAGATTTGAATACGAAACTAAATAAATAATAGAATAATAACCAAAAAAACAACAACAACTTAATAGTGTCACGCGCTGCGTACTCATAGGACGTCAACCATAAACGCTAAAACACAAGCCCATATGAAAATTGTATAAGTGAATTAACCACCCGAGTCTGGAAGACATCTATTCTGCAAAACACACAGTCAATTTTGCATACATATTGAGCTATCGAAGAATCACAACTGCATAAGTTTGACTTATTATTTTTTTTTTAAATATTCAGCTCTTTTGTGAATATTTCTTCTTTTTGTGCTCATTAAGTAAATGCGCAATAAAAGGAAATGTTTAGACAGAAAAAAAAAATGCTCCAATCTCTACAAATTGCAATTAGTAAGTTGATGCTGCTCAAAACAGATATCATAGTTTCAATCAAGAAAGCTTTTACCATATTAAAAACATTTTTAAATTGTAATCAAAACTTTTCATTAGTAGGATCGATCTAATCGTTGAATTCTTCGAATAGGGATTCATATTCACCGAGAAAAACTGAAGTTTTAAAAATAAAACAAGTTACTGTTTTCCAGTAGTAGAAAAAATATTCCATGATGAGGCGTAAACAAGAAATAATTGTTAAAGAATATTTTTTCTTACTGATATCATATTTTTAGTTATTACCGAAAGTATAGAATGCATTTAAAAAACGGCAACAGAAAAAGTAAAGAACAGACCAATTTATGTAAGTACACATGGTGAAATTTTAGACGTATGTTTGTTTTCTTAGATCCCATTTCCCTCAGAAAGAGGTACGCAGATCTACATGGCTTTTCTATAAATAGCTTTCTTTTTTGTAACCGGGAATTTTTATTAATTCTGTAGAAGTCAATGCATTCTTGTAAACAAAATTTTCAACTGAAAGGTTAATAATAAGAATTTTAATGGCTAGATTTTGATTTCATTGAAATCAAATTTTCATTGATTCCGGTGTTTCACAAAAATGCATCTATAATTGTTTATAGGAGTGTTTAACTGGTTAGTTAATTATTTAACAGAAATCTATCGAATTCCCTTTCATGATTAATAGTTTGGCAGAAATGGGCATTCTTAGTGACTGTATATTGCTTTATAGAAAAATTGTTAGATAAATACTAGGGTTTTTTTTTTAACTTTGCTGAAATGCGCAAGTAATACATCTCCAAACAAATTAATATAAATAATTCATTGCATCTATAAGACATGTAATGCAATTGCTAGATAAAGGATTAGGTTTTCAGTGCTAGGATACGTGATCAATGGCTAGATTAATGGGTGGAATTTTTCATCGTCGAGTGATAGCAATATACTCACATTGCTTAAAATAAATGGATATATATAGCTATTTATACGAAATTCAACCAAAGATGAGTTAGCTGGCCGCATAAAACAGTAAGTTTCACCATGCAAAAAATTTTGTTTTTAATACGGGAAATTAAAAAAATATTTAAAATATATAATTAAAAAAATAAAAAAAAATAAAAGATAAGATGGATATTAACACATCATGGCATTAGATGCCATTGCGTTTACTCTAGATGGGCTTATCCAAAAGAATTAATTGGCAGACAAACACATTTCAAAATGATTATATAGTATCATGCAATAACCAGCTAATCGAGTATTTAATATCTGATGATGTGGTTTTAAAATTTTCAGCTTGTAAATAAAATTTTGGTTTGTAAATACATTTTTAGGTTATGTAAAACAAAAGGATATGTATCATAGATGATTGTGACTGCGCTGGATAGAAAATGTGCCAGATATTTAGAAAAATACTTGGTAGTAGTAAAGATATTCGTTTAGAAGAGATTTCATACATAGATTACAAGCCAAATAAACAATCAGTTGTTTGCTGTTGTTGATGTTGTTAAGTCTACCTTGTCTAATATCTTTGTTGTTGTTGCTTGTTGTTAAGACTACCTTCTCTGATATCTTTGCTGTTGTTTGTTGTTAAGGCTATTTTGTCTAATATATTTGTTGGTATTTGTTGTTAAGGCTATTTTGTCTGATATATTTGTTGTTAAGGCTACCTTGTCTGATATATTTGCTGTTGTTCTCAAGGCTATATCGTCTAATATCTTTGCTGTTGTTTGTTGTTAAGGCAATATTGTCTAATATATTTGTTGGTATTTGTTGTTAACTATTTTGTCTGATATATTTGTTGTTGTTAAGGCTATCTTGTCTGATATCTTTGTAGTTGTTTATTGTTAAGGCTATCTTGTCTGATATCTTTGTTGTTATTGTCAAGGCTATCATGTCTGATATCTTTGCTGTTGTTTGTTGTTAAGGCTAAATTATCTAATATTTTTGTTGTTTTTAAGGCTATCTTGTCTGATATCTTTCTTGTTTTTTAAGGCTGCATTGTCTGATGTCTTTGTTGTTTGTTGTTAAGGCTATATTGTCTGATATCTTTGTAGTTGTTTATTGCTAAGGCTATCTTGTATGATATCTTTGTAGTTGTTTATTGTTAAGGCTATCTTGTCTGATATCTTTATTGTGTTTGTTGTTAAGACTATCTTGTCTGATATCTTTATTGTGTTTGTTGTTAAGACTATCTTGTCTGATATCTTTGTTGTTATTGTCAAGGCTATCATGTCTGATATCTTTGCTGTTGTTTGTTGTTAAGGCTATATTATCTAATATCTTTGTTGTTTTTAAGGCTATATTGTCTGATATCTTTCTTGTTTTTTAAGGCTGCATTGTCTGATATCTTTGTTGTTTGTTGTTAAGGCTATCTTGTCTGATATATTTGTAGTTGTTTATTGTTAAGGCTATCTTGTCTGATATCTTTATTGTGTTTGTTGTTAAGGCTATCTTGTCTGATATCTTTGTTGTTATTGTCAAGGATATTGTCTGATATCTTTGCTGTTGTTTGTTGTTAAGGCTATATTATCTAATATCTTTGTTGTTTTTAAGGCTATCTTGTGTGATATCTTTCTTGTTTTTTAAGGCTGCATTGTCTGATATCTTTGTTGTTTGTTGTTAAGGCTACCTTGTCTGATAGCTTTGTTATTGTTGTTGTTTGTTGTTAAGGCTACCTTGTCTGATAGCTTTGTTATTGTTGTTGTTTGTTGTTAAGGCTATCTTGTTTGATATGCATTGTTTGATATATCTTCCGGTTCGTCTCCCAGTTTTTGGGAATGAAACAACCGAGTTACCGAGTGCAAACACTAACTAAATCGCCTTTATTTGAAAGGCCATCGTTATAGGTTACTTGAATACGAAAGGATTCAAATCCAGGTCATTTCGACCACAGGTCATCATTGTTCGAGCTTTCTACGGAGAATTATTTTTCCCAGATGAATATGACATTGTCTAAAACTATGTAATGAATATTAGCTTTCATTGCGTGAAAAATGTAATGAAAAAATTTCTAGCAAACGCTATTCTCAAAAGGGCAAAAATTTGTCAAAATCAAAATGAATTTAATGTGATTTAGAATCAGAATTCATCTGTTTAAATTCATTTATTTTCTTTTTTCGTTTGTTATTCATCTTCTAAACCTAGTATTTCACTTTTGCATAACTTATATCGATCATCAAGATAATTGATGATCGCATGATAATTAAAATAATTATATCTATCGTTTTTTTCTTTGTTCGAAATGAATTCAAATAGCAATTGTAATCCTAATAATGGTTTGTAATCCTTAAACCAGACGTTTCACGAATATTACGCATTGTAGAATAATCTGAATGGGTCAAAGATGCGCTTAATGATTTCCTGAATTGTTTTATTAAAAATTCAGTTTTTTGGTCTCTAGAAGAAGGTTTTGGAATTATCATACCCTTAGTCAACCCACGATATAATCTACTATAGATTTATAACTTTTCGTGGAAAAGAATATGATTAAAAAATTCACGGTCAACCAGAATTATTGGCAAAACAGGTTCATAACGAGCCTTGTTAAACCACTCAATGTCGTTTAACCTTTAATTTTTCAATTTTCAAAAATTCGAAAATATTGTACACGATTGTAAGAATCCCAACTGGAAAACGTTCCTTCAGTAACTCGGCCAAAACACCGCAAAAATAAATAAGAGAAAGAAAATTCTATCTGTATGAGTTCTTTTTAATTCCAATAGAAATTAAAAATTTGCGATTATTGCAGTTGTGAAAAAAAAATTAAATGAAACATAACCCTCTCTCAAATACCAACTTTTTCAGTCGCCCCTTCCTAAAGTTGTTATCCAAGTGCCTAGACAGGTCCTTTAAAACGAGCATATAATTATGCGTAATAAAATTTCTACCAAACAGTCGATGATAAAGACTATCTAAAATCAATCGAAACGTTAGTTTGGATATGGCGTTTGATTCCTCAAAATTAGAAGAAAAATCCTGTGTTTATCGTTAAAGTAAATTAAAGAAAGACCTTCCAACCTACATTAAACTATACAAGGGGCTAACGTTTAGTTTTCTACGAGGCCAAGTAATTGTTTATTCTATCACTCGCTCTACTAACTCCAGAAAGACCGCGCCTCTTTCAGTAAAACCATCAGCCTCTCCGGTACGTCCTTGAAACCCCTTTTAAGTAGCCTAGATGTAACTACACGAGCCAACAAAAGCCTAGGCGACACTACCACCTCCCATCCCCGGAAACCCCCCTTTTCTGTTCCCCTTCCCCCATACTCTCCTTCCTCTCCATAGCAGGTGTGTCAAACACCTCTGAGTTTGCCTTCGTAGGCACTTACTCCATCACTGTGACCACGTGCAAGTCAAGCACACCAAGAAAGGAGTGAGGCACGCTACTGCTGTGTTATTGTAATAACCACCTTACAGAGGTTTTTTCCCTCCCTTTTTTTTAAGGAAGAGGGGTTGGTCGTCTTCATGATGAAAGTAAAAGTAATCTTTAAAATACAGATGTTGATCATTGTCTGTTCTTCCTCCGAAAGAAGAAAGTAAAACGTGTCAAGATCTTAGAACAAATATAAGGATACCAAAAACATTTTAATTATTTTGAAAATTTCCTTATACAAACAAAAAATTTTCGATAAAAACTAACTGTGGTAAAAACCGAAAATTTATATATTTTGCATATCCTTATTTACTAAAGGAATAAATACATTTCAAAGAACTTATTCTAAGAACTTATTCTAAATGTACAGTTCTGTTCGTTAATATGAAATTAAAATTTCTATTATGTACATGAAATGCACAATTCTACTCGATCAGTAAATTAAAAATATACTGTATTAATACAATTTCTACATAATTTGCTAAATTCAATACAATGTTTATGAAAAGTACAAACTGAAAAATTTATATTGATTCTGAGAATTCCTCTAGTTATGTTAATTTCAGTGATGTACCATTCAGATTTGTGTAGATTTCATATAGTATGAAATCTGCACAAATTCTACACGTGATGAAAATGATACAACAAATTTACATATTATCATTCCAACAATAAATTCTCTTGCTTATACGTTGTATTGCGTAGTGATATCCCTTGAACGATATGATAGTGATACGACAAAAACAAAACTATTATATACCAGAAAAGCAGAGCACAAAATATGCGTAGAATAATTATTTTGAGTTTATACTTATTAATTGTTTTTTTTTATGCGGCTGCAGCAACTACAGTTATGAGGTCAGTGCAATGGCTGTTAATTACGTGTATTTTGCTGGTTAATTTTCCTGTTTGACAGGATAAATAAAAAAATAAAAACACACACACTCCATTTCCGATAGTTAAACTCTTCCTCCTCCGTCTGAGACTGGTTAATTTTAGTTCAATAACGATGAGATAAAACGCAATGCCAAAGATAAAACACAAAATTTAAAGCAATTTAGAAAGTGTAGCTTTCTTTTTAGTATTAAAAATTAAAGTAAAATTACAATAAAAAGTTCAGCCAACAATCTTGTTGTGCCAAACACAAGAATTACTTAATAGGACAATTCCCTATTATGGCAACAAACTTTCCCAACAGTATGATCATAATTATAGGAAACAGATTGTCTTTAGTTTTTCATGTTTGTATTGCATTCAACAGATACTATTTATAACCAACTTTTTTCATTTTTCGAATTATCTATTGATATCTTAAAATATCCAAGCCGAAATTTTGCATAATTAAAAGCTGAGTCAGGGGAATCAGTGTAGCAATAGAAAATTCAAAAGAAGTACTTTTAATGCTTTTTATTAATGCTGAATATTTCTTCTTGTTAATATAAACAAGAGGAAATAATCACTGAGTTATCAAAGTATCGATGAGTGGTATGAAGAGATAAAATTCACTCAGTAAAATTCACACCAAGGGAGAATATACACAAAGTTGAAACAGTCATTAGATTGGTTTTAAACTTAAGGATGAAAAAGTCGAGAAAGATTGTAAAGGTGTAAATCATGAGGACAGTAAACTCAGTCTAAATATTCATTAGAAATATTTTAAACTCAAAAGTGATTGTAAAGTCAAAGCTAAAACTTTTGTCAGAAACTCAAAGGTGAAGCAATGAAGACAAAGATTGTAAAGTCAAAGGTGGAGCAATGAAGACAAAGATTGTAAAGTCAAAGGTGAAGTAATGAAGACAAAGATTGTAAAGTCAAAGATGAAGTAATGAAGACAAAGATTGTAAAGTCAAAGGTGGAGCAATGAAGACAAGGATTGTAAAGTCGAAGGTGCAGAAATGATGAGAAAGATTGTAAACTGAAAGTTGAAATAATTATTAGAAAGATTGGAAATTAAAAGATGAGAAATCACGAGAAAGATGGTAAACTCAAATGTTAAACAATCATTAGATAGATTGTAAACTCTCTCTTGTAGAGAGATCACGCTAACATTTATTTACATTCAACTTTTTTTATAGTTTCGTTCATCTTTTAGTTCTTAAAAAAATACCGTGAATAGAACATGCTTATAAAAAGTCATCCGGGCAGAAAAAGATCAGAAAAATGCGAAAAATGGATAATTATTGTACAACAATAATGTCCGTAGACTTTCAATGTGACTTCTCTCTTGAGCAAAATTGAAGTGGCCCTTAGTAGTTCGACAATTTTCGTCTCGAAAAGGATCTAATTTTATTGAAATAACGCTATAGTGTTTCTGCTGTCCAACCAACAATGCCGTAGGTTTCAATCATAGTTTAGCACAGATGCTCGTGAACTTCTTTAGGTAGTGGTGATGATTTTTATTCCAAACATCAGCTTTCTTTTTGGAGTGACAGTAACTTCAACAATCCAGAAATTATGGGTTATTTTAAATGGATTAAAATAACTCATAGTTTCTGGATTGACGAAGCTATTCACTCCATTTGTTATGCATTTGATTTAGTTAGGAATTCAGTTGCTAATCCAAGTCAAACTTTGTTTTATTTTGTTAAACAAGATGTGTTACGTAAACTGTTTTCCTGTGCTGAAACATGTAATGCTACATTTTTGTTTATTATTTTTTTTCAACTTTGTTTGGTTTGTTTACTATCGTAAGCATATTTAGAACGTTGAATTCATTATGTCAACTACCAGGATGGATTTTAAGTTGCTTGAAGGCAAGCTAACGATATGATCATCAGAAAGTGCATAACTTAACCTGAAAACGCCAGCTAGTGTACCTTATGCTCAATGTGAATAAATATAAATTTGTTTTTTAATAGTTTTTGAAATATTTACCATTCTTTTCTTCAATGAAGATTTTTAAAATACTTTTATCGTTTTGGGTTTCAATGTCTCGTAAATTTTCTTCCCTAAGAGTCAACAAATATAATTTTTTATATTTTTTTAAGTTTTTCTTCAGAATTTTTTGCTTAGATTTTCAGATATTTAAATTTGTATTCACTTCGTAGAACCATATCCTAACGACTACTATGAATCCAGTATTGTCACATGCGCCGTAATTAAATCAGTCTTATTGCTTTATTATCACACCTCATAAACTATCCTAAGAATTTGAATTGAGAATATAATTAAATCTAATTAGCAGCAAAAGAACTCAGCAGTTGTGAAAAAGACTGTTGGTGGTCTAACGGATAGCACCAGAAATTCTACAAGGATATGTTTTGGCACTATTCTGTCTAAATTTGATGAATTATTATATATTTAACTTTCTTTCTGAGGTACAAATTTACTGAACTCAAAAATGTTTACACTTAAAGAATTAATTGTAGATAAATAATACTCTTAAAATTCAGATTTTGCCCACGAATTCTTTGAGATTTTGACCTTAGAAATAGAATAGGACTGGAATAAAAAATGAATCTTACCAAATTCAAGACTATTTTTTCAATACGATCAAATTAGAAAAACAAGCTCTCGATGTTCATCAAAATACGATTACAATTTTCTAATTTATACAAATTAGAAAATTGTTGAACTAATACAAATTGTTGTTATTGTTGTTATAATCATATAAAATCTTTACCTAAAGTAATAAACAGCTTCAGGACAATTCCCTATGAAAGCTTGCAGGATGTACCTGGAAAGACAAGAATAATAACAGGAAGATCCTACCAAAGTTGTTCAAGGCTTTGGGTAAATAAAAAACAATAAATGAATACGCAATTTAATTAATTATTCAATCACTGTTTTAAGGTAAAAGGATGCACTAACTAAGGTATAGCTATGGACAAAATATGGGAAGAATTGATAGTCTTCCTAGACAACGTTTTTACTGAGTGCTTGCATAGTCTATTCAAAACGAAACGGCCTTTGGTTGGAAAAACCCAAAGCAATGAATTCTATGGAACATTTATAAGAACCCTTCAGCTGAAAGGCGATTAGCAATCTCATAAGTAATTGTGTTTCTTTTTTTATTATTTTACTGTCGCCAATATAGATCGTTGGACAACATGCGTCATTGATAGATATATGTTAACTCAGTTTTGACCATTCTGATTCATTAAAAATGTGTGTAGACGTCCAAGAAAACAGAAAATATAAGAATAACAAACGAATTTATGATGATAGTATAGAACAAGCTCAGCGCTGTAACCATTGATCGCCTTATCAGAATCGGAGATTATTATCCTCATCGCTACAGATGCAACTTACGAACATCATCAGCAAACGTCGACATTAGCAGCATCAGAAACTACTCAAGATCATTACCACAGATGCAATCTCCTCATTATCGTCATCAAACGCAATCATCACCACCATCATCATGATCGCCAAAGGCAGTAATATCATCATCATCATCATCACAGGTAGTATCGCATCCGAGTTACTATCATCGTTATCATCATATCACTACACGGACAATACAGTATTATCTTCACTAGCGACATTCATCATTGTCTAACGTCTTCTTAGAGCAGTAAGGAATGCGAATATATCGTAAAAGTTCCCCCATTAGTTAGAAAAAAATGGTTCCAATCCATACTAGGACAAGTGAAATGCTCATAACAGATTTTCAGAGGAAGGTGAGCTTGCCGTTCGCAAATAGAGATAGTAGTGGTTTCCCTTTGATAAATATTTTGTTTTTCCACTACTAAAAGAGTCAAATCGACTGGAGAACAAACGCAATGGTAATATACTAGCATTATAACTTTAATTACTTCAGCTGTGTTCCAAACTACCCAACCCAAACCATAAGCAGAAACATATTTATTTCTATCATCATCATCATCATCCTAGCACACAACAGCAATTCCCAAATCATTTATCCTTTTGCCATTATTCTAATTAGGAAAAGATTCACCCGGCATACGAGCATAATATAATGAACTGAAAGTAAAAATATAATCTGCTAAGTCTTCTGGGTCCATCCTTAATCTTTCGCTTTGGTAAACTTCATCTAATTCGAGAATCACTTTATCAAAACAGATATAGAAAAGGAGTCCAAAACAGTATAACTTCATGCTTAGTTTCCAATCAACAATTTTTTTTTTCTGAATTGTTTTGTCTCATATATGAGAAGAAAAATCAATGTTTCAAGAAGATAACAATCCCGACAATATACTATAAAACAATAAAAGACAAAAGGAAAGAAATGCTTACAAAATTCAATCAAGGATAGATCATTGGCATCACTGGAAGATTTTAGTCCCGACAAATCACACTTTACTTCCAGAATAAGAGACAGATCGGTAACACAAACAATCCACAAACCGTCTCAACAATCTACAATCTGCACACCATATCTCAACTATCTGCAATCTACAAGCCATCTCCATTAACCACAATCTACAATTCACAAACTATCTACAATCTACAAACAATCTACAATCTCTTTAGTAATCTACAGTCTACAATCTACAAACTAAAAAACTATCTCAACTATCCACAATATTCAAAGAATTTATAATTACAGTTTACAAACAATTTACAATCTCTTAGTAATCTAAAGTCTACAATCTACAATCTCTTAGTAATCTACAGTCTACAATCTACAATCTCTTAGTAATCTACAGTCTACAATCTACAATCTCTTAGTAATCTACAGTCTACAATCTACAACCTAAAAAACTATCTCAACTATCCACAATATTCAAAGAATTAACAATTGCAATCTACAAACAGACTCAATAATCTACACAATACAAACATCTACATCTATAAACTACAAACTGTCTCAACAATCTCCAAATAACACCCACTGTCTACAAACAATCTACATTCTGTCTCAGTAATCTACAGTCCACAATCTACAACCTACAAACCCTGAATTTGAATTAAAAATCACCCAATCCAATCCAATCCAGTCGATTTCTACCTAGTCCTCTGATAAGTAAGACACGTTTTTCCAAAAGCCCGTGAGGTAAACAGAATCGAACACTATAACAGAGGATAAACGCACTTACACTAGATCAGCATAATACAATACCGAAGTAAGTCATCAAAAGAGTTAAATCTAGGTAGCACATTTCTTTCCAATAAAGGGCTTCGTGATTTTTTAACTCGAAGTCATTGAGTGCTGTCTTTTCAATTCTTCGGTTTCTAGGCTTGGTTGCCGTTATCTTTCTGAATTTTTCTCAATGTGTCGATCCATCTCTGATCGTCGTCACTGGGCTTTTTTATTACCATCATAATAATGATCTACAGTTCGCTTCGTGGGAGGAAAAATATAGAAAACGTGAATAAGAAATAAACTATTGGATTTATTGCTTCACCTATGAAGATTGAATATCTTTCAGAGAGAGAGAGGATACATTTTATATTCCTCCCAGAAGGAAGACGAGGAAGAGGAGGAAGGATTCTTTACAGGTGGAGGGGGGGGGTTAAAGAATTTTTATAACTTATTCTAGAAAGATGACCTTATACATATGCATAGAATTAGAATCTTTTCGCCGACACTAGAAACCTCTACAAACCAACATGCGCTTCGCAATGGATTGTCAGTTAAACGATCCGCTTTTGTGAGTCGTTATTTTCAAGGGATTGTCAATTAACTCGCATAAGGGCCTCTTCTGCCGACTCGTCTGCAAGTCTTAGACGGACCCTTCTCATTTCATTTGATTCCTATTACGTCTGACTTTTAGCCTTTAATGAATCACTTAATACTTAAAATAAGAATTCCGACTGTCAGACGAGGGGGGAGGGAAGTAAAAAAAAAAAAAAACCTTTGATCACGAGAGTTCATCAGATCTCTCTCTCTTTTGTCTCCTTCTTCACTAAACACTCCACTCAGTACACACACACACACACACACACGCGCACAAGCACGCACACACAGCCGGAAGAAGAGAAAGAAGAAAAGAAAAAAAAAAGGGGCTAGGAGATAGCCAACGATGATTCAACCCAATAATGAGAGACAGAAGGTTTAACTCGATATCAGACCTGTTTCGCAAGCCCATTAAAAGTTCTCCTAAAACCGAAGTGCGTCTTAGTTTTCGATTACATTAGGCTTAAGTTCTATAATAGATCAGTATAGACATGTCCATCCACTAGCCGGTAAGTGAAACAAAAGAGAAAAACATCGATAGTAAGAAAGAATGAATAGGAAAAAAAAAAAAAAGGAGCATGACTACAAAAAAAAAAATAAATAAAATCGAGGGTGTGTTGGATGGAAAGAGAGAGAGAGAGAGAGAGAGAGAGGGTAGCCAGATGGTTCTCCGTTCTACATGAAAGCGATATTCAGTAAATCTCCAAAGGCTGAGATGCCGCCGTTGCTATAGTAACCCCTTCCTAACCGGCCGGCGATGCCAACCCATCATTGATTGGAGGGGTCCAGCGGTGCAACATTCATGATGGAGGTAAAAAAGGGGGAAGATAAAGGAGGGAGGGGGTTGGAAAGACGTTATCGATTTTTGCAGCTCTGTCTGAAGACTACCCCCAGGCAAATGGCAATCCAGCGTCTACCAGGCAGCCGCTTCTGACATCCGGGGACCAAAGGCTGTGGGCAGTGAACTATAAGGGCATGGACGAGAAACGCGACCATCATTAAATCTTTGATTTCAATCGATTTTCTTACTTTTTTTTTTCTTCTTTCTGTCGCTCTCTTTTGCCTTCTGGTAAAGGACTAACAAAATCGAAGAAATTTTCTGTTCTTAGATCTGGGTTTTTGTTTTCCCGATGCTCTCTCTCTTTCTCACCAAAAAAAAGAAGAAAAAAAAACAAGAAAAAATCACTTTGCTTAAGGATACATGTTTACCACGAAAACTATTTTTTATTTCAATTTGATAATTGTAATGACAATTGAAAAAAAAACCCGTGTATGTATGTTAAATCATAGCCACTTATGCTTGTTTCTGTTTATCGAGCGAAACGAACATATTCATCTAATTGTTAATTTCAGTAAAAATAAACGAGCAGACGACTTTTTTTTAAAAAGCCATTATGAAGCACGTGACTGTTTGATATAAACAGTAATGAAACAGACAATTCTAGTGATACAAACAATCATTCTGACGCACACGATCCTTTTGATATAAACAATCAACACGAAGCAGACGATTCTTTTGATACAAACAATTATTATGCAGCAGATTTTCTTTTTTGATACCAACAATTATTGCGCAGAAGACGATGTTTTGTCAAAAAAAAATTGTTTTTACCATCTATAAACAATTCTACCGAGAAGTCTTAACCTAGAATGCAAAAACTGTTCTTTCTAAACGGAATCATGTGTGAAAATACTCATGGTAGAAAAAACTTAAACATTTCGTTCAAATATTCTAATCTAATCAGTAATAAATATTTCAAATGAACATAATTATGTTTGTGATAGTCTTTCAACAAACAGCTTATCACATTTTCATGACATTATTAAATAAATTGAACAAAAATTTACATTGAGTAAATATAATTTCTATACATTTTCTACTCGTATGATAATTCAAAACCTCCCTGTTCTTTATTAATTCACGAAAGTTTGTTGTTCAAAACGGCTGAATGCATAAAAAGACAATGTACTTCTATACAAAAACATAATGGCGCTAATTAGGTATACCTAAAAAGACGTAATAAAAACTTAAGTATCTGTCAGCTGCAAATGTTTTGAGACAAATCATGGGCATCTTGTTATGGCAGCGTAAGTCAACAAGTCACGCACGACCATCTAGTATGATAGACGCTAACAGAGAACCGTTCTAAGGTAACTGTAAACAAAGATGGCATTTATTGAGCTAGTTCTGGAGAAATTATTCAAATAAATTTAGTTCATTTCACTAGTAAATTTTATTTTTCTCTGTTTATAATTGGTAATTATATTTGAAATATTTAAGAGATGAAAAAAAGAGAAAAATAAAGTGGATCTAAATTTGTTTTAGTGATTAAAAAGGATAGTAATTTTTCATTACATGATTACATATTTGTTATTCATGAAAATACGTTGTTTGTAATGAGATATTTCTTATTAATGACCGATACATAATTTTCAAAAGAATTACAAAGAATTATAAAAACAACTGTAGCAATCAACAATGGCTACCTCAATATACATGGCAGACGATTACAGATAGTTCGTTATGCATAAATAATTTGCAGAAAGAACTATAGCAAACGACTATGTGTAATCGTCTGTCATTGCACATTGCAGACGATACAAATAATTCATAATACAAAGCAAATAACTGTGGATTGTACATCGTACGATTGGTGGATTATAGATCGTTTATTACAAATTAGAGGAGTATAGATTGATTATTTTAGATTAAAGGCGTATCGACTGGAGGATTATAGATTGATTAAGTGTGAATCACTTTGAATAATTGTATGTGATCATATTTTATGTATAACGAATGCTTTGTGGTGATTTCCGGTAGTCGGCTCTAGAAATTCGTTGAAGTTAATGAACTATTCTATTAGTAAATTATTATTAATAAACTATGCGTAGTAGATGAACTATTCTATTAGTAAACTATTCATAGTAAATGAACTATTATATTAGTATATTATTAATAAACTATTCGTAGTAGATGAACTATTCTATTAGTAAACTATTCACAGTAAATGAACTATTCTATTCCTTCAAATAGAATAGTTCATTTATAGTCGATTGCTTATACTATTGTTCGGTTCAGCTCAAATATATATAGATATATAGAAAACTATTCAAATTACATATAGATACTGCGCAGTGATGACTAAAATCGTTCATCTATTATAGCAAACATAGCAATAGTTCTTCATACAGATGACAATGTGAACAAGACATTAAAATAAACAAAAAAAAACAGTGAGCAAAGAGTTCATCCCCCCCCCCCCAGCACTTGCTAGACTTTACGTTATTCAACTATCAAACTGTGGGTTCGAATCCCGCTGCAGGCATGAATGTTTGTGTAAGTCTTCAGTTGGTCGATGAGCTTCATCTCCCAGCCTGAGAACAACCATCCTGCTTATTGCAGGCCTGATGAGACTAAAAAATTGCATCTTTGAATCCCTTAATTTTGGTGCCAATTTACTATAGGTTTTCAACTTTTTGTGGATTGGATTCACCTACAAAAGTTCGCGGTTAGCTTACAATTGGTAAACCTAACAACAATAGTTCATTCTCTACAATATAGAGTTTATGCTGCCTAACAAATGACTGTTGCCTTTCACTAGAAACAAGAATAATCAGTTGAATTCGAAATAGCCGAAGCTAGCTTGTTCACATATAAGCAGACGACAAAATGAAGTAGTTCATTTGTAGTCGTCCTCATTCAAATAAAATAGTTCATTTCGGTCTGTTTATTTATACAAATAGAATAGTTCATTTGTGGTCGTCTGCTAATTTATTCAAATAGATTAGTTCATTTATAATCGTCTGCTCATTTATTCACATAGAATAGTTCATTATAATCGTCTGCTTATTCATTCCAACAGATTAGTTCATTTAGGATCGTAATTATTCAAATTCCAAGAATGAAATATCAGATTTCGAATAAAACAAAAACAGAAAAAACGAAGAAATTGTTCAAATAACAATAACAGTGTAGTTTACATAGTAACTGTTCACGTAGTTTAAATTTTTGAAAATTTAAATACTCATAATAATCATGTAAATAAACAATTAGGAAGTACTGATAAAAGGCAAATAATCGCTAAGTGATACTGCTTCGTTTGCTCATAATTGAAATGCCATTTTGGCTCAATAAAAATGCACACAAAGGCGTAAAAAAGATATTTAAAAAAACCGGAGAAGTTACATCAGTGAAATTAATGATCATCCAAGTACATCCACCCTCGCTTGTAAGCAATTATAGCAAATGGTTGCCACACACAATTGAAAATGTCAACTTAGATGGTTACCACAAAGCTGGCGTCTAAATAAATAAGGAACTTAGCTTTGTGTTTGTTCCGTACATCTCTTGGAAAAACTCACTCAATTATTGTATTCTTAAGCTGATTAAGATTGAACAATGTTTCAGGGTTGGCCTACTCTCTTCATAACGTAGTCTGGCATCAAAGTGTCTGTAAATGAATTTCGTATAATTTAGGAGAGACGTTGCCCCCCCCCCCACCACAACCTTATAAAGCAAACATCCCTGTCGCTATCCCAATTCTTTATCTTTTACAAGAAAATCTCATTAGCTTCACTCACATTATGTTAAAGCGCATTCACACTAACTATTTGCATACACGCTTGGAGCGGGTCGCACTAAAAGGCTAAAAATTATACTAAAGGTACATTAGCAAATGGAGAATACGAATTAACATATTCTTGGGTTTGGAATATTAGCCAGATAGGAAATATAATCTTTCTCTCTCTCTCTCTCTCTCTCTCTCTCTCTCTCTCTCTCTCTCTCTGTCTATCTATCTCTCCACCATTCGTTTCCCCAAAATTACTTCTCTCTCTCTCTCTCTCCGTCTATCTATCCATCTATCCTTTTTTCTCTGTCTGTCGATATTCGCGCTTCTTTCTTGATTCTCTCTCTCTCTCTCTCTCTGTCTATCTACCCATCTATCCTTTTAGGAAATATAATCTTTCTCTCTCTCTCTCTCTCTCTCTCTCTCTCTCTCTCTCTCTCTCTCTCTCTCTCTCTCTCTCTCTCTGTCTATCTATCTCTCCACCATTCGTTTCCCCAAAATTACTTCTCTCTCTCTCTCTCCGTCTATCTATCCATCTATCCTTTTTTCTCTGTCTGTCGATATTCGCGCTTCTTTCTTGATTCTCTCTCTCTCTCTCTCTCTGTCTATCTACCCATCTATCCTTTTAGGAAATATAATCTTTCTCTCTCTCTCTCTCTCTCTCTCTCTCTCTCTCTCTCTCTCTCTCTCTGTCTATCTATCTCTCCACCATTCGTTTCCCCAAAATTACTTCTCTCTCTCTCTCTCCGTCTATCTATCCATCTATCCTTTTTTCTCTGTCTGTCGATATTCGCGCTTCTTTCTTGATTCTCTCTCTCTCTCTCTCTCTCTGTCTATCTACCCATCTATCCTTTTTCTCTGTTTGTCGATATTCGCGCTTCTTTCTTGATTCTCTCTCTCTCTCTCTCTCTCTCTCTATATATATATATATATATATATATATTTTAAGGATACCAAGTAATTTTATAAACTTGTTTTTTTTTTTTTACTCCTCCCAAGTAAGCAAACAGTTAAGTTTGCGCCTGAACGTAGTTCAAGTCTAAAGGTAGTGCAACACCAGGGCAACTCGTTGTAAAGGTGGGTAAAGCTCTGATCACTATTCTTAGTATTTCTCATAATGTAAAACACATCTCACTAGGAATTGTATACTGTTATACATTATGGTTTTTGGGGGGGGAGTCACTACCCAGACCGGTTTCAACTTTTTTTTGAGGTCTTCTCCTTTTATAATACCGAGTTTATAAAATTACTTGATATCCTAAATATATATTATCCCCAAGGTAAAAAACTTTTCACATCTTTATCTCATCCAGAGTTTCTTATTAAAAGTAAAAGCACCTTGTAGCAACTTGTATAGGTAAAGTTGATAAGGCTCTGTGTTACTAAAAACCTTGGTATTTCAGGGTTTAACTACTCACTGAGGAGACCTCAAAAAAGGTTGAAACCGGTCTGGGTAGTGACCCCCCCCCCCATCCATAATGTATAACAGTATACATCTCTTAGTGAGATGTGTTTTACATTATGGGAAATACTAAGAATAGTGATCAGAACTTTACCCACCCTTACAACGAGTTGCCCTGGTGTTGCACTACCTTAAGACTTGAACTACGTTCAGGCACAAACTTAACTGTTTTGCCTACTTGGGAGGAGTAAAAAAAACAAGTTTATAAAATTACTTGGTATCCTTAATATATATTAATATATCCCCAAGGTAAAAAACTTTTCACATAAACTATATATATATATATATATATATATATATATCTTTCTATCATTCTTGCTTCTGACTATTTCTTATATAGAGCCTCAGTAGCTCAGTCGGTATAGACCAGTGTTTCTGAACGTTTTTTGGATCATGCCCCCCCTCAACGTCTCAAAGATTTTGATGCCCCCCCCTCTAACATAATAGTCAGCCAAGTTCTGAAAAAGTATAGTATAAATATGTGCATGTACATTTTCTAATTTCCCCCGAAAATATTCAAATTCCCCCCCTGTGGGGCGTACGCCCCACGTTGAGAAACACTGGTATAGACGAAGCCCTTTGGTCAGAAAGACCTCGGTTCGATTTCCGACACATGATGTGAAGAACCCTTATCTGGTCTCTTTCGACTAAAGGTGAGTTAGCCGGTCTCATATGGATATAGAGGGTTTTTTCAGTCTGGTTTTTCATCCCTCAGAACAGACAAACTGGCCCGTGAACACACGCGCATCTACAGCCAAAAATACATACTTAAATTCCCTCATTGGGAGGGCTCCGCAGGTCCTAAGGGACAGAGGAGAAAAAGTGGGGGGGAATCTCACACGACAATAACAATAACTGTTTTTCCTTCTCTCCTTTCTGTGTCTCTCTATCTCTCCTTCCTTCGATTTTTATTCTTTCTTTTTCTGTTTATCTTTCTCGATTTTTAATTTCTATATACTTTTTCTAAATTTTGTTTCCTTTTCTCTCTGTGTTTTTTCTTTCTTCCTTCTTTCCTATATTACTATTTTTTTCTTCTTTTGTCCTTTCCCTATCTCTATCAGCATTCGTCCATGGTCAAGGACGCAACGAAACCTTTATTAGGAATTTTCAAATGAAAGTGTTAATTGGAAACTTCAATTTCTGGAAGGAAAACCACCTTCATATTCATGTTGCACAGAATTGGTTGGCCAAGTGGCTAGTGGATAGCGTTTCCATCGAACAGATTGTGGATTCAAATTCCAAAATGGTTTGTATAAGTTTGTAGATGACTAATGATTTGTATTGACGAGCAACGAAACCATCTCTTTGCTTTTGAGAGGCCCGAAGTGTCTTCAACAGAAACCATGTTTGTCTCTATAATAAGTTTTCTGCATTAACCTTAGCTCACATCCCGAAAAGTTTAATTTATCATACAAAATGGGAACGAGAGATTTAACCCTTCTCGAAATGAGTTTATCTAAACCAAACATGAATTCAATGTGCAATATACACAAATATGTTTATTTTATATCATAAAATAAACATAAAAAGGGAGCCTGTATAACTCAGTGGATGTGGCGTTTGCATACCACAGCGCTTGACCGCACGAAGGATGACTTTGTTTCGAATCTAGTTCGCCGACTAGAAGAAATTTTTCTAAGCCTTTTTTCGAGCGGTTCCCGAGTTAGTCGATCTCTGGCACGGGTTAGCAGGTTTTTCGTCCCTCAAACTCAAGAAAATCGATCGATCGTAGAACCCGCATTGTGTTAGGGTTAAGGATCATGAGATGGCAGCACTTATTGAGCCATCTCTCTTCACTGCATACCGCTTAATTAGTGATAGCCTTGGGCCAGCTATCTCTGATTGGTTGCCAGTGGAGATTGAACTGCCCATTCAGTCTCCAAAAGTTAGATAGGGCTAAAACGGCCTCGCCTACTCCCTATAAGGGAATAAAAAAATGCGTCAGCTGATTTTTTTAATATATATATATATATATATATATATATATATATCATAAAACACATTTTACTGTTTCTTCTTCTTCCCCTTGTGCCTTATTCCATCTCTTTTGGGGTCGGCCTTTTTACCTAATTAAACTTTTACGCGCGCAATTCCTACCGACTTGTCTCCGAGCATGACGTTGGGGGGGGGGGGGGAAGGCATTTCACGTCTCTAAAAGTGTGTGTTCGGCGTTTGCGTGTTCTAAGGAACGAAAAACCCGGGAGAAAAAACTTCCGTTTCCTGAAACCGGCTAACTCACCTTTAGTCAAAAGAGACCAGATGAAAAGTTCCTCCCGTCACTGACGGTATTCGAATCATCCAAGTCTTCGCGACTGAGCTACGGAGACTTTATACAATATATCAGTGTTTATTATAAGCAAATAAAAATTTAGTTCTGGGTTCAAATCGGAAATGAATTTCATTCCCACAAAAGTTCTATGTTTGGTGTCAAGAGCAAGGATTTCGGACTTGTAAAAAAAATGAAAATACAAAATGCCCTTATTCTAATGATGGTATTGATGTACTATAGGTTAACAAACATTCGTCGGCGGAGAGGTTGCATTTAAAATAATAATAATAATAATAATAAGTATGGAAGTATTGTCAAAGACTTTGACTGTTCTTTATTTTGACGATTTGAAGAATATATTCAAAACTATGCACGCGCGTGTGTGTGTGTGTGTGTGTGTGTTTTCTTCTGGTTGGTGAGACACGAATGCTACTTTATTCAGAAATTATGGATAGGTGGTTTTCCGTTGCCATCCATGTCCAATAGTATTTTACGTCTGTAGCTCTTTGTGTTCAGGGGATGGTTTGCTTGTTTTGAGGGACAAAAAAGCCGAATCTCGGCAGAAAACCCGGCACCTCCATACGAGACTAGATAACTTGCTTTTGATAGAAAATACTCGCTAAAGATTCACATCATTGACGGCATTTTGAACCTGCTTTCTAACTAAAAAGCATCGTCAAAAATAACTGACCTCCAAAGGCTCTGCGGCTCGTAAAAGTACATCTAGTTTAAATTTAAATCCATCCAGTTGATTTCAAAGTACAGTTTTTGTTTTTATTTTAAATAAATATGAAGATGTCGACTTTTTTTTACTATCATCTGCGCGCTTTCTGGTCTGTATTTCATTTTGGTATCTTAATCAAATTTTGTTTTTTTTTTTACTCGATTTTTTTAATGTCACGAAATAAATTCTATTAAAAAAAAGACAACCATTGCCGTTTCTTTCAAGCACTGTCATTACATTAATACTTATAATATTCATCTTTTAAAAAAAAAAGACGAAATTTTACGAGAAAGTTCGTCCTTTTATCGTAGCGTGGTAAAAATGAATGAAATAGAAATTGAAAAGCAACTAATAACTCTCACATACCCACCTGTTAATGATAAAAGCGTAGATGATAAGCAAAAGAGAATAGAAGAATGAAAGAAGAAAAAAAAAATAGAAAAGACGGATGACTTTTATGCCGGTAACAGCGAAATAGATTAAAATTGATTTCTCGTGTGGTGAAATGCTATTTACAACAACCTACACTCAACAATGATGCAGAGAACATTAATCGTAGCTACATGAAAAATTAGTCGCACGAGGAGAAATGAACAAACATTAAACGCTACGGCAAAAACTAGTTGGCGCGTGAGGATAGCCGGTGCTAGCACTAAAGCCCTTTTAAATACGGGCGATGAATAAAATGTACTTCACTTTACTAGGCGTAATACCACGAGATTAAATTAATACAGTACAATTAGATACCAGTAAATCAATGTCTACCATTACGGTGCCTTACGTACGGCAAAGGTTATTTATAAACTTATAACATTAAAGGTTTTTAACTTTCCGCTACAGATCACGTGTGCTCGGATAGGTACAAAGACGAAAATAAAAGAATCTTTTCGAATTACTTGAATTGATTTCTTCTGTTGTTTTAAAAACGTCATTATTTAACTTAGTCCTTAATTTCGCTGTCAAAGGTCACGATCAAAATCACTGTAGCAGAATCTTTAAATTCAGACTGATGGGTTACAACGAAATGTACAACGGTGAGCATGCGCGAAATGAAAGTAATAAACTTTGATTAAATCATGATGGGGTGATAATGACAATCAAGTTGCTTGATGATCCGAGTATTCAAGATGCATTCATGACTTAGACTTTGGGTTATTTATGGTTTTAATAATTAAAGTAAATTTAATAAATTATGAAAAAAATAAATTAACTTCTTTTGTTGTTTCAGAAGTGTCGTTATTTAACTTTAATTATGCTGCTAAAACGCATTATAATAGAATCTTTAAATTCATTGTGATGGCAGATTGCAATGAAATTTACAACTGGGAGCATGCATAAATAACAAATGAAATCTCAAAAAATTTCATTAAATTATCATGTAGTAACAACAATCAAGATTTGAATTTCATCGTTTGGAGTTTATGAGGATTACAATGAAATTTATAACAGTGAGCATGCGCTAAATAACAAACGAAATCCCCACATTTTTTTTATTAAATTATCATGTAGTGACAACAACAATCAAACTTCGAATTTCATCATTTGGAGTGTGTGGTTATTACGAATTGCTTAGAATTATTACCATTTTGAATATTTCGACTACGTAGAAAAATTTTTAATAAAAATCAATTATGGTATTAAGTAAAAGTATTCTATCATGTACTTTATCTTAGTAGTGCACGTTTAGAAAAATTTCTATTGAAAATTTTCATTTGTGCGTTTTCTGAAATATTGATAGTGTATGATAGTATATTTTTTTAGTATATTAAGTAGTGTAGTTTTAGTATATTATATTTTCTATACTATATGATAGTATATTTGGTAGTATATTTTCTATATATATGATGATATATTTGATAGTAGGTTTTCTATACTATATGATAGTATATTTGATAGTATATTTTCTATATATATGATAGTATATTTGATAGTATATTTTCTACAATATATTATGATAGTATATTTGATAGTATATTTTCTATACTATATGATAGTATATTTGGTAGTATATTTTCTATATATATGATAGTATATTTGATAATAGGTTTTCTGTACTATATGATAGTATATTTGATAGTATATTTTCTACACTATATTATGATAGTATATTCGATAGTAGGTTTTCTATATTATATGATAGTATATTCGATAGTATAGTTTCCAAAACATTCCATTAGTGCACTTTTAAAAATATTATTGGTGTTAATGTACTTTTAACACTTTAAAATATTAAAGATGATAGTGTACTATCATCTTTAATATTTTATTGATTGTTTTTAATATAAATGTTTTGACTTGTAAGCAAACATTACCATTTCCAATTATGAAAAAGAAATCATATCAAAAATGTCTATTTCGTCCTAATGCTAGTAAAGTCAAGTTAATTATATGAAATCGGAATAAAAGTTGCTAATACCCTAAATCCGAGAAAGATTCAAAGAAAATTTTCTCGCATAAATTTGGGCTCGTATAAATGTGTGGGTGTGGGTGTATAACAAAATGGCGACCAAAATGCATTTTGAAAATTTATTTATTTATTTTGAAAAAAATAAATAAATAAAAAGAAATATCCGTTTTTGAAATATCATACCAGGGAATTTGCTTTTATCCTTGGATTTGCTTCTTCTACTTTTATATTCAAATACTAGTACTGTAACATCACTTAATGAAAAAAAAAGTAAACCATTCGTATATCAATTTCTTTCCAAAAAATTCAGAAAGGAGACAGAAATATGTATTGGTCATAAAAGACTCTTTTAATTAACATTAAGAAATCTTCGCGAAGATCAAAAGAACTTTGTCCAATCCGATGTTTAAAAGAAGTATTCTGATCCTCTTATTGTTTCTATCATACTAACAAATTTTTGCTTCACATGAGAGTGGATTGATGATTAATCCTGGCGTTTATCCGGTAATTTACAAACTAATCAACCTTAAAAAGGAAGATACCTTTTTTATCACTCAATTACCATTCAGTTGACCGCACGTCGATTCTCCAAAAATCATCGAGGAATCCATAAACTTTCTATGACTTTTAAACTTTTCATTTACGGCCACCTTATTCGATCCCTATTGATAATCATTGGGCCAAGAAAAGCGATCCCAGTTTCTATCATGGCCCTTTGGGGAATTATTATGAAGACGCTCGGAAAAACTGAAGTAGCTCCTTTTTATAATTTCAAAATTGAGATTTTCTTTATATAAATACATTCTAAACAATTTTTTCATCTTAGGTAGGTTTTCTATGTGTGTGAACCTTTCAAGGATTGTTTCTAAATTACGTTCATTCCATTTTCTTCGTTCTTCACATCAACGAACATTTCCAATTCACTCTAAACTCAATCCAACATCTAGTTCAATAATATACCGATGTAACTATCGCTGATTAGACAACCAAGATTCGGTACTCTCTTGAGTTGGTCCTGCAAACTGATGGTAATGGAATAGAGATGTCATAACGCTTGAGAGAGAGAGAGGGAAGGAATAAATCAGCCTTATCTGCAGGAAAAGATTTCATAGAAAAAAGTTCCACTATCTTTGATGAATTCAAATTTTATTTACAATCATTCAAAAGATATTTTTCAGTCGACTATAGGCAGAGAATGTCAATGTCCATAGCATTCTAATCTTTCTCATTGGAAATTATAAAAGAAATAAAACTCCTGGGATGCTTTCCAGTAGAAACTCTTAGAATGTTTTCCACTCCAAATTTCTAGATGCCTTCTACTCCGAACTCTTAGAATGTCTTCCATTTTAAACTCTTAGATTGCCTTTCACCCCAGATTCATAGAATGCCTTCCACTCCAAATTCTTACAATGATTTTCACCAAAATTCTTAGAATGTCTTTCTCCCAAAATTCTTCCAATGCTTCCACTAATCCTCTAAATATAGTCCTCTGGTAATCCTGCCTTTTTTTTTTCTCGTATATTCTTAACTTGGATGATATTGATGAACAAGATGAGATATATATTCTTAACTTGGATGATATTTTCATTGATGAACAAGATGAGATATCGCTACTTAGGATAACCTTGTTCCTTGTTCCAGAATATTTCTGGCTCAGATCTGCTTTCTTTTGAGATTTTCATAAATTTGGTCTTTTTTTTTTTGCATTTATATCAAATCCAAATTTTTTTGATTACCAATCCTATTTACTGTATTTGGATGCATTGCAAAAGAATAAACACTTTATTTGTATATAACAATAAAAAAGAACAAAAAAAATTAGTTTTATGAAAAACAAATCAATTTCGATGAACAGAAAATGAAATGGACTATCAAAGGTGGAAGTTGGATTCGACTGTATAAATAAATGCGAAGCTTTACCATCATAAGCAAATGTTCTTTTCAAGCAATATTAAACTCCGTAGGAATCCTTATAAAAAAAAAATAATAAATAAATAACGAAAGAGTTAGCGCACGTTGAACAGATGTTTCGCACAAGCTGACGCATCATATATCAATACTCTTCCCAAAGCAGAAACTGTAGAATATAATCTCCTTACTGTGTGAGTAATCTAGCAGTTTTGTTCGTTCCAAGCAGTTTTTTTTTCTTTCGGGGGCCCATCTTTAGAAGATCATTGCTAAATTTAGTGCAGCAAATGCACGTGAGAATAAATCTTCAAAAGAAAGAACGTGAATTATATAAAATCAAGAAATCCTATAACGATAAAAGACGTGTTTGAATGTACTATCTAACCCTAAAGTCATTTCGTTGTAATCTTGGAACCAAATGACTAATTTTTTATTTAATAATCTCTTTCCAACAAATATTAATCTGTAAATGCGGTCGTATACATGATTGGTAATCAAAAGAGTCCAAATATTACGATGGTAATCATTCTTTGTACGTTTTTTGTAGTGTTCTGACACGATTCATTAAAATAGATGGTGGTCGTAACATTTTACACGAATATCTAAGAAAAAAAAACAAACGAAAAACAAACATGAGATAAACTGAAATGCAGACGATATAATGTCATCACTAGACAACAAATGCTCTGTTTTTTCACCGCCCCCCCCCCACAACAATTGAATGCTTTGCACTTCTGTTATGAAAAAGCAAACCATGCGCATGAGTATGGTTTCGAGAGAATACGTCATTATACTTATAATGACGTTTTATACTCCGCTAACGGGGGAAAAAAAAAAAAAAGGAAAAATTATCATTTTCTTAAATTACTTTTTTTTTCTTTCTCTTTCTGTCTCTCCTCTTCAGGCTAACAACGTGTACGGGTGAACACCACAGCAGAATAAAATATGAGTGGCAATCACAGTTAGATTTCGTCTATGTTCTGCTTTTAAATTCAACACTGATAATCTAACACGAAGCCATTCTCCGCACACACACACACACACACACACCATGCATTGCAAATATGAACAACACAACACTATGTACACAATATATAATGCATAAAGCTAGCTACCTTATGAAGTCAGAAGCGAAAGCATTTTTTGTCGCCCGTATTTCGGGCGTCTGCCTTGGAAAAAAAAAAAAAATTGTTCAGAAGTAGGAAGTCTAGGGAAAACATCAAAAATTACCGATTAAGAAAGCCGTGTTTGTTTAATAATACTTCGTCGCTCTGAATGTCCAATAATAATTCGACTCCAAGCAAGAAAACATTATCACAGCTGAGATTTCGGTGATGATTTTAATGTTAGCAGAGCGCGGAGGGTGGAAGCATCTTAACGCTTGGACCTCTTGGCTTGCTAATTTTCGTTGATCCAGTTAAGATAGTACCGAGGATAAGCAAAGAAAAACAAATACCTTGTTAAGTTTAAATTCAACAGGGGGGGAGACGAGCGAACGCTTCACACGAACAAGAAATTTAATTTGCGACAGCTTTTACACAACCAATCGGATTTCTTTATTTTTTTTTCTTTCTTTCTTTTATTTTATTTATTTCCCCCCACCCCTCAATGGATGTCTTAGATAAAGGCAAAGTTTGGATTTTGTTAAATGGCTTTCGAGACTTTACGATCTCTTTTCGATGTATTTATAAGATTTTAACGTTAGAAATATAATTTGTGCAATTGATAGTAATACTATCCTTTAATGAAACAAAAAATTAATTTGTGTCTTACTGTAGAGAAAAAAAGATGGTAGATTTCATGAAAAATCGATCTTACTGTAAAGAAAAATTGCAGACTTTCATGTAAAATGATGTTATATGAAAGAAACAAGATTGTAACTTTTCACGAAAAAAAATTGTTACATGAGAGAAAAAAGACAGTAACTTGATTTAAAAAAGATAGTAACTTGATTTAAAAAAGATAGTAACTTGATTTAAA
This sequence comes from Typopeltis vanoorti, assembly GCF_054136105.1. Lineage (NCBI taxonomy): Eukaryota > Metazoa > Arthropoda > Arachnida > Uropygi > Thelyphonidae > Typopeltis > Typopeltis vanoorti. Next base: position 22,384,102 of record NC_143558.1, on the reverse strand, counting down.
AAAGATAGTAACTTGATTTTAAAAAGATAGTAACTTGATTTTAAAAAGATAGTAACTTGATTTAACTGTAAAGAAAAATTTGGACTTTCATGAAAAAATGGTATTACTATAGAATAAAGCAAATGGTAGATTTTCATGATAAAACTGAACATCAGGTTATAAATTTTCAAGAAAAAATTGGGCTGACTATACCGAAAAAGTAAAATTTCATAGAATTTTTAAAAGATTTCTATGAAATTTAAAATTCTAAAATTTCATAGAAATTCATAAAAATCTGTTGAGTTCATAAAAATCAACAGATTTTTATGAAATCAAATTGGGCATATAAAAAAAAAAAAAAAAATCAGCTAACGCCTTTTTATTCCCGTATATACGGGAGTAGGCGAGGCCATTTAGCCCTATCTAACTTTTGGAGACTGAGTGGGCAGTTCAATCTCCACTGGTACCCAATCAGAGACAGATGGCCCAAGGCTATCACTAATTAAGCGGTACGCAGTGAAGAGAGACGGCTCAAATGTGCCGCCATCTCGTGGTCTCTAACCCTAACACAATACATTTAATGTCTGAAATAATGTGGGTTCTACGGTCGATTTTCTTGAGTTTACAGGACGAAAAACCCGAGTTTCCGGGAGGAAAAACCTGCTTGCCCGTGCCAGAGATCGACTAACTCGGGAACCGGTCGAAAAAAGGCTTAGAAAAATTTCCTCTAGTCGCCGACTAGACTCGAAACCAAGACTTCCTTCGTGCGGCCAAGCGCGGTGGTGTGCAAACGCCACATCCACTGAGCTACAATTGGGCATATTATTCAGAAAAACAGGAGATAGATTTTTCGTGATAAAATTAGTTTTACTATGTAGTAAACAACTATTACATTTTCAGGATAAATTAGTTTTATTATCAAAAAAAAAAAAAAACAGGATCGGTTTCATGGGGAAACATTTCTTGTTGTGTAGAAAAATATATGCTAGATTTTTATGAAAAATTTGATCTTACTTTAGAAAAAAAAAAGATGATGGAATATCGTGAAGCGTTGGGCTAATCGTAGAGAAAAACAAATCCTACCTTTTCATGGAAAAAACTGGTTCATATTGATTGAAAAATGGCTTTCGTAATGAGTTTATTATGCTCCTATATCGTTAGAATTACGAAAGATTCTAACTTGCATGCTTTGAAAAGAATTGCTGCCCTTTGTAAAAGTGAAAAGACACTATACATTCCTACAGTGGACAGTTTTTACTAATGGCTACTAACGGTATATTGATTTCAATTCCAAGCATGGATGATTAGACGGTCTTCCATAGTACATGGCTATTTAGTTTATATCGCCTTAGACTGGATTTAAATCCATATCTCGATTGGAAAAGCAATTAAGTTGGCATGATTTAGACGGCAATTATAGGTAATAGATATGAAGTAGATAGATAGATAGATAGAGCGAGAGAGAGAGAAAATAGATACAAACGATGAATAGAAGTATACAGAAAGAGTATAGAAAGTATAGAAAGAGATCATTATTTTCTAAATACAATCGTCAGTACTCAGTACTTTTCTAAATACAATCTTCAGTACTCAGTATTTTTCTAAATATTGAGTACTCATGAATGTGATGATCAATATGTTCTAAATACGATCATGAGTACTCAATATTTTTCTAAATACGATCATGAGTACTCAATATTTTTTTAAATACGATCATGAGTACTCAATATTTTTCTAAATACGATCATGATGATCAATATTTTCTAAATATGGTACTCAATATTTTTTAGAGAGAAAGATAGAGAGAGAGAGAGAGAGAGCAGATACACAGATGGATCAAGAGAGACAAGAGAGAAAGAGAGAGAGAAATGACAGATACAGAGATGGAGAGAGAGAGAGAGAGAAAGAAAGAAAGAATACAGTTAAGTATAGATGAAGGGGAGAGAGAGAGAGAGAGAGAGAGAGAGAGAGAGAGAGAGAGAGAGAGAGATGAAGATTAGTCAGCAATGCAGCGAAATGTAGGAAAGTAGAATTTAAGACATATTACAGTTGAAAAATTCTCTATTTGGAATTTTTTGTCAATCTCAAAGTTCTTTATTCTAGAACTGACTCCAAATTAACACGGCGTTCGAGAATTTTGAAATAAAAGTTTTTAAAAAAGTATCTATTTAATAATTACAATGTGCATCAGTTGAACACACCATTTTTGTACTTCTTTTCAAAAATCAATTACTACAGTAGTAAACAGAAGTATTTCTTAAAAATGATTTTTAGAAAAATGGTCGACGAGTCGACACACACACACACACACACACACACACACACACACACACACACACACACACACGCAGTGTATGTCGAAGGCATTAGCTTTGAAAATATTGTTTTGCTCATAAGCTCATTAAACTCTGCTCAAGCGAATTAATTAAAAGAAAAAGATATTTCAACTTCAATCTAATTAGAATTTATGGAAGATGAGAAGCGACAAAAACATTAAGAGCCTTGTTCTAGCGGCAATTTAAATAAATTAGGAGAAGTCTTTTTTCAACTGGCGACAATATCAGTGCGTGTGTGTGTGTGTGTGTGTGTGTGTGAATGCGTACTACTGCTTGTCGTAAGAATTATATTAAGGAAAGTGTCTGGATTAAAAGATACGTAGATTTCTTACCAGTCTATCTTTATTGGGTATGGATCGTGTGTGAATATTTTAATCACCTTTGAGAGATAAGAAGTCATTTTGAAGTGGAAAAACAGATGTTGCTTGAAAAATACGACATTTTAAAAGGTAGAAATACAGATGGAAGCGAAACGTGTCCAGATCTCTGATTTTTTTATTTATTTTTGTTTGAAATTAATTAGCGTCGGGTAATTTATGTGGATTTTATTGAAGGAGCAAGTACTGACGTACTTTTGTTGCGATGCATTTTTAATATATTTTAGGTGTTATCGTACGATGTCCGACAGTTAATGGTATTTATAATTAGCAAGAAAGAAATAGAAAAATGCAATGAATAGCTTTCTCTCTCTCTCTCTCTCTCTCTCTCTCTCTCTCTCTCTCTCTCTCTCTCTTTCTCTTTCTCTCATGCGTGCTTATACATATTTATTACAATCAAGTTTATCTTTCTGATCTTATCATAACATTAACTGAATCCCATATTTTCTAAATACGATCATCAGTATTCAATATTTTCTAAATGCAATCATGAGTACTCAATATTTTCTAAATGCGATCGTGAGGACAATATTTTCTAAATACAATCATGTATAGTAATATTTTCTAAATGCGATTATGTGGACAATATTTTCTGAATATAGTCATCATGATTCAATATTTTCCAAATAATGAGTACCCAACATTTTCTAAATACGATCATGAATACTCAGTATTTTCTAAATACAATCATGAGTATTCAATGTTTTCTAATTGCGATCATGAGGACTCAATATTTTCTAAATACAATCTTTATACAATAAATACAATCTTCTAAATACAATCTAAATGCAATCTCAATATTTTTCTAAATACGATCATGATGACTCAATATTATCTAAACACAATCATGAGTGCTTAATACTTTTCTAAATACGATCATCATGACTCCATATTTTCTAAATGCGATCGTGAGGACAATATTCTCTCAATACAATCATGATGACTCAATATTTTCTAAATGCAATCATAAATATTCAACATTTTCTAATTGCGATCATGAGGACTCAATATTTTCTAAATATAATCATGAAATTCTGTATTTTCAGAATATACGATCATGATCACTGCATATTTTCTTGATCATATTTGGCAAGCATGCATAATTTCTCCTTTCTCTTGTCATATATATTTTTTCTGTTTTACCATTCGTATATATGTATGTTATTCACAACTTTTTATATGGTTTCTACCATTTCTCTTTCCCCTCCTGTTTTTCTATCTATTATTTCTTTCTGTTTTTCTCTTTCTATTGCTATATCATCTCGTCATTTCTTCATACTGTTATTTGTCTATACCCGGTATCTCAATACATCGATGGCTGTTACATATTTCTTTCTGTCTCTCTTATTCTATCTTTCTATTTAACCTGATCATCAAATTCCAAGAAAAACTGTTTAGCGACATGCTTGTCCCTTAAAAAAATCCTGCTTAATTTACGTAGCATGAAATAATCGAATAATTATTCAAAATTAAACATTATTTAACATGATCGTGAAAACTAAACAAGATCATGGTGATTTTGAATGAGAAATAATTAGGCATGTATTTTTGAAAAGGTAAATTTGGAAAATTTATCTTTCAAACCGGAATGATCATTTCAGGTTTGAACATACGGGTATCAATGTTGATTTCATAGCAATAAAAATTGTTAATTCCAAACACACTACGATTGTATTGATAATGAATCACTATAATTATAATTATAAATCAAATAAATGATATATATATATATATATATATACTTAATCAGTGTTAAGTTACAAACATATGAAGGCTTGATATAAATCATATAACAATATTTGCATACAGTGGATCACAAATTAACATCTTGCTGTACCTTAACAGGTCTAACGTTATATTTCCTCTCTCTCTCTCTCTCTCTCTCTCTCTCTCTCTCTCTCTGTATGTTTGTTTGTTTAACTAGATGTCTATTTAAATAAGAAAGAAAAAAATATATAACATTCTCTTACATTGCAAATATTATTCTCCTGTTTATCTGATTTTTCTTCCTTGTCCAATGTTACCTTTCACCTGGAAACAAAGCACGCTGTCGAGTTTTTTTGTTCTTTTTTTTTTTATTGGAAATTATCTTGTTTGTGTTCGTTAACATCAACTTTCCATCAAGCGACCGAGCACATGTTAACACAGATAGAAAGAGATTATTACTTAATTAGCTCCCAACAGGAATCACGATAAATTATACCTTTACGATTCCATCCCCCCCCCGTTCCCCTTTAAGTTGGTATTCCCCCCAGAGCAAACATTTGAATACAATTATCTTTCTATTTGTTCAATTATCCATCGTTTTTGTAGCGATTTCTTTCCGAGGCTAAGAATTAAAAATCACTGACTTAATAAGTATTTGCGTGACTTATTAAAAAAATAAAACTGTCGGAGAGAAAGAAGAAATAAAGCATCCGACAACCACCATTGTAGCACTCATTACCTTGAAATAACAATGTCTTCCCTCACCGACACTCTATTGTTACCTTCACAGTCAATTAAGTCTCTGTCTTGTCTCTGGGAGAGCTTTTTTGTCACAGATGGTGTCAGACCTTAAGCGCATTAAGGCACGGCTTCAGGAAAAAAAAAAAAAAAAAAAAAAAAAATGAGCACCACTTCTAGTGTGTGTTAATGGCGTCAGCATTTAATAGTGACACCGAACTGAAGACACCATCGCGGGATGATAAAAATGCTAACACATAATGGAATATTTTATACGCTAAGCTAGCATTAATGCACACCTCAAGCACCCAACCTTATTATTCCTTCATTTTCTTCGCAACCCTAATGAGAATAAAGAGATGTCGCCTGTGTAAACCGACCCCCCCCTTTAGTACGTTGTAACTCTTTTGTTTAAGGACGCCCGTGTTAGCGTGTCGTCCTGATGCTTAGCTACGCGATGGGTCACAGCCGCGACCACTTTTAGAAAGACTTACGTTATTTAATTCGACATGATGCTGAAGGTTTTTGTGTCTGCAGCGTTTCCGTCTTGTCAAGATGACGTCACACAATCATGTGATCACGAGATGAGGTAACACGGCTATTTGTATAATTTGAATGGCGCATGACACTGTTCGTCGCTCTCTCTTTATATCTCTCATTTCTTCTTTCTCTTTCTCTCTCTCTCTGTGTCTTCATTTTCTGTTCAATCTGTCTCTCATTTCTTCATTCGCTTTTTTCTTTCTATTTTAATCATGTCTTCGATCGCTCTATATTTGTCTCATTCGTTCGTTATCGCTTTCTCTGTGGGCTTTATTTCTTCGTTCAATCTCTCTTTCTGTATCTCAGTATTCGTTCAATCTCTCTTTCTGTATCTCAATATTCGTTCAATCTCTCTTTCTGTATCTCAATATTCGTTCAATCTCTCTTTCTGTATCTCAGTATTCGTTCAATGTTCAATGTCTCTTTCTGTATCTCAATATTCGTTCAATCTCTCTTTCTGTATCTCAATATTCGTTCAATCTCTTTCTGTATCTCAGTATTTGTTCAATCTCTGTTTGTTCCGTTTCTTCTTTCACTCTATCTTTCACTCCCATTTCTTCTCTCTGTCCTTCCCTCTTCTATTTCTTCGTTCTCTCTTTGTCTCGCTTCTTTCTTCACTCTTTCTCTTCTCATCCATTTGCTATGGTAGCTCTTTCTTTTTTTTTTTTCTCCTATCTTACAGTCCAGTCTTTCATGTTCTTACTTGCCCACTTGTTATATTCTCTTTTTCTCTCACTCTTTCCCATTCTTTCATCACTTTAATTCATTCTTTCTTTCTCTCTTTTGCTTTGTTGCAAAGTTTACGCTCTTCTTTCATTCATTTCTTTCTTTTTTTGTGTGTCTTACGCTTCACCCAAGACTAGTTCTGTCTCTTGATCCATTTCCTTCATCTCCTCTATTCTCTCTCTCTCCACATTTGTGAAGTTCTCTACACACTGAGTTGTATTTGTTTGGTAATTGATTTGTGTATAACAGGAGGAGAATTTTTTTTACAACAAATAATTATCATAACTATCATCATGAAGTATTGCCCCAAAAACTACAGCCACAAGATACTCAAAACTAATATTGATAAATATTTTTTTATTTAATTTTGCAGATTCTTCGCGTACTCAACTAGTTGATTCCGAAATATCTCGAATGTAAAAGTATTACAAGAAATAGAATTAAAACATCTTCATTTTAAAATTCCAGCTATAATGTTTCTCTTTTTAATTCGAAATCCAGTTCCATCCCCCAGCCATCTTCAATAAAAGAAAAAGAAAAAAGATTACTCTCTAAATTGCTATCTGTAATACATTCAACATTTTTCCTTATATACGCCATAGAAAAATATGTAGCACTAAAATCAATTATTATTGATTGATTTATTGCTATCAATTACAAACTCAAGATGCCTATATAATGTTCCCATCAAATCGTAAGATTGACCTACACATATAGCTCATATTATAATACAACATTATTAGCCTTAAAATTGCCTATTGTCTAACGGACTAATATGCTATACGCTCATTGTAGCCTATAGTCTAGATTAGCCTTTGGGTTAATTTTTTTTTTGCATTTCAGCTATAGGCTAAAATATAGGCATAACTGTCTGAAGATAATGCATGCATTATCCTATAAAATTAACAAGCGTGTAACACAATTCGATAACAAATCGCATTGGCTGTTATATATTTATTGTAGATCATACACTGTTCATTTCAGTTTTTGACTTAAAATTCAAAAATCAATGCTAGTAGCTTAAAATTAAAAATGATTTAGGATTATACTGATATTAATAGAATTTCCAACTGATATTTTTAAAAGGTGCACATAGTTTACTGTCCGACTATCATCAGCAATTGTAAAAACATTACTGATGAGCTTAACTTCACACAGTTGGTGTTTTATAAATGGAGGAATAATTATTGTTTACGTGACTCCAATCCACGAAATGCTGAAATCCTATAATGCATTACACCGTGGATGAGTTAAGGATTCTATGTTTATTAATTTTATATATTTTTTATTCATTTCTTACGTAATCTAGAGCCGGCTCGAAAAGACCAAAACATGAAACGTTGTAGGCCATGGATATTTTCCAAACAACAAAAAATCATAACAGCGCCCTCTTTCCATACACAATGCGTCAAGAAATATTTATATATATACAGAAGTATTGTTTATACGCGATAGGCGAGCTGGAATTTGTAAATATAATTGCTGAGAAGTATTTTGACATTGATGCTTTTATTTCCTACACTTCATTTTAACACGACGCTTCAGCGAAACCGTGTATCGGATGTAAAGGAGAATCACCTCCTCAACACCCAGCCCAGGCGCGAATAACGGGTTTATATTTTATGTAAAAAAACGGCATTCATAATAGAAACCAGTAGTGACAGCTACTCCTTTCTCATTTGTGTGATGAATGAGTAGGTTGGGCCTTAAGACAATAAAAAAGAAATTAAACTTAAGAAGGCTGCTTTTGACTCAAAGAAGTCTCTTTTTAATCCATAATTTACAATCTGTTTTAAGTCAACTGTACTGCGATCGTTTACACTTCAAAAACATACCCGCATAACAAAGAAATAAAAATAAAGTAGTCGTAGGTCGGTGAGGTTTTTATCACGTGACACCAGCAAGGCATGCGTGTTGTTGAACGAGTGTTAGGTCTGTTAATTCCATCACCCCATTATTATTAATTTAGCATTAAACAAATACACTTAAAATTGGCATAGCGATATTTAGACCTATGCAAGCGTTTCTAGCCCTATTTAACTTAATTGTTGCAGTGAGTGAGTTTCTGAAGATATGAATAAAACTGCAAATAGATTTTATTCATTTTGCGACAACCTAAATTGCTGCATAAAAATTTTTCAGTACGAAAAATTATTGTAGATTCTGTTATCCAATTAATAATCAAATCCATTGCTGTCAAGGGTAAACTTAGCATTACGACTAGGGCTATTTGAACGATTAAAGCAAATTTATTTTATGTTTAAAATATTTTATATTGCTTTAATATTTTAAAGGAATAAAAATATTGCTTTAAAATATTTTATTCCAGTAGTATATTAACATATAATATTTCAATAAAATATTACTTAACTAACAAATATTTTTTAAATAAAAAATTAATTAAATAAATTTATTTTAAAAAATTTGATTTTTTAAAATAAAATCAAATAAAATCGTGAATAGCTTAAATTTTTAAAAAAGTAAATAAGTAATAAAGTAAAAAAAACTCAATAAATAAAAATTTAAAAACTAGTAAGTAATTTTTAAAAAAATTCAGTAAGTTAAAATTTTAAAAATTTAGAATAGTTCGAATAACTTACAATTAAATGAATGAATTAAAATAAAAATTGAGTTAAAATTAAAATTATTTGAATAATTTTTAAAAAGAAATAATTTTAAAAATATAAATAATTTCTAAAGCGAATTCTAAATTTCTAAAGAAATTTCTAAAGTAATATTTGTGTGATTTTAAAATTAAAAATAATTTAAATAATATTAAAATAAAAATAATTCAAACGCTTTTTAAAATATTTTTATTTTTATTTTTTAAACGACTTTATAAAATTTAACTTTTTAATTTAAATTTTAATAATAATATTTTGTAATTTATTATTTATTACTAAATAATAATAATTTTAAGAAATCAAAGTGTTTTAAAAATAAAAAATAATTTACTTGATTATAAAATAAATGGATCTAAGTAACATAAAAATAAAACAAATTAACGTAAATAATTTGAAAAAAAAAAAAATTAATTCTCAATTTCTATTAATGCAAGACATTTCTAATTTCTTTTCATTCATTTTCTAACAACCCTTAGGGACTTCAAGTTATTCAACTGGGTAAACGTTCTCCTTCATACTTCTTAACTCACCTCAGAACTATTCAAATTACAAATTGGCAGTCATCGTTCATGTTAAATTACCCCAAATCCACGGATAACCCCGCTAATTCAGTTCAAGGCATTGATAATGGTTTTAATACCTCCCATCAATGAAAACATATTCTAAGAATTACAGGACAAATAAATAGAATGGCTGTAAAAAAAAAAGCAATTTTATAAATTTATACGATCTATTCATACAAGGAAAGAATAAAAAAAACTAAAAAGACAACCATCGTTTCGATTCTCCAAAGTTTAATACAAGTTTTCGAAAGGACGTTATTTTATCTTAGGCTTTCTGCCACGAATGCGTCAAAAATTGTGATTTTTTTTTTTTAAAGTTATTTCTTTGGTGTTAAGATTTCCCTCCCTGCTTTCTAAGCTACATCTCTTTCATGTATTATTTCATGACACTCGCAACAATACTTCACTAGTTCTTTTGATGTCTTGTGGTCGACTGCGCTCATAGCAGAATAGCGAACGCTTTATGATAACCAAAAGACATATTGTCAAGTTATAATGCATAAAGTATTAGGAATAAAAAAGTTCGAAAAAAAATAATATATATAGAGAGATATATTTGGACCTCTGGTAGAGAAGCTGTATGTTAACAGCCAAATAGCTTTAATAGAAAAAAAAATGCAAAACTCGTCAATACAAGTCAATTGAGTAAATAGAATTATAGCAAGTTAACGTGTGATCCTTTGCGTATCCTTTAGATGATAATTAGATGTTAGTGGGGAGCAGGTATGGGACACGTCATAATGTCGACAGCTGCAATCCTGCTTGAAGTTTCACTAGCTGTTCTTAAAGACGTATCAGTTGGCTGCAAGGCAAAGAGAAGTCTTTCGAATGTCTCCCTACTAAGTTGTGATGTTACAAGCTCCGTAGCCTGTTGTGTTGAAAAGAGGGGAGGAGGGGGACAGGGGGGGTCTGATAAGGAACGCAGAGGTATACGGAAGCTGGGTTTGTCAGAAGCGATGAGTAGACGCCCGATGGTCATAGACTAGGAGCGGTTATAGAAACTCTGCCAGTTGCAATTTCACAAAATATGGAGTGTCGCCAGCTAGTATAAATTGCATGCAACCGATCGTTCGAATTGTATTGTCCGATGTTGCTTACCTTCCCTCCCTGCCATCTCCTCCCCACGAAAAAAAAAAAAAAAAAAAAAAAAAAGAGATGCGGTTCTAGAAGGGTTGCCTTTTTATTATTTCATTCCCGTGTTGCTATAGTACGTTGGTTAGAGTTTCTTTAGACTAGTTCATCTGAAAACATGCAATCATGTTCATCGGAGAACTTCTCTTCTACAATATTATAAATATATTACGTAAAGTGTGAAACTCAGAGTTGCAAAAATGTTTCCCGCTCCTAAATGAAATGCCAACTGACCCACGTGATCATTTTTCTGACATAAATGAGTTTATAATACCAGCACAGATATCGGAAAGTTTGCACACTGGACGTTTTATGGCCAAAATACTTCTCCTTTGGACAAATTAGGGATTATAATTACAATAGTATTTACGATATTATTGAGAGGATCAAATTAAATTGTTAAACGATATTAAAAATGATTTTTAAATTGATTGTGAAATGATTGTAAAGTGGTTTGTAAACTGATTGTTGAATTGATTGTTGAAATGATTGTAAAGTGGTTTGTAGATGATTGTTGAATTGATTGTAAAATGATTGTAAACTGGATTGTAGATTGATTGTTGGATTAATTTAGAAATGATTGTAAAGGGTTTGTAAATTGATTGTCAAATGATTGGGAAACTAGTTAATAATAAAGTTCATTCTTAAATTGAATCATCAAATGATTACAAAATTGAATGGAATTTTCACCGATTTTTGTTAGATAAATTTTATGATGATGATGATTAGTTGCCTTCCTTGCCGTACTGTATCCTATGGCTGTATCCTGTATGTTCACTAGTCCAGTTTGTCTGTTTGTGGGATGAAAACCCCCAGAATAAACTGGGTGTGTGTGTGTGGAGGGGGGGGACCCTACTGTCCACGCCCAAGACCGGCTAATTTGGCTATGGCTGAGGAAGATCCTTCAGCTTCTCACGTCTCCAACGGGAATCGAACCCAGGACACTCCTTCCCCACATGAAAGTTTTGCCCAGTAATTTTATAGTTGTGCTAATTAAAGCCCGTTATGAAATATTAATTTTAATTACAATTAATTTAGAATAATTAATTGAAATACATTCTAATAAAAATTACGCTCTCATTCACCCATAATACTGTCACGTGTTCACATTAAGAATTTTTATTTAAAAAATTTTATTTATTTTTTATGTCGAACAGAATTCGAACACTGCTCTAGAGAGCAAATGGAACTTTTCAAGCTGATTTAGGCCTTCAGTAAGTGGAGAGATGGTCTCACACTAGCGAATAAATTCATCCTCTACTTAAGGATAATCACAAATATCCATACCCATGGTGGGATTCGAACCTACAGTCTGTTAACTGGCTATTGAATGCATTAACGACTCAACCAACAAAGTCTGGCGTATGCCTGCTAATAGATCAGAGTTTAGTTGTTGCAAAGATGAGCAAACCACTGAAATTTTACTCATCAATCTCATATGAAAATAAATGATAAATTACTTCTTTGTTATTATAGGTCTGCTGATCCTTCTTCGTAGAATTAAAGCACAATTTCAGTAAAAAAAATAAACATTGCCGAATTGATTGTGAAATGATTTTAAACTGGTTTGTAGGTTGATTGTGAAATGATCGTGAATTGGTTTGTAGATTGATTGTGAAATGATCGTGAATTGGTTTGTAGATTGATTGTGAAATGATTGTGAATTGGTTTGTAGACTGATTGTGAAAGGATTGTAAAGTGCTTTGTAGATTGATTGTTGAATTGACTGAGAAATGATTGTAAAGGGTTTGTAAATTGATTGCAGAATGTAGCGTATAAAGCTAACAGCTTCACGGGGATTATAGAGACTTAATACGCATCTGTGACTCTAATGTGATAAAATGATAAACTAAAAGCTGTTTTAGTTTATTTATATTTTGTGTTTACGTTCATTTAAATCTTTCTTTTACGGTAAGGGGTAATTAAAAAGAAAGATATGCCAACAGCACATGTTATTCAATACTTATATACAAAATAGGCTCAATTTATAATATAAATATCTGTCGGTATTTGAAAAGATATGCATTTTGAGTTTAGATGGCAGAGTAGTAATTCTTATGTTCATCCTAACAAGGATGAGAAAATCTGAAATAATATTTTTGAAAATCAGACATGGAACTAGAGGTCACTTCTGGCTTCCTGTAAGCAGGCTGATGTGTTTCCTATTGATGTAAATCATCTGTCATACTAAAGACATTCATAAATTTATTTCACAGTAGGTTGCAGAGCGGCTACTTATTAAGTCAATGTAACAGGTCAGTAGAATTTGCATCTGTCAGCGCAATGTTTGTGTGGGAAACGTTCAAGTTTAGGTAAATATATATACTTATTATTTAGTTGTGGAGCCATGAAATTTGGACTCTGTGGTACTAAGAGAAGGTGTGGCTCTACCAGTGGCGGCTCGTAGCTTGAAATCGTGGGGGTGCTGCAACTTCGAAATATACATACACACTGTGTGTATACGTGTTTGGATAAAATATCAAAATTATGGTAAAAATTAAAAAAAATTAAACATGAAAAAATATTGTTTATTATCGATAAAATTATACAGTTTGGTATAATTCAAAATTACTTAAAAATAAAATCCATTCCTTTAATTGTAATTAAACGAATGGATTTACAATTTTTGGACAATACAATTAAATCCTTTAATTGTAATGTCCAAATATTTAAAGAGACGGAGTAAACACGATAAGCACTACGAACACCACTACTGGCGCAAACTGCATATAAACAACAGGGGAACTGATCGACGGACAGTGCCGCATTACGCTAATATTTCACATCTCACATGACGTGCATATGCTTGCGCGCGTAGCAATATGACACTGTGGTAAACACAGTGCTGCTAGCGCCCTCCTAAGTGCTACAAAATGGATTTTTATTATTTTTTATACAAAATAAGAGAATTGTATAGGATTGTTGATGATAAAATTAAATATTAGAAGCAAATATAAATAAATTAATAAATATATTTATGTATCGAGAAAAATTGGGGGTGCTGTAGTTCCGTAGTGCCTATGCAGGAGCCGCCCATGGGCTCTACCTCAGAGATTGCATTTATCGTATTCATAAAAACCGTTTATTTACAAATGAAATTTTAGATTACATAGATGTCTTGTGAAAGTAGTGAAAAATATCAGGTAATAAGCACATGAAAATAAATAAATATAAACAAACAAATAACCCGATGTCTCCTTACATAAATTCTCATAATTCTAACAAAGCCATTCTGATATTTTAATTAACTTTAGTATCTCGCTATGGCTCTTTTCACGAAATATGAGTTGCTTGTATAATAATAAGATTTTTTTTTTTCCTCCATGAAAGTTTCGTATCTCGTAAATAAATTGCGTAACTGTATCCACCCACCTATTGAACTCCTTCCTATTCAGTTAGCAAAGCAACCAGGTTCTCATTACTAGACTTTTCTAAGATCTCGCTGTACAAGTCAAGTCTGACCAATATATTAAGATAGTACATTGGCTCAACTTCAACACTGCAACTTCCTGTAATGAAATTTGTGTGTTACGTCATGAAAAGGATACAAGAATAAAGGATACTGTAGATACAAGTCAAAGGTCTGTATGTTGTTTAATTTTGTTCCCTATTGTTTGCATTTTTTTAAAACTTATATAGCGTACAATCATTAGCTTTAATACATATTGTTGAAATGATAGAAGTGGATAATGTCCGTTTTTTTTTATTTTTTTATTATCGGTCTTAATGACTAAATGAATCATAAAAATATTATTTGGACAAATATGGGCAATTGTTTGTACTGTAAGCTTAGGTATACTTGGTAGACGCATATTTTTGGTAATGTAAAATTGTGTATAATGGAAAATTAAAGATGTTATTATTATCAGTTGATATTAAGTTAAGAAAGAGCAAATATAGGAGATGTTTATTCCTTATACAAATTTCTTAAGGTAGGATAGTACTCACCGATGACTAATTATAAATGCAATTATAAATTATAATTATAAATGCAATTTATAATTTCAGATGATAATTTTGTGATGGGATAACCACAGAAGATGACCTCGTTTTCCCACTGATGATACATAAGGTAAATATCTCATGATTACTCATTGAATTTTGGCTCACATTTATCCTTGCGACTATAAGAGAATCAATTATTGTTTTCTTCTTTAGATAGTCCTTTTATAATTTTGGTTTTCAAAATAAATCTATTTAGAATAGATATTTACGCTAAGTACTCAAAGAATTGCGATTGGGTTATTAAAACTTGTAACTTTTATTGTGGAAAAACTGTATACTTTAGACTTTGAATTATAAACAGTCATTCGGGGGGTTGTTTTTCTGTTTATTCTTAAGCAGTTATAAGAAATATGTCAATTACTTTTTTCTCCCATCTTTCTTTGTTTGTTTTTTTAACACCAAAACGAAGAGATTATTACACCACCATCTTACAATACACTCTTAATGAAAATATATACACACATGGAGCCTATTTACAACGTCTTGTGTAACTAATTTGGCCATTTCTCAAAAACAATAACTTCCATCGTAAAAAAAAAATAGAAAGGAAAAAAAAAAACGGAAAATTAATAACAAAAAAAAAAGAAAAGAAAAAGAGATTGAAATAAATGATGATAAACCAGGAATTCAAACGGTCTGGCTCTTTTATCTCTCTGTAACAGACCTCTCTCGCTTCTGTTTCCCCTTTTAGGCCTATCTTACGATAGCTAGCATGGAGCATGCTTTGTGCTTGAGGTGCAGCGCCCCGTTATGCCCTGGTGGTTCGTTTCTGTTTTCTACGAGTGATTAATGAACTAACGTTTTGCATGCAGACGTTTTTGTTTCGGGGGTTTAATTGAAAAAGTAAGCAGGAGAGAGAGAAAGAAAAGCTAGCCCATTACCGAGAGAGTGAGAGATAGAGAGGGGGATGTAAAAAGGGAAGCCTTGCTCCAAAGAAATACTTTAATTGACCTGGTACGCTACTGTTTAATATCTCTTTCTAATGACAAGCCCCCGAATTAAAACTGGGGCCGAGCTGTTGTCGTTACGTATCCCAGGTACGTACGCGAGTTTTATCTGTTGCATATTAACGAACAGATAATGGGATGTGGTAAGTATAACTTCTATTTTTTTTTTTTTAATTTGCCGTCGTGGGTGAGGGTTCTATACAGTAGTCGCTTCTATGCGGTATCGTTCTTTGCCGTATTTCCGTAGGCGATATATTAGTAACACATCTTTTCCACAATATCGTTACCTTTTGTTTACAATTGTGTCTACCTTAATTTTAGATCTACGCAGTTGTGCTGCCCTCTAGAGGTCCATATCGTTATAATCAGTATGCAATTGTAGATTGCACAGGTATTTTGATAGTGAATTTTTTTTTCCGTATTAATTTTAGCTGCGAATTCGTAGACTGTTATAGATCTATGCATATATTTTATTGTTATGAATCGAAAAAGTCTATGCGTTTTTTTTTTTTTGTTTTTGTTTTTTCGTTTTTTTTCGGCATAATGTTTGAAGAATGATTGAAAGTATAATGTGGAATATATATGAATATATGAATTCATAGAGGTAGAAAAAGACCGGTCGATTATATTTTTCTTCCTTTTTTTACCAGATGCGCAATTTCTCTCTCTCTCTCTCTCTCTCTCTGTCTGTCTTTTCTCGTGAACATTGCGAGGATTATCCAGTCATTGACATCTATTTACATGAACTATTTACACGAACTGCTTGGACATTGCATCTCATATGTATATATAAAGTCTTGGAAATTTATTAAAGAAATAACTCCAGATTATGGAATAAAGAAAATACTTAAACAATAGCGAACAAAAGATAAAAAGGAAAACAACCATTTAAGTTAAAAATAACACATATGAATACAAAAAAAAAAGAAAGAAAAAAGATGATACAATATTTGAATATTCTATTCATGACATCATGTTTTTGCTCTTAATTTTTTTGAAAATATTTTATTATCTTGAAAAAAAAGTACGGTAAAAGTAATTTTTTCATCAATATCAATCTCTGGCTAGTTCCCTTTTCCTTATTTATCTTTAGCAGTCTTTAAAGGACTGGGATATTTGAATATTCCAAATATCCTTGGTGTCCCTAACCTTAATTTAGTGAAATAAAGTGTTAATCTTTATTTGGATATTGTGTGTTCTTCGGCTGGTTGGCATGATTGCATGGATGAAACAGCTTTCCGGAAGGGGAAATCCCTTCACTTGTGTATGAAACTGGCTAACTCACGTTTAGTGAAAAAAAAAAGCCCTTTAGAAAGAATATTCGTGTCGCATTCGGGACTCGAACCCCCACTCTTTCCATCAAAAGTGCATTACAGACTAAGCTAGGTAGGATCTAATCACTGGAGAACAAAGGACATTTTTAATTTTTTTTTTGTTTGTTTACTAATAATGGTCAACCTTAATATCGATATTTAAAACCAGTGATACTAACTAATATCACATAAAAAGTTTGTCGAGAAAACTCACACCGAGATGCCGGAAGAAGATTTTCATCGTCTGTAAATTGAACACTGGTCATTGCTTGACTTGAGGTAGCGACACAAGGGGATTATTAGGCTATAGCTTGCTAACGACCTCAAGGAAAAAACCTTCATAATATATACACACACGAGAGAGGTCTTGAAAGTTCTGATAAACACCTAGAACAAAATTATATTAAAGCAATTGATATCACCACAAGAAAGAACATACTAGTAGCAGAGTTATGAAGGTAACTGTTATGTTCTTATATTCTTATATCCCCATATGTTCTGTCTTGTGGTTATACCAGTTGCTTTAATGTCATTTTGTTCTAGGTGTTCATCAGAACTTTCCAGACCCCCATCGTATATATATACGATGTAAATGGGTAGTCGCCTCGCATTGAACGGTGAAATTTATCTCACCTGAAATATTACTGTATGCGAAAATGTACATTAAAATTTTAATAACCTTTCTACGCTAAGATAAATATCTTTCTTTCTTTGAACAGTGACGTCTAATAAGATCGACTTTTCATTTACTTTTAAATTAACAGTGTTAGATGTTCGGGACTTAATTATTATTATTACTAATTCTACCAACTTAATAAGTAATATAGTCTAATATTATTAATACAAATTTCTTGAAATTAAATTTGTAATTCGAGATATAGCTACATAATTAATACACGTAATTTCACTGAGCTTTCGATATGCTCTGAGAAATACTCATTACCGAAAGATGTTTTGAAATTCATTAACTCAGATTATTAATAGATGTTGATTTAATCAATTCGCTGATAGCAGTCTTCAGTAAAAAGAATTTCTTGTTCTACAATATTTTCATGAAGGTTTTTTTCTATTTAGAACAAAAAACATCTACGTTATTTAAAAAAAAACAGAAGAAATTCTAAATATAAAATTTCTAGATTCTTATTTAGACTGTTCAGCTTCTATATTGTTACTTAGAAAACTAGATTAGCTAAAATTCTAGATTGTTATTCATATTGTTTAGATGCAAAGTCTTTGACATAGTTTATCTTCTAGAATGTTACCGGAAAAAAAATAACTTTGTATATTTCTAGATTGTTATTTTGAAAAACAAATAATTTTGTACATTTCTAGATTATTATTTTGAAAAACGGAATAACTTTGTACATTTTTAGATTGTTATTTTGAAAAACAGAATAACTTTCTACATATCTAAATTGTTATTACAAAAACAGAATTTTACATTTCTAGATTGTTATTTAGAAAAAAAATTAAATTTCATGTCGAGACAGATTTGGGCATTAAAAAAAGAGCTTAAAACTAATTTTTTCACGAAAAACTGAAGAATAAGATAAAAAGATCGCGAATGATTTAAAAAAAAACAGTATTAGAAGACAATTCGAATTGAAAAATCTTATGTCAGATTTGAGGGCAGTCAGAAAATACCAGTTCAACAGATGCTCTGAAACATGTCTACTTCATGAGCGTAAATATATAATTTCCGGTTCTGAAGAAGAATGAATCAATGCAACATTGAAAGCATATTATTAAAGCGTATCGACTATCTCGTTACGTTTTATAGACGCGTTTTTTATTTATTTATTTATTTAACAGTGGGAATAACCACTGCTAGCACTTATCACTATTAATAAGATCTTAAAATTCCTTGCTGAATATGAAATGTTAATCAATCGACAATATTTTGGGTGGTTAGTCACAGAAATGAGTATCAGATGTTTATATCAGTAACAACCTGTTATTGGATGACGTCTAAAAAGAACCAATTAGCTTTTCTTAATCCGAACTTCCAATGACATCTTTACATTGTTTTCCTGCGTTCAAATTAATCATTAAATGACAACTACTGGCCCATTATTTTCAGCTTCTGTTCGTAAGAGTACTGACTGCGAGCTTTCAATGTTTTTTAAGCGAGATAAGCTGTTTATTGTTGTAAGCACATGACGTTATTTTTCTTCTTCGTAACAAGATATTCTAACAATATATTTTATGAAACAGTTGGGATAATTTACCGTATTATGCATAATGAGGTTTATGTTTGTGACAGATTCATTACCCAAATTATTTTTTTAATACTTCGAGTATCAATAAATACTCGAAGTATTAATAAAGGTAAACATGTCTTATACTTTTTTCTCCAAATTATAAAATTTATACAACTTTTTTATCGTACACACACACACACACACACACACACACCTCTGACATCCACTGTACATCTGTATGTTGTCAATGACATCTGAAGAACTTAGACATTAATACTATGATACTGGTAAAAGAATGCATCGCTCAAATCAAACTGTAAACATATTATGCCAATAGGAATGCTATAATGCACCCCAGCCAAGAAACTAACTATAAAAACCTAGGTTACTTGTCCACTGGAAAATTGACGTTAGAGTGAAGGCACCAATAGTACATGGACTGGTGATCAGGTTAAAGACAGAGTGGTTCAAAATACTCCTACAGAGAGCCCTAACCTGGACATATTCTAAACATCATTGGTGATCAAAAATTGACTGTAAAGAACATCTTTACTGGTCGAAAACAGAATAACTTTACATTTCTAGATTGTTATTTAGAAGATAGAGTAATTTGTACATTTCTAGATAGTTATTTAGAAAAACAGAATAACTTTCTACATATCTTGATTGTTATTACGAAAACAGAATAACTTTACATTTCTAGATTGTTATTTAGAATATAACATGATAGAGCAATGGAAGTCTATGATGTGGTGAAGCATGTCATACTAATGTACATCTATACTGTAAATGTGGCAGTTCCCAACTATGGAGATATATATAGCAGAGGTTTCAAAGCTTATAGCTGTTCTCCTGGTATATGGAATTGTCCCTCTGATTGTATTGACTGGAAAGATGAGTGTTAATGAATAGACAACATGGAACTGACTCATCGCGTTCAACAGGATAATGCACTGTTGATTAAAATAATGCACACAAACTTGATTGGTCTGCACAGAGTCGCATCCTCTCTAGTACATGTTTGGGACGAACTGAAAAGTGAATAAGGCCCAGACTTGTGAAGGCACCAATAGTACATGGATTGGTGATCAAGTTAAAGACAGAGTGGTTCAAAATACTCACTCATCACAAACTGGTGGAGAGTATGAGAATTCCAAGACGGATGAAAAGTGATATTGGAACCAATGGAGAATCCAAATGCTACTGAGGTGTGGACAGTTTAATTTTTCTTCTGAAATCTAGTGCTGTCCCAATATTTATTTCAAAGTAGAGTGACTCATAACTATATATATAATCTCTGTAGTAGTTTATTTGATAATTATATTAATTTATTTTATTATCTATTTATTTATTCTATATTGACATATATTCGTTAAGTTTCACGGATAGATTTTATGCTGATAGGTGTTTCTTGCATGCCATTTTTATTAAAAATAACTAACCAGCAAATGGATACAAAGTACTCATAAGAAAAAGAATGTTTCCAGGATAAAACAGTGAAGAATTGCTCTAATTTTTGAAAACTGAAATGTCTATAATGCGCTAGGTAAATACAGGCTTTGAGACAGGCATAATGGAAAGACAATCCGTAAACTTGGGCTATTCCTATATTGTTATGGTATCAATATAAAAGGAGTTAGGTGATCGTTTTTTGACTCTGTTCTATAATAAAAAAAAGGGGAATGCTAGTCTTATTTCAGATCATGCTATTCCACTACAGTAGTACTTACTGAAGACTCTTTATTCAGCTCCTAGTTTAGAATGGAGCTATCTTACTATCAAAACTGTGGCTTAAAAGATTAAAGGCAATTTTTTTGTTCCCTTTATGTTATATCACGTGATACAGACAACTTAATCCTGAAGTGGCATTTAGAAATGTCAATTTCTAAATGCCACTTCAGGATTAAGTGGTCAAGTGATCAAGAAAATGATCAATTTCTTCAAATTAAGTTGTGGAATAATTTCAAAATTTTATTATAAAATTTGAATTACCTGCATTTATTTGAAATAGATTTTTCAATAAACTGAATTACTTCGAACCCATTAAAAATAAAATATCTTAGTCGAATTGAGTAAGAATATTATGACAGTTCCTTTTTGTCTTTTGGGTTTTATATGGCGTCAATTCCATAAGAACTTCATTGTGGTTTTGTACGTTTCAGTTGTTATAGCAACCGACTTTGGGAATCCCTGTGTGTTTTACTCCGTTCATTTCCTGTGTTGGTTCCATTTCCTGCTGGCTTCCTGTTCATTTCCTCCATATTTTTCTATGCTCCTGCATTTTCTCTCCCACTTTCCATCTCATTCGCAATTTTTCCATGCAAACGTTTTTCATACCTCCCATCAGTTAACCACCTACCGGGCATACAATGGAAAAATCTTATTTCCTATAGGACCTCCTTTTAATCCAGAATAACATTGTTAAACTAACTCAAGCTTCTTCCCCAATCGATGTATATATGCATGATTCATTTGTTGAGTCTTCGATGAAAAGTATAAAAGATTTCCAGGGGTCAAGCAATGAATCTGAAATTGAAAACCACTTTGTTCCCCTTGTAAGATAGGTTTATTGAAATCTATTATACGCTTTTTGTAAAAATGCACATGCGCACATGTAGATTACTCTGATTTTTACAGCTAGTTTTTCACCAAAGAAGTTTTCATATGAAATATGTAATTTCTTTCAGCGTGTGAGAGCAGAATAAATGAAATCAACATAAATGACAGGTCAAAAAAAAAAAAAAAAAACGAGCAGAAAAAATGAAATCAACATAAATGACATAAAAGAGCAAAAAATTTGAAATCAACATAAATGACAAGTCAAAAAAAAAGAAAGAAAAAACAGAAAAAATGAAATCAACATAAACGACAACAAAGAAACAATCGGAATAAAATCATGGAATTGAATTTTTCATAATAATTATTTACAATTTTCATTTATCATTTATTGGTATGTGATGTTGTAATGAATTTATTTCTAGCATTAATCAATTGATTACCAAATTATAATTTATTGTATTTAAATTTTATCTCACATTCAGAGGACTTAGACGTATGTCTAATTTCAAAGAAATATATGCTGATAAAATTTTAGTTTAACTCTTTGTTATATCCTCGGCATTCATAAGAATAATCAATAATAAAATAGTATTATTACAAAATTAAAAGTTCAAAATACAGTTTAGCTTAAAGACTTGAAACATGAACGGAAAGCTTTAAAGCATTACCTAGAAAATTGTATGCATATGAGAAAGAAACAGGAATTCTTACGTATCCTCTCATTTTAACTTAAAGCACTTCATCTAAATTGCTAACTTTCTAACGTCATCAAGCGTACTACTGAAGTAATAATTCAGGTAAAAATAAAAGAATAATTTGTTTAAAGCTAAAATAGAAAGATAATTTGCTGAAGGCTAAAAGAGAAGCATAATTTGTTGAAAGCTAAAATAGAAAGATCATTTGTTAAAGGCTAAAAGAGGAGTATAATTTGTTGATGGTTAAAATAGAAACCGTTTGTTTAAGGCTAAAATAGAAACCATTTGTTTAAGCTAAAATAGAATGATAATTTGCTGAAGGCTAAAAGAGAAGCATAATTTGTTGAAAGATAAAATAGAAAAAATTTGTTTAAGGTTAAAATAGAAAGATCATTTGGAAAAACTTAATGGGATTATATTGATCAAGTGCATATAATAAACAACTAAGTTATACCAACTAGTTTCACCAACTAAGGCTGTTGGCATCTTCAGGGTACATAACTGATGTATCAGTTATGATTAGGGTACATCAGTTATGTACCCTGAAGATGCCAACAGCCTTAGTTGGTGAAACTACTTGATATAACTTAGCTGTTTATTATATGCACTTTATCAATATAATCCCATTAAAAGTCTTTCCAGAGCTTTTTGGTTCAAGAAAATTAAACGTTTTTTAACAAGAAAGATCATTTGTTAAAGGCTAAAAGAGAAGTATAATTTGTTGATGGTTAAAATAGAAACAATTTGTTTAAGGCTAAGAGATAAGAATAATTTGTTTAAGGCTAAGAGATAAGAATAATTTGTTTAAGGCTAAGAGATAAGAATAATTTGTTTAAGGCTAAGAGATAAGAATAATTTGTTTAAAGCTAAAATAGAAAGATAATTGCTGAAGGCTAAAAGAGAAGCATAATTTGTTGAAAGCTAAAATAGAAAGATCATTTGTTAAAGGCTAAAAGAGGAGTATAATTTGTTGATGGTTAAAATAGAAACCATTTGTTTAAGGCTAAAATTGAATGATAATTTGCTGAAGGCTAAAAGAGAAGCATAATTTATTGAAAGCTAAAATAGAAAAAAATTGTTTAAGGCTAAAATAGAAAGATCATTTGTTAAAGGCTAAAAGAGGAGTATAATTCGTTGATGGTTAAAATAGAAACAATCTGTTTAAGGCTAAGAGATAAGAATAATTTGTTGAAGGCTAAAATAGAAACAATTTGTTTAAGACTAAAATAAGAACTGAATTGTAATATGGCTCAAAGT
Source organism: Typopeltis vanoorti (assembly GCF_054136105.1). Taxonomy (NCBI): domain Eukaryota; kingdom Metazoa; phylum Arthropoda; class Arachnida; order Uropygi; family Thelyphonidae; genus Typopeltis; species Typopeltis vanoorti. The sequence continues at coordinate 22,360,404 of NC_143558.1, read as the reverse complement.
AGAAGAAAATATCACTAAAACTAAAATAAGCAGAATATAAGGATAAAGTTGTTCATGTTTATTTGAAGCTAATCCCGAGATAGCTTTTGTTATGGGGAGATTACATTGCAGGCTTGAGATAAAAACCCTTTTCATTCATAAGGTTTTTTCGAACTATATTGGTTCTAATTTGTTACTAATCAAAACAAATCCCATTCAACAATCGATGCCTCAGTTTAATAAAATACCAATCATATTTGAGAAATCTAGTGGCTAAGAAAGTTTGCTTTATCATGTTCTGGGAAAAAAAGTGGACTTAAAATTATCACTGTAAGCGGTCTTTGTATAAAATCCCTAATAAACTTAGACATATAAACAAACTTTATTTGAAATTTGGAGTTAAAATTTTAAAACTTTAAACAATTGAAAGAGGGTCTAATGAGAGACATTGAAAATACAAAGAAGGTGCGTAATAACTTATGAAACTTATAAATGAAAAGACAGTATAGTATCTGGGCCAATTATGACAAAGCTTTAGTCTAGTGGGATTGGGCTTTTGTAGCTTACTATAGGAAGGATGTTTATTTAATATCATTTTTCACGTGTCGTACAGTAAATAGTCGAAAGAACGAACTGAACTATGTAATGTCATTAGAGTTGTATTATCATTTGATTATTATCATTTTGATATTAATAGGAAATAAATTTTCAGTTGTTAGTTGTATACATCAGATTAATATATACATGTTGATTTGTACAAACTTGTTTTCCAAAATTTCTTTCATAATTTCAGTTTATACGTTTAAACAAATTCAAAAAAAGATTAAAAGGCTTCAAGATCTCAAAAAGAGTTAACAAGTTCAAAAATATCCACAATTTAGACTACTCACGCTTCTAATATAATATACTGTAAGTTTACACAAGTTTCGTGGGTCACAAAAGTATACAAACGCTTGAAAGTATCAAAAAATAAAAATAAAAAGGTCCAATATATAAAAAAGTTGTAAAAAAATTCCAACATTTCGAAAAATTTAAAAGAGGCCTCAAAATCACACACACACACACAAAGTTGAAAGAGTCACATTTGGTGAGCTGGATGAACAATCAGATACCTAATCGCTTAAAAAACTCTTCCAAAATTACTGTGTCAAAATATTTAGAGAATATGATATTCAAGAATTAAAATTATATAATGGTATCAAATTAATTCTATAAATAAAATTGTTTTAAGAAAAGAAAAATCAGTGAATCCAAATTCTGCGGTGACTTTATCACGAACCAATTTCATTGATTAATTTTGGAATTTTGAGAGTCAAAACATTAATTTGAATAAATACTTAGAAATTGCTATGATCGATTCTTAAATACATTTTGAGCAACGAATTTGACTTTTTTTTTTCTAGAAAATCTAAATTAGGAAATTTATAAACGCCGAGTAACAATTGCTTGTAAAAGTAAACCACTTCGGTTACCTGAATACTAAATCCTGGTAAGAATTCTTTAAAGTCTGAAAAAGTCTAAATATTTTCAATACGATAAGTCAAAATTTTAATAATTTTAATACACGAGTCTAAAGTCGTTTAAAGGCATCAAATTTTTTAAGACAGGAAGTCGAAAATTTTAAAGACAGGAAGTCGAAAATTTTAAAGACCTAAAGTCGAAATTTTTTAAGACCTGAAGTCAAAAATTTTAAGATGGAATCAAAATTTAGACTAATCTAATTCTTTGAGACTATAGCGTACAATTTCCTGCTTTGTTTAGTCAAAATTCTAAATTTAAAAATTTTTTCTCCCACTATTACTGGAAGTACAAATTTATTGCTTAGTCTTTCTTTATGCTATTCTAAAGCATGCATATTGCATGTTCAGTTCTTCGTTTCTTTACTGGCACTTTTTATATCTTATACTGCGAGTTTAAAAATACTTAGGTGCCCTTCTCCCACTAGGGTTAAGCTACTTTTTTTTTTCTTTTTTTTTCCGTTTCCCAAAGAACAAGAAAAGGATTTTTCACACGGATATAAATAGCCGTGTCCTCCATATTCGTCATGCGGAAAAATGCAGCGGTCAGCAATTGCCAGTCTTGGTGTATCGACGTCGCAAGCTAGCGGCTGGGTGCGGATGCCCACAGTGTCGTGCGGCATCGGAGGATGCTACAGTAGCGATGGCATTGTAACCTGTCGTCCCCGTAATATTTGTTTTCTGTTTGGAGAAGGTTCAATAAGGGAAAATATGACCAATAGAAAAAAAAAAGGGTCTACTGGCCGCACCGAGTCAAGAGTAGGGGGAAAAGCCGAGAATTATTGAGTACTTTCTTGATTTCTTACAGGTACCAGTGAATTTAAAAGCGGCCATAAATTCTTGAAAGACATGCGTCTGACGTAGTTGGAATAGAGGCAGCTTATCAATCATGTTCAGTAGAAAAGTCACTGACCTCAAATTTGTAGCCATTGCTCCTCTGCTATTGTGGTGGCTTTGGAAGCCACTGCTATGAACGGCTTCGCTCTTGTTGCCATTATACACTAATTATTCACAACAGACACTGGAAGAGATCGTTGCGTTCATGGTGTTTCGATTAGCCCGTAATACACTTCATCAGGGCTCTCTTTCTTAATCACACAATATTAAATTATACTCGACGCATATTTGGGAATGAGCTCGTTCGCTCTCGACTGAATTTTTCGTTCTATCATTCGCTTTAATGGTCGTACGCTTCTGTTTGGTTTGTTTGTTTACTATCCTTCATTTTTTTTTTTTGTATCGGTTACTTTATTCACTTCTTTATTTTATTATTTCCTTGACAGTTTATATACTTTTTTGTTCACTTTTTATTCAATATTCATTCTTTATCCTTCTGTTTAGCCTCTTCTTTTTTTTTTTTTTCCCTCTGTCAAAGTCGAGTCATGAGCCATTCCGGTTAGAGGTTAAAGCGATTTGTGCATATTAAAATTGTCACCTTATGGAGATTGTCTCAGCAGATAATTTCTAAATGGGTGTAATCTCTTCTTTTGAGTCCTTTTATCCTCTCTCTCTCTCTCTCTCTCTCTCTCTCTCTCTTTCTGTCTATTTATTTATCCTACCTGAATACGCAACACTTATTTCTATTTCTCTTTCTCTCTATCAATCTTTATAGTCTCTCTCTCTCTCTCTCTCTCTCTCTCTCATCTACTGGTATGTATCTTCATGCAGTCATTCTCTCTCTCTCTCTCTCTTTCTCTCTCTATCTATCTTTCTACAGTCTCTCTCTTTTTATCCATTCCAAGCTCTCTCAACTTCTCTCTCTCTTATTCTGTCTCTTTTTCTGTCTGTTTATCTATTTATCCCACGCGAATACACAACACTTATTTCTTTTTCTCTCTATCTATCTTTATAGTCTCTCTCTCTCTTTCTGTTTCTCTGTCCGTCTGTTACATCTGTATGAAATCAGTTTTTCTCGTTCCTTCATTCTTTGCCTTTCACTTTTCATATTCGAGAAAGTGTTTCTTTCTTTCTTTCGTCCTACTATATATATAGTATCATTGTTTTCCATCTCTCTCTCTCTCTCACTGTATCCAATCTTTTTATCTCTTTTCATACTCAATTGCACATTTATCTACCACCTTCTTCACTATACAGTTCCCTATATAGTATACAGTACAGGGAACTACTTTTCCACTATAGTACATATTACTACGATTGATGCACAATCGTCTAGTTACCTAGAAACCTAGGTAACTGTCTGTTTATATATATATATACATACATACATACACATAATGTATTGTGCTGAAAATGATAGTGGTGTAATTTAAGCTTGATAAACAGACAGTTACCTAGGTTTCTAGATAAATAGACGATTGTACATCAGTTGTCTATTCAAATTTGATTTTATCAAATAAATACTGAACAAAGTATTTATCTAATAAACGGGTATGGTATTTTTTTGGGGTAAACAGACGTTTCGCATAGTAATAAACACGAATCATGTGTCAAAATCTCAACTAAACCCTAACATCAGTGCTATAAATGGGCAGGAGATGAACCAAAATTCAAATTACAATTTAATAAGAACTGTGTACACCCACAGAACATTTCTATCATCATCCCATGATTATCAACGCACTAAATAAACGAGTTTATTTCATTAGCAAAGAAATTTGGAAGACTGTAATTTATATCAAAGAAATCTGATGTGTTTAAGAGCCTTCAAACACCGATGAGGAAACATCTTTGTCGAAAACAGAAGCGACAGGAGGATACAAGCAACACATTCATGCAAGTCAAATCCTGGGTCTTCAATCTAATTAAAAAAAAAAGTCGTGTTCAGTATGAAATGAATCCGGTTTCAACATCTAGTTTATTTATGTAAATAATTAAAAAAAACTCCTTGTCGTGCTCATTATTTATGTACATGTAATTACTTCTGGCATGAAATCAAGAAAATTGCAAACGATAATGTGCTTTGAGTCAAGGTAGTGACTTGGTTTTAGATAAATAAGAAATATATGTGTGTGCGTGCGTGCGTGTGTGCTTGATAATCTTCTTACAAGAGAGAGAGAGAGAGAGAGGAACAAAGTCAGATGTTATTATATGACTGTGTGCTTCTTTAATAATTAAAAGTTCCAAATTTCTTCAACTCTGCATGCGTATGTCATCACTTTCATAATTATCTCTGTTAGTTTCGTTAGCGAAAAGTATTTCATCAACCTTTGAGAAAAACATGCATGCAATTTGTAACGGAGAAACACACACACATTCCTAATTTACTCGCCTCTACCTTTGTTAATCTTGTTTGCGCACAGAGAAAAAAAAAAAAAGGGTAAAGAAAAAAAAAAGAAAAAAAAACACGAGAAAGAAATCGACATCATTAGACAAGCGTGCTTTAATTATTTGCTTCCACACGCGTCACGTGACTTGTGACGAAAGCACAGGCAGGTGCCATATTCTGTGTAGGACAGGAAATTTACAACAAAAAAAGGGTAAAAATAAAACCATACGAAGGGCTAACTCTAAGAAAACGTTTTTTTTTTCGATGTAAAAAGGTTTATGATACAATTATGTAAAGAAATTGCTACTGTTTGACATTTTTTTTTATATTTCGCAAGAAAAATATTCCGTGCTCACAGTACAAATGAGAAAAATAACAATAATTAGAACAAAATAACTGAAAAATATTAATTACTTGACGTTTCGTTCTTATGGGCTCATCAGTAAGCTTTTTTTTTAAATAAATTTAATTGGTGTTATTTAAAGCCATCTTCAACGTTTAGTTTATGCTTCACAACATCTTTTCTTTATTATCCTAAACCTGGTTAATGTTTACGTAAAACATCGTGCGCAAGATAACTTCATCGAGTTTCGAGTTATCTTGAATAGCAGACTCATTTCTTATCTTCGTGTGTGTGTGTGTGTGTTTATCCATTGTATAGCGTTTCCTTAACGCGGTGTGTGTGTGTGCATTATCACTTGTTTCTTAAAGCAGGTTTCTGGTTATTATTTGCAACGGAGTGTTGTATGTGTGTGTGTGTGTTGGACTGCTACAAAAGGCAAATACAGATGAAATCGCAAATTTACTAGGTAAGTTGGTAGATTAAAGATGACAACAAGCTACTTACACTTTATATCTTCGTGCGGTTTTCTGGTTTGCTTCAAGGCGTAGTTAGTAGAAGGGATGTTTGTAAAGTGATTTGGAGAAGAATGTTAGACGGAGCTGGTAATTGTTTGTTACATATGGGGGATAGTAGAAGGAAATGAAAATAGGAAGAAGAAGAAGACAGAGAAGGTGAACAATCGTGTCCTTTAATTTTTAAATCGAAAAGCCATTTAAAATTTGTCATTTAAAATGTGTGTGTGTGTGTGTGTGTGTGTGTGTGTGTGTGTGTGTGTGTGTGTGTGTGTGTGTGTGTGTGTGTGTGTGTGTGTGTGTGTGTGCGTGCGTGCGTGCGGGCGTGTGATTATTTTTATGTATATTTGAATGACAATTCTACCCACAGACCTTTTGTCCTTAAACATTGTTTTTGATTCATTTAGAATTAAGGTGGAATTAATTCCTTATAAACCGGATTCGAACCCAGTATTTATTTATTGATTGATTTAGAATTAAGATGGTGTAAACAAGCTCGAGATAGCATTTCATAATAGTTTACTTTTATCAAAGTTTAAAAATAAATAAAAGATAAAAGTCTGGAAAGGCTCACCACTCTGAAGGGTTGAACTTGAAGCAACCCTTTGGTCGTTGGGCTCGAATCTAGTTCACGATGAGGAACTTTGAGAGCACTTTATTGAAAAACGATGGTGAATTAGTAGCCTACGGATGTGTTTCTCCCTTTAGGATGTTTTTCATTCCACATAATATGCTAGTCAGAATATACCTATTAATCAAAATATACCTATTTGTATAGTTTTAGTTGATATGAATATGTAAATGAATCCGATATCATCTATTATTCCTTAGACAGCAGGCAAGACTATTTTTAGCCCTATTTAACTTTTGGAACTGAGGGGGCCAGTTATTTTGTTGTTTGTGATGACATCACATCCAAAATAATGATTATGGCATCCCTTGAAGATTTATCCCTGAATACTTGTAATTCTTCGCTGATGTTACAAACGTAAGCAAAATCAATGGCTATATATATGGGCCTCGTAACGCTCTATTAAGTAAAAAAAGAAATTAGACAAGCTGTAGCTATTTGTTCAAATGTTATGAACAAATATGTTGCAGTTTGAGGATCTACTTCCAGTATATATTATCATTATTGTAACCAAGATAATGCGGCCTTTTTAAGGCAATCCTATCCAGGAAGGTCTGCAATGTATAGCACATTTGGTGCAGTGATTAGGGAATCGTAGCCTATGTATGGTACTAAATGGGGAAATCCCTTTCTAAAGAGCAAACACGATTATCTTTTAAACCTCGTCTGGCTTATAATAAGCCGATGATGATCTCACACCGGGTGACCAACATCATCTACTACCGAAAGCCGTTAAAAATTCAACAGAAGACTGATTTAGAAGTGTAGTGTTGGATATTTTCACCGCTATAATAAGCTCTTTAGATAATGTGTAAATCTATCAAGATTGTAAACAATCAGTGAAGAATTAGAAACTCCATGAATATATCACCAGGTACGTTCTACCTCATGAGAGCTAACTGTTGGTTAGGTAACTCGTCCGGTTGCCTTTAAGAAGAGTGATGTAATTCTATTAATGCACCAAAAGGAGTGATATTTCTTACGTGCTATACCATACTGAATTTTGAGAAGCAAAATATTGTGACTTTCCTGTATTCTAACATGTAAGGTCGTTAAGTTGTAGAAGGCTACAGAATGGCTTTGGGAAAAGCATTAGTTGTAGGCACTTAAAAATTGCCAGAGGGCCGAGGATTACTTACCCTTGATCGGAACGATCCGCTTATAAACACACTTTCATGAATGTTGGGTACAGAAGGAGAGGACTGCTTTAATCAGATAAATGAAAATCAAACATTGATTCAAACGAAGACAACAAATTTGGCTTCGTTTTATTTTCAAATGAGTTCAAGGCGAAACATAATTTGGACTCATTTCTAAGATTAGTTTTTAAACACGGATTTATGGAAAAGAAAATACTGTTGGGATGTCTAGGTAATGAACATTTTTTAAAAAAAATTGTTGTTGTTCTTTGAGTACGCATTAAAATTGTACAGAACGATTCTTGGACGTATCCATGTAAAAATTGCACATAACAATTTTGTAGTGAAATGTGCAAAATACATCTCACTGTTATGAAAAATGTTATTAAATATGAAAAGAATGTGTGTGTGTGTGTTTATATCGATTTTTGTCAATTTCTATATATATATATATATTATCAATTTCTGTCTTATCAATTTCTGCATACATTTTTTTATAAATTTTTATCTTGTCAATTTCTACATATTTTTTTATCAATTTTTGTCATGTCAATTTCTACATATATTTTTATCAAATTTTGTCAATTTGTATATTTTGTATCAATTTCTGTCAATCTCTCTCTATATATATTTATCAAATTTTGTCAATTTGTATATTTTGTATCAATTTCTGTCAATCTCTCTCTATATATATTTATCAATCTTTGTCAATTTGTATATTTTTTATCAATTTTTGTCAATTTCTAATTTTTAGAACACAATTTTTGCGTCGGTTTGTATATTTTAATTGTTGAAACGAAAATCCCTAAATCAGATTTCTATTTACTACTAGACTTAAAGAATTCAGACGAACTTTTTAACTGTTCCAGTTTGCTCCTCTTTCACCTATCCCATTTGGCCCGCTATTGGTTCTCAAGGCTACATGCTTGCCCCCAATTTTTTTAGCGTCCTATTCATTCGTTTTTTTTTTCTTCTACCTTGACCCACTTTTCCCCAATGAATCAGACTAGGTATCTGGTAAACCACCTGCTTCCGTAGCTGGGACTATGCAGATGGTATTATTCCCTCTCAGGGCCGGTATCCCTTTTAACGGATTTTGCTCCACATGGTTCGAAGCAGACCGATTCTAGTGTTGCTAAAACCCTTTTTTTTTCTTTTTTTTTAAATAAAAATAAATAAATAAATAAAAGAAAAAAGCACATGGTCTTAAAGAAACATTATGTAAAGAAATGATCTGGCAGTTGTATGATAGTTTGAAGTGAAACATTAAAATATACATTTAAAAAAATAAAATAAAATAATTAAAAAAGGTTAATTAAACGATATATATATATAAATAGGATGGATACTTTTTCGAATTAGAGATTCTGGGCGACTTGTGAACATATAGGCCTATGAAAACCATTTGCTGGCTAATATCACTAAATGTTGATGCTAAGTTCGTTCTATTACTCTAGTCACCACTGGATTCTCTCTCTTTCTCTCTCTCTCTCTCTTAGGATGAAGACTTCTGATGTCCTGTCGATTTGTATTTAGTCATATGTCTGGAAACTAATCAACAACTAAACTACTTTTGTAAATTATCTAATTATTCTAAATACATGAATTGAAGTCATTTCCGTCTACTAAATGTAATGATTCAATACAGAAATGCGTGGGTTTTGGAAATCAAAATGTTCTATTTTTGATTTGAAGTATCGGAGCTGTAATTGTGATGGGTAATACGTCCGGACGCATTACCCAGTACATTAAAAAACCACATTAGGTTTATTTCAATTTTTTTTGCTCTTTTATGTCATTTATGTTGATTTCATTTTTTCTGCTCTGTTTTTATTTTTTTTTGGCTTGTCATTTACGTTGATTTCATTTTTTTTTTCTGCTCTGTTTTTATTTTTATTTTATATTTTTTGGCTTGTCTATGTTGATTTCATTTATTCTATTTAAAAAACGGAAAGTCTGGTACCTTCCGTTTATTAAGCCTTTTTCGCATTTTGATAAATATATCAACCACCTGGTAAACTAGTTTACATAACTGTTAGATTTCTTATAAATAACAGTAACTCACTGAAAACATATGAACGCTGAAAATTGTTTACGCAAGTTTTATTGTTCATTTTTTACTTGTTATTGTTTCGACAAAATTTTGAAATACTGCTTATGTTAGTGTTGGTTTTGATCTTTATGAAATGTGATGATTAACATTGTTTTTCAAATTAACATTTTTATGCTTCAGGAAATTAATGTCAATCGGTTTTTCCAATATTTTGCTTTTTTTTTTTTTTTGGTTTAGTCTTTAAATCTTAAACAGAGGGAAAAAAATTTGGAAAAAAAAAACAGACATTGTGATTGATATTTGAATAATTTTGTCTGAAAAGTTTATGCGTTAACCTTGAACTATAATTGCAATGGATAAGAAAAGAGCAATCATTTGATTCCATCATACAGATATCTTAATTAAACCCGGTAAAAGTCACGTTCTCTTTTCCCCCTACTCCAACGTACAACACGTTAATCAATACTTAAGGGTTTTGACGTAACTTAAATAAGTAGTTTGCACGGGGCCCCTTAGTGATTTGCATCGATTATCTTCTGTTGTGAGATTGCAAAATTTTATTACCTTTTAAGCAAGTCTATCTCTTCATAAATGCGTGCTTAAAATTCCCAAGAGAAAATATGGGATATTAAGTCCTCCTATTACGTCACGCCGCGATCCCCCCCCCCCCTTAATATTTATCAACAACTTTCATATTCAGTTCGGATTTTTCAAACTCGAAGCGCGCGAGAGAGAGTTTTTAGACTTTTTAATACATCCCCTACTTAAGATTCCTAGAGTTAGAAGACATTCACAAGAAATAACGTATTCTGTGCACACTAAGAATAAGGACTTTCTTGAAGACATCTCTGTTTGGTTCGCGCACCCGTATGGTCACTGTACACACACACACACACACACACACACACACACACACACACACACACACACACACACACACACCCTAATCAGTATTCTGATCCCACCGTAGTTCTATGGAGACTCCTCTTTCTCCACTAGCTGGTAGGAGGAGCTAACACTTTCAGCATGGCTAGATGAAATATCTTTCTGGAATATTTTATTGACCACTTTAATATTCTAAGCGGAGTTCGAATGCTTGCAATGTCGTTTTTTTTTCTTTTTTTTCTTCCTGATGAAAAAAAAAAATGGGTTCTTTGAAACGGCCGTATCATCATAAAGTGAATGCCTGTTTATTCCAATTACTAGATTCATATCAATCTTACCTATCGTCGGAGATATTTCATGATGAATAAGAAATAAATCGCAGATAAATTTTACATCGTAACCTTGCCAAATACTCCGATAAAAAAAAAATAATTCATTTTTACCAACATGTCTTTTTAAAAACGAGAATGTATCTGTTACGTGTTAACACGGTCAGGCAACTTCGCTTTATAGGAACCTAATGAATAGTTTGATAAGGACGTTAATCCCATTTGTATACTCGTAGAAGTTTAATGCCTTACAGGTTGAAAAAGTGGTCGAATTTCTGGGAGCAAAAACTCCTGTCATCACCCCATATGGCACTGGCTAATTCACCGTCATTTGAATAGCCTTAATATGGATTTCTCGCGTCCGTAGATGGAATTCGAACCGAGATTTATTTAAAATAGTATCAGAATTTAGAACAGTTCTGTGATATCAAGAAAAAAAAGTGAACAGTTCGGAATTTAGGACTTCATAGACCATGCATTATACGGATTGCAGTCTCCGAAGGTTTATACTGCCGATTTCAGTATTTGAAAACAAAAATTAATCGTATTTTCCTATTTTATTTTTTTCATACTCGCTCATTCTCTAAGACATTATTACATCTGCATCGGCATCAGTTAAGGTTGTGGTTAGGGATAAGCTATTCAGAATTGCAATTTGGATCGCAAGCAATTGCTACAAGTGTCAAATCTTTGTGTATGTACCAATCAAAAAAAAAACTTCGTGGTATCATCCAAATCATGGTTAGCTGACTTGATACGCTTGTGTAATAGTTAAATAAGAGAATCCACGTCTTTCATAATCAAGCTGTTTTCCTCATCTTCCGATGTATAAATTTGAGTGGGTGTCAATATTTGAATTGTATCGGTTATTCATTTCGAAATAGTTTAGGAAGATGCGGACTGAAGGACATTGTTAATGTGGTTTTAACATTGCTTTTTTTAGTGTTAGAATTTTTTTTTTTTTCCTCCAACTACAAAAAAGACTGCAGACTCAGCAATTGTAGGATAAAATGGAGATTTAACTGTCAGAGTTTAATATTACAATTATTGTATTTATTGTAATATTACAAAACAATCCATCTTTGACGAAGAACATTGTAAGAAGGTAAAAATCAGCTTTATAAAAATTCATGTTTATCTTATCAAATATGAATAAACAATAGACCAAAAAAAAACCAAATTAACCGAATAAACTAAAAAAAATAAAAATAAATATTAGCTTAGAACAGATACTACACTTTTCGATAAGCCATTTCAATTAGGAGTTTTGATTTTTTTTTTTTTTTGTATTACCCTCAACGTAGACGATCCATTCTGTTCAAACAGAACTCGGAACCTCATACTAGTATTTTATTTTATTTTTTAAAGAAATTTTGATTAACCAATTGCCACTCAATTTCACTTTGAAATCTCCTCTAAGATCACGTAAAAACTCCACTTCATAAACAAAGCACTAATACGTATCTGATGTTTTTAGTAAAAGGCAATATTTCACTATATATTTATTTTAGATTATTTTACAAAGCATTATTTATTTTCTATGGTCGGAACGTTCACAATTATTGGCGAACAAATTCCACGTTTTTGTTTGATGCCTTTTTGTAACAATAAATTGTTACAAAAATTCACAATTTATATCACAAATTACAGAAAATGATGATTTTCTCCTGTATTTTTCAATAAATAAATAAAATCGTATACTAAAGGAATCAGTATATACGACCGCTGAATATTTTAATTATTTATTCTGCCCACAAAAAAAGGTTATAAACTATAGTACACATTAGTAACGTGAGTAGCCTAAGCATAAAATAATCTTGCTCAAGAAAATAACTATGAAACTTTGTTCCCCTTAATTTATATATTAAGATAAATTTATTAGTGTTAACAGTAAACCAAAAGAAACCATGCATGCTTTACGAAAAATTTTTTTATTTATGATCGTTCATCACAGAACATTAAAACGTGTCTATTTCATGCTTGTATGCAGTGCCACCTGATTTAAAGAATGTGCAATATACAATAATCAAAAATTTAGAGAAATACGAGTAATTGAATTAGCGAAAATTAAGTTAGATTTAAATAGCGAAAAAACTCATAATACTATGAATATTAGCAAAGGAACATTTAATAGATCTTACTACATATGTAATAGATAATTCCGGTTTCTTTGATTGCTTTTTAAGTGTTACAAATGCTGTAATATTGGCGAAAAAACCGCAATGCAAACAGTATCGTTACAAGTGTTGAACCACATAAATCTGATGCGACAGACGGACAATATTTTTTGTTTTCATTGCAAAATACTTTGCCTGTAATGTGTACCTTCATAAATTTGTGGTGTTTTATACCCTATCAAATCGTAGTGCTTTGTTTAGGGCTTCAATTGCTAGTCTGTGCCTAACAGCGTCTTTCTTCTTGGGTTTGTACTACATAATGCAGTGTATTTATCTTGTCACTCAGAGAGTCTAATGTGGGGTATTTGTTTATGATAATAACATAAGCAAAAAGAGAAGACACAATTGACCCTGTGTGAAAATAATCAATCGTTTCTTAAACCCAGACTTGCTCTTAAGTCTCTACAAGCTTGAATTCGTGATTGGTAAGTAGGAGTTGAATAAGAAAATTTTAGTTGAATAAAAAAAATAAAGAAACTTTAGTTACGATATATCGAATAAAAAACTGTTAATTTGTCGAAATTCATTTTGCCTGAAAAGATTTTAAATTCATTTTAAGGGAAACTATATACTAGTGTCTCTTTCTCTTCGGTATAAATTCCAAAAGTAATAAACAAAATGATGATATCAGAAACTAGTCTGGAACTAAAATTATGTAAAAATGGAAATCTAAGATTTTATAAGTAGAATTTCTATTTTCTATATATTCTATATTTCTATATATATTCATTTGTATATTTACATTACAAATCTTACATTCTTAAGTTTACAATTCAAATTCTAAATTTCGATGTTTACAATTCAAAACACACATTCCTAAGTTTACAATGCGAATCTTACATTCCTAAGTTTACAATTCCAATGTTACATTCTTAAGTTTATAATGTAAATCTTACATTCCTAAGTTTACAATGCAAATCCTACATTCCTCAGTTTCAATCCCAAAATTTTACATTTCTAAGTTTGCATTTCAAATCTTACATTTATTTCATGGTTCAAAGTTATAAGTAACGTTTGTACAAAACTATACTCTTGTATAACTAGTAAATTTAAAATAATTGTGTGATCATTACAGTCAGTTGTTTTTGGAAGGATGAGTATTATGACTAATAAATTAATTCATACAAAGCATTTTCTTTTTTGGTCTATGAAGTCTTTTCAAAATTAGGAATTGTACTTTTTCAATTAAGATAGTATATTAATTCTTCAGGAATCAATATTTATAATGTACTCCAGATATTATTCATAACACGTGTATGCAAAACTACAATATAATTATTACGTTTCACAGATAAGTATTGTTATGGGAAGTTAACAAAATTATCAAATTTTGGTAATTGTTTACTGGATATCAAAATACGAAATAAAAATAAAATTGAAACTGGAATAATGAATTACCAAAAAAATCATAAAGTAAAAAATGCACTAGAAATGTACAAAAAACATGTGAAATTAGAATTAAACATGAAGTAGTGAATGAAATATAATTTGAAAACAGGTATCAAAATATGATAATTATGAATAACATTGCAATCGTTACAATAAAAATAAAAAAAAAACAATCGGGAATGAAATTGACACTGTAGATTTTTAACTGCTTAGCATTAAAACTAACATTTTTCACTTAGTTTATTAAGGAAGATTGCAATAAATTCCCTTCTATTAGCAGAACAAAATCCATAATTTCTATGGAACGATTACATCATTAAAAGATTATGCAAATAAGCTCTGGAACTAAATACATTTAACATTTTGACACTAGGTATTTAAAAACATTCGGTTTTTATCATCAGTATGTTCGTTTTATATTTTAACGTTACTTACGGCCAAGTGTTTTAACGATATATTTAATTGAAATCTCCACCGCAAGCAAGCACATCTGCAAGTAGTTTGATAGGCTGTTAACTGCATCGTAACACTAGAAAAGGTCGACGAAAATTACTCATAAATTAAGAAAATCAAAATGTGTTATAAATTCATTTGGTTATCCAAAGGTTATGCTGGAGCATTCAAAATTAACGGACGCTACATTAAATTTGAAGCACGAGAAAGAAAAATGAAGGGGTTGTCAACACTCTATAACTTCTTCGGAAATAATAATAAGAAAAAAAAAAAAAAGAAAAACTATTAGAGGAGAAAAATCATTCCATAATCAGGTAAGAAGTTCCTGCAAGGCTAATCTCAATCAGCTACATTTTAAGATACGATTTACGAAAAAATAAAAATGAAAATACCGCGCAAGCGTTTCCGACGAACCCTTCTTACTGGTTTCTCCGTAGTGGAACGCGGTAGAGAATGTTGAGAAAGCTGAATGGGTTTTATGTCAGTGTTTATTATCTCCCTTGTGTTTTACGCCTAATACAAACCATAAAATGTTTTCGGCTTGACATAGCACCCCCCCATGGCAGGCAAAGAGATTCATAGGTTCATCCCCAATACTAAATATCCGTCGGTCTACAATGTTACGATATGCATTAGCGCCATCTAGGGACTAAAATATGATTTATGGGAAGACCTTCCCCTCTGAAGTTTATATGTAAGTGTATCTATGTTGAAATTAACAGTGCGTAGAAAGAGAGTGATTTATTGGCAGATGTTGACGTAGCTTGTCATGTGACAACTTGGGACTTGATATACAATTTCTTTTTTTTTATTATTATTATCATGATTATTAATATGATTTCTGAACTAGAAAGAACAAGAGTGCTTTATGTAATAAATCTATGAATGTTGGAGTGCGTGACAGGTGAATAATGATAATACGTTAAACAAATGACTAAGATTCGTTCACTTTTATGAGTTCGATTTAAGAAATAAGATTTCAGCCGATTCTGCGTATAAAATATAATTAATTTATGTTTTTCCTCACACCATACACGTCTGTGAGAATTTAACCCAATCTTTCTCTCTATATATTTATGTCTTAGTCTATCTATTTCATCTCCAGCCTTTTTTTGAAACAAAATCTTGCTAGCGTAGTAGGCCAAGTGATTAGTATCTCGACTGAACAACTTACATGCCAAGAGTAGCTCACCTACAGTAGGCATGAGTGCTTGTGAATGTTTTTAGATGGCAGATGTAAAATTTTAAATTAATTTTACTGTGTTCTTCGATTATATTCCATTATATGGATTATTGTGATGAATCTGATTAATTACGTAGTTGAAAATCAAAAATTCGTTTAAAAACATTTAGAAATATAAAGTAGACCTCTCCGAAGTATAACCAACATTTCATTTAGAGAGAAAAGATTTCGACCATCGTCTTATTCTTCATTATAATTCCTCTTAAGGATTTCGAAAACAACTTACAATTTTCCACTGATGGAAAACGAAATTCTTTTTATCCGTTGAAAATCTAAAATAAAAAGGTAATTACATTGTGGGACTTACTGCAAACCATTTCTTTGAGAACGTACACTATTCTGTCTTATCCAAATAATTCCTTGTACTCATGGTCCACGAGACCCAATTCCTATATGGTAATAGATATTCTTCAAAGAATGTGTTATTTCTTTCCTATCAAAATAATATATTTATTCAGATAAAGAGAAATAATAATGTTTATATCTGACCCTGTTAACGTATGTTCTTACAATGTATGATTTTATTATTAAATCAGTAGCAATTTTGTGACCCTATTTAATGTTTTCATTTCCTCTAAATTATTTATTTCTTTTTTTCATTTAGCTTTTCTCATCACAAAAGCCCAAGATTTGAGGCAAAGAATGAGCAACCGTAAAGGAAATTTACATAAACTGTGTTAATTAAGATTTGGTCATAACTTGCACCAACTGGGAACATTTTAAGCTATTTATTCTGGGATATCAAGATCACTGTAATTCTCTATGAAACCGACAATTATACCATTCCAAATCAAACAGACTCCCTCTTCAATTTCCTTTGTAGAATTTGGAACTACAACTCACGACTAAAGAAGTCATCTCCTGTGCTGCGTCATCAGTTCAAAAAGCTGTCATGAATAAATCTATGTTTTTTTTTAATTGATTGTATGTAAATGTAGGCCTTCAACCTCCGTCTGTACAGTGTACATCTAATGCACAATCCTTCTGTACGCCATCTTTCGCTACCAATGAAAATACAGCTTAATACATCCGGTATACAGTCTTCACCTCTGTGTATCTATTGCACATAGCTGAAGATTGTACGCTGGTTACACAAAACTGTGCTTTCAGTGGAGTAGAAGCATAGAGAAATATTATGCATGTTTATCATCTCTATATACATGAAGTTGATTATACCCGCCTATACCACCTTTTTAAATTTAAGCATGTATATTCGTCTTTATAAGTTCGTTAAATTATCAATGAATTTCAATTCGCACTGATTAACAAAAAACTCAGCATCACTATTTGCATAACTAATGTTTAACTAAAGGACAATGACTGAGTGTTTGGTAAAAATTAGGACATTTTTAGCAAGTTTTATTAAAAAGTAACCTAAATGGCATGATTTTTGGCTTAAATCGAAATAGGATTTTTTTTGTTTATCTAGATCTAAATTAGCTTGTCTCTTGGTTTGTTTGAATCTACGTGGGAACATGACTTTTTGATCTAAATCGATGTAAGGTGCTTTTTGGTTTATCTAGATCCAAATTAGCTTGTTTCTTGGTTTGTTTCAATCTAAGTGGCATGATTTTTTGGTCTAAATCGAAATATGATATTTTTTTTGGTTTATCTAGATCCAAATTAGCTTATTTTTTTCCGTTTATCTAATCTAAGTGGCATGGTTTTTTGGTCTAAATCAAAATAGGGTGTTTTATCGTTTATCTAAATCTAAATAGCGTGCTTTTGGTTTATCCGTTGATATAACACTTATGTTCACTTATGAAATATAAAAAATAAGTATTTATTATACGGAATTATTTAAAATAACTAAACAATAATTCGCATTTCGAAAATAAATGAATTCCATGTAGCCATAACTACCCTTCTTAAATAAGATGCAACCTCTTTGAGACACGTATTCTGAATCTAGTAGACACACAAACAAAGAAATCCAATAAAGACATTTTATTAGAAAAGTACTCATCTTTGACATCGTGATAGATAATTGCATACAATTATTTCATTATTAGGCGTAAGTTGATGAAACATTAGCCAACTGTTGTTCAATCATTATGATTAAGACTAACAAAGACAGATGACTCTAACAATGTTAATTTCGAACTGGTTGCCTAGCAACGACTTCATTCACGAGCAACGGAGGTTTAAAAAAAAAAAAAAGCTTCGGCAATTTGTCCATTATCAAGATAAAGAAAACGGATAGAGGGTATTTACTTTAGTCCTCTTGGACACAAAACCAACTTAATAATGGATCAGTGGTAAAAAGAATGTGTGTGCGAGAAGATATTGAGTGTCCTTAATTGTTCTACCACTTAACTTTTTCGAGTTGCATCGATCGAGCCAATAAAAAAGCGTATCTTCAACTAGAAATTAGCTTATCTGAAGGAAAAGTCAGTTTGGCTCCTTTAAGAGTTGGGAATTATACATCATTTAGCTAACAACACACACACACAGTTGGGAGTAATTTTATTACATCTAAATGCCTTCTTATTCTTAAAAGGATGGTTTTTGTAATTAGGGACAGATATCGTGCCTTGGGAAACGTGAATTCTTCAATCACAGAGTGTCACTCAATTTTTCATCAAAAAATAGAAGAAAACGTTCTCCAGGCCACAAGTATTTCTAGCAAGGGAAAAAATGGGCAGATAAGAGACGAGATATTTACAAGCATTAAATATTACTAAAAGGAAAAAAAAGAGTTCGACTTTATTTTCTAGCCTTTTATCTGACAGTTACACCATCTATGATAGTATAATGATTGTAACTAACTTTGGTGGAATAGTATACGCTGATAGTATACTATTAGTCATTGTACACTATCAGTGAGTGTAACTAGATTTGATGGAATAGCATACGCTGATAGTATACTATTAATGATTGTACACTATCAGTGAGTGTAACTAGATTTGATGGAATAGCATACGCTGATAGTATACTATTAATGATTGTACACTACCAGTGAGGGTAACTAGATTTGATGGAATAGCATACGCTGATAGTATACTATTAATGATTGTACACTATCAGTGAGGGTAACTAGATTTGATGGAATAGCATACGCTGATAGTATACTATTAATGATTGTACACTATCAGTGAGTGTAACTAGATTTGATGGAATAGCATACACTGATAGTATACTATTAATGATTGTACACTACCAGTGAGGGTAACTAGATTTGATGGAATAGCATACACTGATAGTATACTATTTATTAGCAGAGCTAATCTCAGGTGGTATGGTCACTTAAACAGAATGGGTGAGAAAATATTAGCTAAACAAGTGTTCTCTGCCAGGTTGGCAGGAAAACGACCCAGAGGAAGACCAAGATATAGGTGGATTGATACGGTACAATGTGCCTTAGAAGAAAGAAATATAAGATCTGATAATGTTGGAGTCTTGACAAGTAACAGACTGATTTGGAGGAAAATTGTAGATAGGAAGTTAGTAATGATGTAAATTTTTCATGTAGTACATCATATCCTGTACACTCACTTATATGACAATACATTTAAGTGATTGTAAGTAGATTTGATGGAATAGCATGCACTTATAGTATACTATTAATGATAGTACACTATCAGTGATTGTATTAATATGTTGTTGTACGTATTATAGCATGCTGGCTTGGGCAGAACAGCTAATAGTGTCTCCGATTTTCAACCTAGGCTGTAGATTCGGACCATCTAAGGCGTAAATGTTTGTGAGTGATATTATTACAATGAGAGATTATCGGAGCTCATTGAGAGCCTAAAAAAAGGCATTCTGTTTCTTCTTTGTAGCAGAGTTCCAGGATTACTGTAATTCTTAGCTTACTCACTGTATCGACATGATATAAGTTTAATTTTTTGAAGAAAAGATTGTCATAAAAAAGCCTGCATTTTAAAATCCGTGCAAGGGGCATAACATATTTCACACTTGTTATTTTAGTTAGGCAAAATACACGCGATTCAACAGCAAATACGTGTTTGTTTGTTTATTTTTTTTCTACCCACAGTTAAAAGAAAGGTTCAGACTAAAACGATTGCTTAGAATATTTTTTATAAAATTATAAATGCGTTTCTCACAAAAGCTATTTTATAAAGGATTAGTAAGCATACGATAATAATTATAATTTATGTTGAAAACTAGATATACATTTTATACGCTGTTTAGGGGGTATCGGCATAATATTTAACAAAGTCCTTGTGTCGTAATATTGTCCAATTCTCTGCAGACGCATAACCAATAATTCTTAAAATTTATTGTCAACCTTGCATTCTTATGAACCTATTAAATATTTTTAAAAAGTCTTCAATATTCATTTCAGAAATTTTTATTTAAAAATTCAAAAGTTATTTAATATATGTATTCCCCGGTGATAGCACGAGACAATTGACTTAGCGAAAATTCGTGGTTCTATTCAAGCAATAGATTATCAGCGCAAAGTAAAGCTAATTAATGAAATACAAAAAAAAAAGATATCTTATGAATTTGTATGTGCAATCTATTATTCATTCACACTACAATTCCAATGCATAATTCAAGTTAAAACATTCCAAACAGCGACGCTATCCAAGCGTACAATGTGACGTTAGGCCTAATTACATAACAATATGCAATTGTTTGATTTCAGTAAAAGTTATTGTGATTATAATGAGGTGTATGGTGTTGAATAGAGTGGTATCACCTACGAACTAAACATATGCAAAAATAACCCGAAGCGATACAAACTGTGATGAGTTTTCATGCGTTATATTAATCCACAGGTTTCGCATATCGTTTATGTTGACTAAAATCTCTGCTGGGATTTTTTTACATTTAATTCTAAAGATCGCATTAGCTCAGAATGCTTCAAATTAACGACAGAAATATAAACTTGTTAATATACGATACGGAAATGAGACGTCTGTCGTTAAGCACACACTCACACACTTCAAAATGATCTTAGTTTAAGTTTATTTTCTTCGTTTATTAAGCATCTGTCGTAAATACTGAAGCTCTGTGGATATTAGTAAATATCCACTTCGTTTTTTTGATAAACACGGCTAATTGACCATTATCTGCTGCATCACCGCAAGATGTCGCCCTTTCCCAGAGTCGCTCATTAGAAAAATAAAGCCAAGACAAGAGACGAAATAAACACAAATGATTAAGAAAAAGCGTAGACGATGATGGCGTCAATTTAGGTGGATTTCAAAGAAATGTTTAAGAAGAACGCTCTAGGGATACAGGTAAGAAATTATCAAAGAACAAGTTGTAATTTAAAGATGTCTTTCTTTACGTTTGTGTCCTACGAGGTTCGATTTTTATCTTAATCAGAGGTGGTGTTTAAAAACCAACCGTTCGTAAGCTTGCGTTGATTTTTTTCTGTATTCTTGATGGTCATCGGTAAAGATATTTCTTTAATTCCAGCGGAGGCTCGTGGCTTGAAATCGTGGGAGTGATGCAACTTTCGAAATATACATACACACTGTAAGTACAGTGTATACGTGTTTGGATAAAATATCAAAATTATGGCAATAATTTAAAAAAAAAATTACACATGAAAAAATATTATATATTGTCGATAAAATTATACAGTTTAGTATAATTCAAAATTACTTAAAAATAAAATCCATTCCTTTAATTGTAATTAAAGGAATGAATTTACAATCTTTGGACATTACAATTAAATCCTTTAATTGTGATGTCCTGGTGTACCTATATGTTCTCTCTGTCCTAGTATAGATTATATTCTTTTCCATCTCTCTGTCTCTCTTTTCAATACATTATTCTCTCTCTCTTTCTCTCTCTCTCTCTCTCTCTCTCTCTTATCAATACACACTCATGTTCTCCTATATCTCTATAGATTATTCTTCTTCTTTCTCGTCCTCTGTCTGTATGCTCTGTCTTTCTATCATTTGTATATACGTTATTCTCTCTCTCTCTCTCTCTCTCTCTATATCTATCTATCTATCTATCCCGTCTATGCTGACACAGACAGAAAGTGTGTTTGCGCGTCTACACAGACACAAACACCCAAGTTCTGTCTTTCTATATCCCATACACTTTCTTTCTTTCTCTCTTCTGTGTATATGTTTTGTTTTTCTATCTCTTCTCCTCTTTCTCTTCTGTGTATATGATCTGTCTTTCGTTCTATTTCTATATAGATCTCTCTCTCTCTCTCTGACTATATGTTCTGTCTTTCTGTCTCTTGTATCTCTCTCTCTCTCCCACTTCTATCTGTATGTTTTGTCTTTCTATCTCTTGTACCTTTCTCTCCCTCCCTCCTGTGTATATGATCTCTTTCTATTTCCATATCTAGGGATACAGGTAAGAAATGTTATCAAAGAACAAGTTGTAATTCAAAGATGTCTTTCTTTATGTTTGTGTCATACGAGGTTTGATTTTTATCTTAATCAGAGGGGGTTAATCAGAGATATCCCTAGAGATATCTCTCTACCTTTTTGTGTTCTACAAGAACACAAAAAAGGTGTGATACAATTCTCTTCTATCACAAGAGAATCAAGAGCGTCTCTCTCTCTCTCTCTCTCTCTCTCTCTCCTACTTCTGTCTATATGTTCTGTCTTTCTATCTCTTGTACCTCTCTGTCTCCTACTTCTGTCTATATGTTCTGTCTTTCTATCTCTTGTACCTCTCTCTCTCTCTTTCTCCTACTTCTGTCTATATGTTCTGTCTTTCTCTCTCTCTCTCTCTCTCTCTCTCTCTGTCCTACTTCTGTCTATAGGTTCTGTCTTTCTATCTCTTGTACCTCTCTCTCTCTGTCCTACTTCTGACTATATGTTCTGTCTTTCTATCTCTTGTATCTCTCTCTCTCCCACTTCTATCTGTATGTTTTGTCTTTCTATCTCTTGTACCTTTCTCTCCCTCCCTCCTGTGTATATGATCTCTCTTTCTATTTCCATATCTAGGGATACAGGTAAGAAATGTTATCAAAGAACAAGTTGTAATTCAAAGATGTCTTTCTTTATGTTTGTGTCATACGAGGTTTGATTTTTATCTTAATCAGAGGGGGTTAATCAGAGATATCCCTAGAGATATCTCTCTAGGGATATCTCTAGGGATATCTTCTACCTTTTTATGTTCTACAAGAACACAAAAAAGGTGTGATACAATTCTCTTCTATCACAAGAGAATCAAGAGCTTCTCTTGTGATACAAGAGAATCTCTCTCTCTCTCTCTCTCTCTCCTACTTCTGTCTATATGTTCTGTCTTTCTATCTCTTGTACCCCCCTCTCTCTCTCTTTCTTTTCTTTATAAGTGCGAATATGCCTTTATATCATACATGTTCATAGAAGAAAACGAGAGATATCAGTGGGAATGTATTGCTATCTCGATGAGTTTGTATTACATCGAAAAGGTCAACTATAGCATTCGACCAACGTTAATTTATTCCTTTGCGTACACGCCCACACAATGGAGTCTTGCCTATAACCGCAGATTATTATCAAATCTATTTGTTTCTTATTTTCTCCGAGAAATTAGAATTCTGTCACTATTCACACCGCTTTGAACTCTCTCATCTCCTATTCCTTACACAAATGCTGTTTCGTAAACAATTTGTTGATTTAGTAGCTTGTCGCGAATTACAAAACGTATAAATTACAAGTACCCCCCCCCCCCCCCACCTGTGTGTTAATATGGATGGATTCTCATTGCGTTTTCACTTTATTAGGAATCACACGCTTCCAGAGATTGTAAACGATCTTAGAGTTTGTTCTAGCGCAGAACACTACCAGAAATTAAACAAACACAAGAAATCATCATCGTATGACGTTTGTGTTTATTATGATGAATTTAAAGAGGCCAATATGCATAACAGATGAGTGTACATCCCTTGTTTTTAAAAGTTTGGAATATTAATGGATGGAAATCAATTTGGGCTTCGTATTCGTAAGCAAAAATTAACATACATATGTCGGATGATCACCTAAATCAATAAGTTGAAATACTTCTTAAGGGATGCCAATAGAATTTCTAATTTTGACATGTAGTGAGGAGAATAAAAGCAAATACTAGAATTATAATATATTAATAAGGGTTGATTCTGCTACCAGTTGTAGAGACATAATTTCTACACTTTAAAATGCACTTGCCGTTATATCAAAATTCTACTTGTTTCATGTTTGAGTTTGTAAGCTGTGGTTACCGCATTCTGTTCTCTTTGTTCAATAACTTCTTGTAAATATCATTAACATTATGTTTCCACGACAACATGTTATTGTTATCATTTCATATGCATGATCATGATGGGAACAGTGCAATAAGATCATGCGAACATTGCAGCACTAACACCCTAATGGTATCGCTACAACATCAACCATAGCAACTGACTCGTATTTCCCAAAAATAGTTTAGAAAAGCATAAAAAAAAATCTAGGGGAATGAATACATTATATAAACTAATTGTCTTTATTTTTAATGTAATAAATTTTCGACAATAGCTCTTACAAAATGTATATAACAGAAAGGCATATTATCTTATTTATATTCGATGTGTATGTAGAACTAATCGAAAATGATTTAAAAAATATTAAAGTCTTTGGTGATACAACTATACTAACTTCCATGATTTCAAGAACGAAATCTAGACTTTATTTTACAAAAAATTGCACTATTACATGATCGGCAAGCTTTTCAAAGCCTGTTAAAAAAATAACATCCTCACTCAACACTGTAACGTAAGCCAACAATCAAGAACATCACACATCAATTAAATTATATGGTGTCGCCTTTGTTAATGTGACTTTTTTTGAAGCAAAGAATTTTAACTTCTTTATGATTTCTCAATAGAGTTTCTATCAAATTCTTTATATAATTTTCTAAACATGTTTAAATATTTGGAAGAATCCTATAAATTTCACCCTTATGAGTTCCATATTATTCGAGATCTGTTTTAGCAATGCTTACTGCAGGAATAAATACTATTGATGATTACATATTTCAAATTTTTTTAATAGAAGTTAAACCTGTAATTTACAGATTTTTCTGTGACTTAAGAAGTAAAAGCATTTACTCCTAATGTCAATTTAGAATTTAGAATTCCAAGCATTCTTTTAATCTTATAATTATTTTAGAAAAAATATCCCGTTTTGTGCGAAACTAAATACACTAATATTGCACATACACTCTAACATAATATCCTATGTGAATTATTTATTATGAAGGCCATAATAAATACATTCCTGATTGTAAACAAGACGACATATTCCCTACTGGAAGAATGTGCACCTCGCTATTGGTTATTTGGAAAAGTGGACCGCGGTCAGTGGTCAAAACTGACAATGACACGGGCCAGCCAATCTCTGGCCAGCCAATAAGACTGTATAGATCTACTTTGTCTACATCTCTATTGGGACTACTTCTTGTTAGCAGCTGTGAGTGGATGGATTTCAAGGTTACCGCTCTTGTAAGACATTAGATTGATATAAGTGACCATCTTATAGTCTCTGGATCATCTTATCCAATGCATAAACATTATTTCAACAAAAAATATATTTTTTGTTTCTAAATATATAATTAAAGTTCATAATATAAGATATTATTTGAATATATTATTTATTGTTCTAAGTGGACGAAATATTATAATTGTAATGTTAATCGACATACATTTATTTTAGGATAAAAATATATTTTATATATATATATATAGATATTTATCAACTATTTAATAAAACAAGTAAAAGGAATATCGAAGAGAGAGAGAGAGAGAGATACAGATAGAGATAGAGAGAGAAAGAAATAGTGAGAGAGCTGAACTGTTAGCTTCGTTATTATAATGAATCTTTGTTACTGAGGTAAAAAAAAAAAAAAAAAAAATCTAAAGAAATTATATCCACCTAAGACAGTTAGTCTATTATGCTTGTTAATTGCTTATGTTCTTGTAACCAGCTTTGAAGAATAAGAAAAGTAAGTATACGGAAGAGAAAACCCCGACCCCTATTGAATGAGACTAGCTAATGCAACTTTATCTAAAAAACTTGTATCCAAAACGAAATTCGAATTTAGGTCGTTTCCAACACAAAAAAGGCAAATATTGGCTTAGCTAAATGATTATATTTAAATTCTGGTTATTAAGTTGTTATTTAGTGCTATCAATTATTTTCATTTAGTGCGATCAACTATTGGCATATAGTACGATCAACTATGTTTATTTAGTGCGATCAACTATTGCTATTTAGTGTGATCAACTATTTGTTATTTAGCGCTATTTAGTGTGATCAACTATTTGTTATTTAGCGCTATTTAGTGTGATCAACTATTTGTTATTTAGCGCTATTAAGTATGCTTATTTAGTGCGATCAACTATGGTTATTTAGTGATATCAACTATTTGTTATTTAGCGCAATCAACTGTTGTTATTTGGTGCGATCAACTATGGTTATTTAGTGATATCAAGTATTTGTTATTTAGCGCTATTAACTACTTATTTAGTGCGATCAACTATGGTTACTTAGTGATATCAACTATTTGTTATTTAGCGCAATCAACTGTTGTTATTTGGGGCGATCAACTATGGTTATTTAGTGATATCAACTATTTGTTATTTAGCGCAATCAACTGTTGTTATTTGGTGCGATCAACTATGGTTATTTAGTGATATCAAGTATTTGTTATTTAGCGCTATTAACTACTTATTTAGTGCGATCAACTATGGTTATTTAGTGATATCAACTACTTGTTATTTAGCGCAATCAACTGTTGTTATTTGGTGCGATCAACTATGGTTATTTAGTGATATCAAGTATTTGTTATTTAGCGCTATTAACTACTTATTTAGTGCGATCAACTATGGTTATTTAGTGATATCAACTACTTGTTATTTAGCGCAATCAACTGTTGTTATTAGGTGCGATCAACTATGGTTATTTAGTGATATCAACTATTTGTTATTTAGCGCTATTAACTATGCTTATTTAGTGCGATCAACTATGGTTACTTAGTGATATCAACTATTTGTTATTTAGCGCAATCAACTGTTGTTATTAGGTGCGATCAACTATGGTTATTTAGTGATATCAACTATTCGTTATTTAACGCTATTAACTATGCTTATTTAGTGCGATCAACTATTGTTAGACAACAGATGACGAACCATCATTCTGTTTATTGTTTATATATATATGTAGTGTATTCTAACTCTCCCTTTTAATATTTCCTGTCTTTATATATTCTTTTTCTTCTCTTTATAATATTCTTCCTTGTCTTTGTGTCTGCATTTGTAGTTTCTCTCTCTCTCGCCTTCTTTTAACGGCTCGAGCAAGTATGAATTTAGAAGCTAAACAAACTTGGAAACGAGAAGGGGGGGGCGGGGAAAGGGATATTTTTGTACTTAGAGAAACTGTCAGGATGGTATATATACTTCTGCACTGAATAGGAATTGCATTTGTACAAAAATCGAATCGTAATTAAATTTCCACAGTTTCCAATCACAGTAGAATACGATGTTTTCTGTTATTTTTCATGTTTTTGAGAATTTTTCCTCGTCTAATTTAGCCTCGAGAGAAAAGAGGGGAATCATTGAAAACACAATTAACAAATATTGTGAAAGATAGGAGCATCCGCGCACACACACACACACACACACACACACACACACACACACACACACACACACACACACACACACACACACACACACACACACACACACACACACACACACACACACACACTCATCAAAACAGAGAAAACATCTCAATACACATTAAAATTGACACGCGAAAAATTCAACCGAGAAACAAACTACAGAAAAGATCGAGAAAAATAATAGTCACCATTTAAAAAAAAAATGAAGGATTTTAAGAGATGAGAAGACAGATAAGTAGATACAGAAAGAGAGAACGAAGTAAACAATAAAAAAATCTTCCTACGTCCTTATTTAGTTTCATCATATTTTGCTCCCTGAAAGATTCATTTAACTTCCTCTTAAGATTAACAAAACCGAAAAAAAACCGACTTTTAAATAAGCTTCTCTATTCTAAAATATCTGATATTTCTAAGCCTACTTCAGCCTACAAGCAAAAGGCTTTCTTTCTTTCTTTCTCTCCGTTTCTCAGATGTCTTAATTAAAGAACCTGCTTGTAAACAACAAAAAAAGTAAAAATGCAGGATCTCACATTATGCCGCGTTTCACAAACACATTACAGCACGAGTTTTAACTGTATAACTAACAAGGTGATTTTTATTTCCAACTGTTTCTTTCACGTCACCCTTTCTACAAGGCAATTAGCAACACCCTACAGGATAAAAAGCGAACTAATTTGTGAAATGTCATGAACTGTGTAGAAAGAGAAAACGAGACTTATACATTATTCTGGGAAAGAGGTAATATCGCCAGGCATTTTTTGTTTCATAGCTGCTTGAATATATGCAATTAAGACACATTAGCCATGTGCACTTTAGAATACTAAAACAGGTCAGTATTCTGTTGACAGGAGGCTGAACAAATACCAAATGTATACACCTAATCACACATGCAATAGAAATACAGACTCGTTTAGAAAAATATGGTGGATATAGAATTATTAGCACGAATCTAAGAAACCTAAAACGAAAGGCGAAACTTTAAAAATCTATTTCTGAGATTTGCTACGCTCAATTATCTTGGAAGGAGGATTGTAACGAATGTGCTGTTTTCATAGAAGTAAACATGAACGGTATGTTTAGGAAACAACTACAGTGTACAATGAGATTCATCGTAAACACTGGAAACGGGTACAGAGGTGATATATTTCCCAAAGGTTTGCAAAATATATTCAAATAATTTAATCATTAAGTATTAATTGAAAATGAATGTTATTAACTATCTATTGAAGATATTATTCAAATGTATTTGTTCGCATTTTTTTAACATTTTAAAAATTAAATCTCAGTTAATTTTGCGAAATGGGATGTTCATTGTAGTTAATTTTTAGAATGTTAATTTTCAAAATGTATCAATTTTTGTTTTCATTTTGTAAATGTTAATTTTGAAAATGTATTAATTTTAGTTTTTATTTTTAAAATGTTAATTTGCAAAGTGTCAATTTTTAATATGGTAATTTAAATAATGTCAATTTTTAGAATGTTAATTTAAAAATGTCAATTTGTAAAATGTACTAATTTTAGTTTTCGTTTTTAAAATGTTAATTTACAAAATGTAAATTTTTAGAATGTTAATTTAAAAATGTCAATTTTTAGAATGTTAATTTAAAAATGTCAATTTTTAAAATGTACTAATTTTAGTTTTCATTTTTGAAATGTTAATTTTAAAAATGTCAATTAATTTAACTCAGTACAATAGTCTAAGAACAACACAAATTACAATTTTTGTTGTTCTTAAACATTTTAATGACATGTTTTTGTTCTTAACTTTAATGGCATTTGTTTAAATGATTCATTTCATTACGTGTTTAATTACGGACTTCTTAAATTTTTTAGGACTCATTTGATGCCATTTAATAACCATTCTTACAGAATAAAAAACCAAAAAAAAAAAAAAACAGATATTCTCTTCCTCCTTCCAGCCCGCGTCTTCGTCTGTCTCCTATCCTGGAATTCAATATGGTCACTATTTTTGTCTGGCCAGTGAACTAGCAGTCTGGGAAAGGATGGAACGGGGGGGGGGGAGGCGAGGGGAATAAGCAGCGAATCAATACTGATGGCACCGTTCAAAAATGTTCGCCTTAAATGTAATAGGATGTCGCAGAAATTTTACATTATTTGACGAATTAGACAAGACACAAACATATTCTAAGAAACAACACGAATGGTTTCAAACATCGCAAATAAAATTTTCTATTTGTTTTCGTTATCTTCGAGAGCAAGGAATAAAACGCGAACCAGTCTATAATGGAGACGATGTTGCGACTGGCTTCGATTTATGGGCATCGAGGGAATAAGTGATAAAGAATGAAAAGTCCGTTCGTATTATGTTATTCTCCAGTTAATTAAATGGAACTATTTTAATGAATATTGTGTTAGAAATTAAATTTTCCATAAAAATATAATGCTACTTAAAAAAAAAAAAAAAAAGAAATGGGGCTGGGACCGCGAATCGAGACATTATTATTCATTCCACTGATTACTATATCATATGTATTTTGAATGCTGCGTTTTTGGCTGAAGATCATTATTTAATTCTAATTTATTCTATACTTATACGTGACACGTATTCTGTTTATTATTTTATCCGCTAGTTTCTCCAATTCATTATTTTTGATTTTAATAGTCTGCACTGTTTGTATAAGCCGTTTTGATCTAACAACACATCTGTTTGTTTATTGGCTTCTAAGGTTTTAAAAACCCATATATATATATATATATATATATATATATATATATATATATATATATATATATATATATATATATAATATACATTACACATTTATTTATACGTTATTTTCTACATATGCAACTAGAACAGTATTTAAACTCGTTCATAAGAGAAAAAAAATGACTAAAATAGACTAGAATTATTATTATGTTGTGTTCTATTATCAAAATGCTAAAATTTGCGATGTGACAAGATGGTTGTATAATTTTCTACGATAAGTTAAAAAGCCAAATTTTTGTAAGTCAAAGTGGATACCGTTATATATATCAATCAAAATACGCTAATCAGGCTAATCTCCAATCTCTTTGATTTTGAAACGTAATTAAGAAACAGTCGCTAAAATACAAACAGCGAATTTTAGTATAATGTTTGCTACGATGTGCAATAATCACTACAATACACAGTGGCAGTCTTTCTGGTTAAAAGTTGTAGAATATATATATCCTATAAAATTATCCTATAGTATATGTTCTATTTTATAGGATAATTTTAGGATATCCTCTAAAATTATAAGATAATTTTATAGGATAATTTTAGGATATCCTCTAAAATTATAGGATAATTTTAGGATATCCTCTAAAATTATAGGATAATTTTATAGGATAATTTTAGGATATCCTCTAAAATTATAGGATAATTTTATAGGATATATTAGTATATCCCTATAGATAATTTTATAGGATATGTATAAGTTGACTTTTAATAAAATTGAGGATCTTCTTAGGAACATAACTGAAATATATAGCATATAGGATATTCATCTATATATTAATTATATTTTCAGCTACATTTTCTGTCTGGTGTTCTACTATACGTATTATCGTTTTATAATTACAGATTTGAACTTACCTGAAAATACTCAAGTCAAACTGTTTCCGATGGCCATGACTTTAGAAATATGACAGACTCTGTGTTTCTAAAAGCACAGATGATGTGCGTGTGTTCATCGTGGTGATCTCTTTAGCTAGAATTAATACTTTCAGGAAATTATTGAATCATATGTTGAATTTTCTTGTACAAATGAAGTCAATTTTTGTTCACAATTACATCAAAAAAAAAAAAAAAAAAACTCCTCGAATTAGGTAGTTTTTTGTACATCATCTTCTACATAAGACGGCCTAGTATTTATCAATTTATAAAATCATCAATTGATTGCTGTGAGGTAACTAACTGCTTATTGATGTCCGTATCCTATCAGATATCATTTGGATTGCGTAAAAAAAAAATTAAAAAAAAAAACATGTGAATTTAGGGTAACGATTCACAGTTTATTTTAACCGTATTAACCTGCATCCAAATATATATTGGTAGTTGAACTGTTGGGAAAATGTTTATGATAAAAGACTAAACTTACGATTTAACTCACACACACTTGTTTTCCAACCTAGTTTCCATAACCTACTTACTGTATAGCGGTTGTAGTAACGGGATGACTACATTCCAGTATGAAATCGAAGTTTTAGACTTCGATTTCATACTGGAATAAAATATTAATCGAAAAATACTATTTAAGAAACAAATAATTGGGTACGAACTTACCCAACTTTGGTCAGAATCCGATAACATATATCCAAGCAATGAAACCAATAACTTCGTGGCCGAAACTGGAATATCAGTCTTCACTTTCACTATACCGTACCCCCATACAACGAGGGTGTCTGTAGAAGCCTCATGGCCCGGTACTCTTCCCTCTCTGCTCCGAATAGGTTACCCCGTAACTGAAAACTGGGACACCCTGAAGAATAATAGAAAAGGGGGGAGACTTGGGCTTTTTACAGCGACACGGTTTTTTTTTTTTTTATCGGTGGTAGTAAGGGGGATAGGAAACAACCGGTGTTTGGAGAGTAAAAAACTAGGTCTGGGGAACAAAGGGCAAAGCTCAGTACTCCGTTTAAAAAAAAGCGTCCTTCAAATTTCTTGCCGTATTCTCCCTTAGTGTAGTCGAACGTTGAGTGACCTATTTTATTAGCCTACCAGTCCTCTCTTCCCCCCCCCCCCCCTTTTGAAGACCCCTGTCTCTTCACGGCCGTTTTTTTGTTAAAAAATAAAATATAAAAAAAAAAACGATACGCAACTGAATTTCCTGTTACCCATAGGTGAGATTGTAGAGTGTCTTTATGTAGGACTTTGAAAGCGAAAGTGGTCTCGTTTGAAAAATGGCAACTTCCCGTTATTCGACCTGGTTGAAGATTGGAGATTTCTTCTAGTCTTTTTATCCCTTTCTTTTAAAGTTTGTCCACCCCTGTGGGAACGAAAAATACACAAAAAACGCCTAAAAATGTCTCAAAACGTATTCATCTCCATCACGGTTTCGCTATCAAGTAGCGCCAGTCACAATTTCTTCAACTAATCTTACTTGAAAAAAAAAAAAAGGAATAGTTTTTTAAACACAATAACAGCCAAGTTTTTAAAAAACCCTATTGAGGAATGCCTTCGTAAATATTTGCAAAATTCAGTTTCAAACTGACCCCCCCAAATGTATCAAAAATGACACGATGGAAAGAAAAACGAAAACTAAAACAAATTGAATCTTTAACATCTGTTTTAAAATGCGTACAGAGCCATCGTCACGTGTGCTAGCCATCCTATAATGGAACAAGGGGAAGCTGAAGTCCCCTCCCCCTATTTAGCCAACAGATGCATCTGCACGGCTGGATACATGAATGTGTTTGTCAAGGTCAACTGTATTAAAAGTGGTACGTCTGCAGTGGATGTTAACTGCTCCCAAGGATGGTAGGCATATGTGTCTAAACGCAGCTATAAAGGTTAGCTTTAGCTGAGGTCTAGAACAATCAATGATTTGTAAAAGAGTTGACAAAAATAATTTAAATATGCGGTATAGGTTTCAAATTTTAACGGCAACTTTCCTATGTGTATTGTAAGAGTTGATTAGTTCGAGTCTTAATTTATTTTCATTTAGTGCCTTTCTAATCTTGATATATCTATACACGTCTCCTCATCAGTCTTTACCTGATGATTTTGAACTCCTAGATACATGGAACTGTTTCCAACCCACTTTGGGTCTCAACCTTACAAAATCATTGGTTTTGAGATTTGAATCTAAGGGTGTATTGAAAAGTTGTAATAATCACCATGAAGGAATTAACGTCTTCTTACCTATAGTAAAAGAAAAAGAACAAATGATTACAATTTGATGAAACATACTAATTAAAGGGTTTTAAGAAATGTTTATCGGTTATTTTAATAGTTTTTTTGTTCTAGATATTCTCAGAACTTTTCCAGACTCCCTCGTACAGTCAGTTAGCTGAAAAGCATAGAGGCTAACCCAATCAGTTAGTACGGAATACTTAATTCAATTGATTTATTCAAATTTTTTCTTGATTTTCTCCTAATTTTGGATTTAAAAGTTCGAGCGAATGAGAACTATGTTTATTTGAATATCGCTTCAATTTCAAGTTAATTAATATCTTTAATTAGTAAAAATAAACTTTCCCGTTTGTACCCAATGTTGTACGAGATGTTTACATGTGATACCTGAAGCTATAGTAAACTAATCCGACTTGTTACACAATCATCGAGTTAAAAATATGACGAATTTACTTGCTATGGTTTTCCTGTGGGCATTTTTCTATCAGTGTAATATCGTGCAAATTATAGATTCTCTAAATGTATTACAACTAAGGCAAAATTTGCCATACATTGTAGATTTTTCCACTTCGTTTCAACAGGCTTAAAGTCGCGCATGTTTATTATTGTATGCATTTTAGATTCGTGCTCTCTGTTGATTAATAGCTAACATCATAAAATACAGTTATTATAGTATATATATATATATTATTAGTATATATATATATATATATATACCCTAACAGTCATTTCAAAAATTCTAGAAAAAATAACACACACCAGACTACAGAACTATTTACAGAAGTACAACATCATCTCACAAAACCAACACGGCTTTCAGAAAACAAAAAGCCCCATCACTTTTTTAGAATACATTGCCGACGCAATAAACAAAGCTCTCGACAAAAACAAGTACGCCGTCCTTATACTGCTTGACTTAACCAAAGCATTTGATACACTTGAACATGACATACTACTCAACAAACTATACTCAATAGGTATAAGAGGAACACTGAATACATGGTTCAAGAACTACCTCTCAAACAGAACTCGTGTTCTGTTTGAGGGGTAGTTCTAAAATAGGTACATGTCACAGCCGGGGTATACAAATAAAACACGGTGTCCCTCAAGGCGCTATATTATCACCCACTCTATTCAACCTATACATTAACGATGTTCATAACCTGGCCATAAGAAGTCAAATATTTCAGTACGCAGATGACACTGCACTACTAGCAATCCACACAGACATCAACACGGCTCTCTCTGCAAAGCACAACAAGACCTAAATGAAATCACAACATATCTCTACCAAAACGCAATTGTAATCCATGGCACCAAAACACAGATGTTGATAATACATTTGTGTTTTGGTGCCGTTGATTACAGTTGCATTTTGGTAGATATGTTGCCCAAGAATCATACGCCCCGCATCACTATCGATACACTGTCACACATACCGCTGCATTAACAAAAAAAAAAAAAAAAATACCTGCCAATGTTCCGAAATCAAACCTGTAACACATGCAAAATACCTTGGTCTTTACATAGATTGCCACCTTAAATGGACAAAACATATAGAATACCTACACATCAAACTCCGGATCATTGCAGCCAAACTCTTCCAAGTTAAAGGCATTATTCCATCCAACATAAAAAAACTCCTATATCACGGTATCTGCGAATCCCTACTCAGATACGGAATAACAGTCTATGCAAACACATCAAACAGCCACCTAACAAAATTAGAAACATTACACAGGAAAATCGTGTCAACAGTGATCCAGACACTTTACACACAACAAACCAATATCCGACAAGCACATGGCGATACACAGCATCCTGAGCATAAAAATTCTGAAACACTACATGACATTAACAAGGAATTACTTCAGCATCACCTATCGAAACAACAGAGACACATATCGTATAACACGACCCACAACAACTCTCTACATCCCTATACCCTTCAGCAATTCATACGGTTCTTTGGTGAGATCACATCAGATACCCACGCAACTCAACAACCCACCAAGAAATTTAAAACACATAGAGAACTACAGAACATCAAAACACGAACTCGGGAAAATATGCCAACAAAGTTAAGAAACCATTAACACTAATATACGCAACACAAATCACCAGCATCCAATGCGTACATCCCATACATAAACAGTAGCAACAACATAAATAGTGAAGGCTAAATCCTACTCTCTTCATAAAAGCTAACTCAAGATTCGAAGTAGGTTTAATTAATCTGCCTCACTGATCCACACGTAATCTTCATAATAAAAATAAAATCATTAAAAAAATATTATTCTTATTATTATTACGTGACACCTCCAGGGAGTCTAAAGACTCATTGAGGGAGGGTACCTACAATATAATTTTTATGGTAAACTCAAGAAGAAGTTTATCTGGTAAAATGGTAGATGGACAGAAAGTTGAAGATAAAGAAGTGACTTATTAATATTGAAATTGAACACTTGATGTCAGAGATTGTAGATTGTACTATTCGCCACACCTATGGTCTTTGACTCAGTGGAGGGCATTTGGGTATTTGTCTTTACTCAGTGGAGAGCATTACTGAGAGACAAGTCATTAATCAATCTAACTGTCCTCTTGCATTGAGGGAAGTATTTTAGGGAGCTCTTAGGGGGCACCAATCAAAATATGTAAATAGTATTCTATGATTGAATGGATTTGTGAGTTGTGCAGAGTTAATAACTGTTCGAAGGTAAAATAATGCCTTGAGCAAGACAGCATACGTAAATACTAGTGATAGTGATAATCAGTAGATGGCATTGTGTTTGTATGGATCGTGATGATAGTAGTGTTCTATAGAAGGGATAGAAATGAGGAGTTGTAAAGCAGAATGTCCTCCCTCGATGAGTCATTGGACTCTTTGAAGGTGTCGTATAATAATAATAATAACAATAATACAAGCATTCGTTTGTCAACACCATCTTTATTACAGAAGATAGAACGTAAGAAAATAAAAGGTGAAGGACCCTTTCCACAGTTTCTTTATCCCCTTGGAACCCGGGAGACCAAATCTGCGCACAATAATCTAGGCGTGGTCTTATCAAAGCCTTATAAAGAGGCAAAATGACTTGCTTATCCTTAATGTCAAGGTTCCTTTCGACATAGCAATTATCCTTCGAGATGTATTTGCAACTTTTGCTACGTGACCTTTGAACTTTCAATTCTTATCCACCAATACACCAAGATCCCTTGCCTCTTCAGTTTCTTGTAGCATAACCGGGCTAATGTAATATGCGGCTGGAAATCTCGTCAACTTTACACTTACTAACATTAAACTGACAGCAGAATGGGATAGTATTCTCCTAAGAGTTGATCATGATTTCCAGCTTTATAGTTTAGCATGTAATCTGTTCTAATCGGAGCATCAATACAATTAGCTACTTCCCAAGAAAGCACAGCACGATCATTGTCACCAGCTGGTGGTAAAATAGCCATATTTTTAATCGCTTCTGACGCTATGAACAAAACTAACACTCTCTGATTTAGGTGATGAGGACAGATGGCGAAAATATGGATAACAGACTCTGGTTAACGGGAGAAAGAGGGGTGATATAACAGACATCTCTAAACTTTTGAATGGGTATTATAGGATATTGTCCGATGAAAGTTTTCGTTATATGAAAGGTAAAGAGAGAACGAAGACATCCATGGAAGTTAAGTTTCTTCGCAGTCAAGAAAGAGGTAACTCTCACAGATCAGTAAGTTAGTGCAATAATTTGTCCTTAGGGGTAGTGAGTGCATCTTCTAGCGTGCATGAATTTACGGGAAGGTATGATAGCTGGTTTGAGTGATTTATAGCCTCCCTCGATGAGTCCTTGACTCGCTGGAGATCTTAGATGATGATGATAGTAATGGTAACTAAATACAAAGCATCAATTAGTTAGTGATTTGTTCATTTACTGTTATAATTTCATATTTTATTTTATTGATTATTATAAAATAAACATTTATCCATAAAATATACTACAAGACATTTGCCTGCTTTATATTAAACGTATTTTAATATTTCCATTGCAAAGCACGCCCATAGGTGTCGAGATCCATTCTGTAATTTATTCTTTAAGACTTGATTCAAACCAGATCTGTTTGTATCAAGTCTTAAATTAATTCCTGAACAGGAGTGGTTAGCATTGTTTTTATCCCAACACTCATTGAAAATTCAGTTGAGTCAGACTTTGCCATCCTTGGAAGCATTTCTGATGCTAGATGCAAGGCGATGTTCCTAATTCTAACTAGTATGTATTTATACGTACTCGTCTATGCTACAGTCTGTTTTGCTGGATTACGGTGAGATTCTTTAGCACAGTGGACAAAGTCAATCTCCTTTAGTTGGAGTGACCAATGCACGAATCCCATCTAAGACTCGAACAATCTTTATAGGGGCTTATTACTGACTTCTTGATAACTAAACCAGCCGAAGTATGCCATGAGAATTATACAAATGATGTCCAAGAGATTTCAAGTGATGAAGACGTCCGACCACTCGTAAATAAAGAACATCTACGGAATGTTAGTTTTGAAGACACTGATGATGATTAAAAATATGCACTTTTATTTTATTTTATTTTGTTGAAACATTTATGCATTACGTGCAATGAAGCGTAATTACAATTTGTAATTTTTATAATTTTATACTATGTATTTGTTTCATACTTGATATGTTTTCTTAACTTACATGAATTACCTGAATTACCTGTAAAAAATTATAATTACAGGGTTACCTGTAATTATAATTTTGCATATAAAAGATCGATTTCTTTTATTATGATTAATGTCATAACATTGGTGGTTTTCATAACAGCTTAGCAAACACTAAAAATACACCTCAAATACTTATTTTCAAAAGTGCTTCAAGATGTTCCACTTTTAATATGATTTACGATCATATTAAAAGGCTAACAATACAATAACAAGATTAACAATATTAATCTGCTCATCTATTAGGCTACCAGGTAAGTTCCAGCATCTATTTTACGTAAATATTGCTTATTTTTATATATTTCAATAGATACTATTATATTGTTTTTATAATATTTTGAT
Source organism: Typopeltis vanoorti (assembly GCF_054136105.1). Taxonomy (NCBI): domain Eukaryota; kingdom Metazoa; phylum Arthropoda; class Arachnida; order Uropygi; family Thelyphonidae; genus Typopeltis; species Typopeltis vanoorti. The sequence continues at coordinate 22,322,054 of NC_143558.1, read as the reverse complement.
ATAATCACAATTAGACTCCTTTTTACCTGACTGCAAAAGAACCAACAGTGACCTGGTAGTCAGACATGTTTGTTGGCAAGCCTTATAATATTTGTGAACGTAACCAAACATAATCTGTAAGTAATATATAACAGATATAGCCTGTGAACGTAACCTGTGAATTAAAAAAAAAAATTGACCATAGCACTCACAATTTTCAGACACAATATATACCTGTTAGGGTTAGGATCACGAGATGGTGGCACTTGTCTGTAATCTCTGCCCTGTAAGTCTTGATGTTAAAACAATCGTTTTGAATTTAACTTTAAATTAAAAATTAACTTTAAATAATCATGTTTTGCTTATTTCGGGGCTATGGTAATCTACTATTAAAGTGATTGGACGTGTAAACTTTAATGTGATTTCGATACCTTTGTTCCCATATTCCTCCTTAAAGTAGTGATATATTGGACTATAAAAAACGTAATTATTCCTAAACTTTTTAAAATATTATGTGGACTAAAATCTCTATATGAATCCAACAGTCATTTGCAGTACGCATTAAAATGTTACAATCACTGGCACTTTTACCAGTAGAAGTGTTAGAAACATTTTTAGAAGTTGTTGATCTGTTCTCTAATTTAGACAAATCTAATGAACAAATCGAGCAAGTTCTCCTTTACTTCGAACGTACATATATTCGAGGTCGACAGCTCAGGAACGGCACTTATAAACAACCTCTATTCAATATTTCTACTTGGAACCATAGACACTCTGCAGCCAACTATATAGCTAGAACTACAAATTGTATCGAAGGATGGCCCTATGGACTTCAGTCGCTCTTTCAGCGTTCCCATCCAACTGTTTGGAAAAGTTCGGATAATATTGTTAAAGAATTATCTTTATAACATACAAACTATTTGCAGCATTTAATTGGTCAACGAAACCCAGAATGTCTTAGGTACATTTCGTTAAAACAACGTATTTCAAATATTGTACAAAATTACGACTCTAATAGACGATTGGAGTTTTTACGTTGTATAGCTTATATGACTTAGTGTTTGTTTTTTATTATTTTTTAATAAAAATATTTTAATCGAATTAAAGTCAACAGGTAGGTCTAATAAAGTATTACAAAATTAACGGAACTCTTATCTGAAAATAAATATAAAATTCATCATAAAAATTTAAAAACTCTAAAATAAAAAACTTTGGTGTGAATATTCAAATTTGTGTAATTTTTTCTTCGTGTATTTTAATCTACATGTAATTTCTTCCTCGTGTAATTTTGTCCCGTGTAATTTTGTCTCGTGTAATTTTGTCCCGTGTAATTTTGTCCCGTGTAATTTTAACATGTAACCCTAAAAAAGGCGAATCCCTCCTCTTGCGAACTTTGTCAAACCACTTGAAACCTTTCTTGTGCAAGATGGTGAACTCACACTGGGGCGATCAAATTCGAACACATTTCGAATCCGGAGTCTCTTTGTTGGAGAACCAAGACACTATATTGATATTCTACGAAATAAACTTTGTCCTTTGATCCAATTCATTATTTTTATGCTTTTTGGATTCTTGCAACGCTGATGAAGAGAAACGTCAGAAACAATTCTTCCAACTGACAGAGGTGAGTTTAATCGTTTCAAAAACGGGTAACCTACACTGCATACGTATCGCTAGAGAAAACGGCAAGTTCAGTTATAAACACAGCTTTGTATCTGTTTATATAAGTTTATTATTATATCACGTATAATAATATTGTTGAATAAAAGGTCAGCGCCTGTTCTATTCATGTGGGTGTTTTCACCCTTTCCAATTTATATAAGTTTAAAACCACCCCGTTTAGCGCTGTTTCGTTTAGCGCTCTAAATTCCTAAGGAGCGTAGGGCGCTAAACGAAACAGCGTTAGCCGGAGTTTAACTCCCTTCCTAAACTTAATATAATATTTTTTTGTTGAAAAAATTGCAAATAATTCGAATCCCATCGAATTAAGAAAATTAGATGGCCAGAGTAGAGTTCGAACAATCAAGACAACGAACAATCCTCGGATAAGAATTAGCGGTCAAGGTGCGTTCACTGGGGGATGCGACGATCTAGTGATATTCATGAGAATCATTCTCATACCAGGATACCGCTACCATGGTTGCCTGTTGTTGCCCAACCACGCAGTCTGATTGGTCAGAAACAGACTGGCTAATCATGTTTTGGTCGTGAGTGTATATATATTTCAAAAGTCGTTTGGTTAAACGTGAAACTATATAAATAACAGATATTTAAAATGACAAGTCACGTGTTTACAATAAATGACGTCATTTTTCAAATAAATATAACTCCAACGATACTTGTATTTTGGTCCTTTTTTTTTTTTGTAAATGTTACAGATAACTTTTTGATCTATCGAAAAAGAACCATCGTGCCTTTTCCTCAAGAAAATACTTTTAAATCCACGCTTGTCAATAGGAAACGAATTCTTTATCTCAACTTGTATAATCACCAATCGATTTCAATTGTGACAAATGTTTGTATTCTGGTTACCATGACAAACAACAGCACACACAAAGAAACAGAGCGATCAAGTGAGCCTGAAAGAGATTGTAATTAAGATGAACGACAATCCCCTTAATCCCTAAATCCCTGAATAATAATAAAAAAAAAAAGTTTGGATAGCATTCCCACCTACAATAAATATTCATGCATCCGAAGCCAAGCGAATAAAAATCTAAATATTTAATCTGATTCCCTGCAGATAAAGGTAATCAGGATAAAGCTGTCTTTTGTTCGACCGTGTGTTTACGATTACATAAATAAATGCGAATTTCGTAGACTTCTGACTTCTTAATCTATTCTTAAAAGTCAACAAAAGTAAGAATAAATAAATTAAAACCCAAACTAACTAATTCTCGGTAAACTCCTCAAATCTACCATTCTGGTTAGATAAGACGAGTTGAATTTAAAACAGGTAATGAAGATTACACACACACACACACTCCGTTTACGTAAACCATTTATTAAATTAGTTTTCTGGGACAGCATCTTCGTAGCAAATCGGAGACCCAAGTTAAGTTTATGCATCTCTGGTGAAAAACACTGTCTAGACGTGTTTATACTTTCTTATTCTATAGCAGACATTCCATAATCCTTATACGAGTAAGGTGGCGGTGTGTCTACTCAAACACTTGCATTCATCTAATAGACGACTGGATACAAACACATTGTAACTATCCGAAAAATTTGCTATTAAAAGCTTACGAGAAATAACGGGTCTTATTTTGGCATTTGTAGGACAAGCTGGTTTGTTTGAATGAATTTAAGCCGTACTGTGGGCTGCTATTCGTTTTATGTTTTACGTTTTATTCGTATATATATATATATATATATATATATATATATATATATATATATATATATATATATATATATATATATATATATATATATATATATATATATATGCCACAAATGTAGCAGAAGGAATCTACACTATTGACAAAATTTCGAGTAGTAGACATGATGTATTTTCTTCACTGCCGACTAACATGCAATTAACAAGACAAAAAAAAACAGAGACTTTATTGAAACGCTATAAGCGCTCATCATACTTTCACGATCGATATACGATTGACTGATTTCGATCGTTCTTTGTCCGCTATGACCCGCATATAGCATTCATTTGTTTTAGGCAGTTGTCATCGCCTACTTTTCATCACCTAAATGTATTAGGTCGGTTATCGGCCTCTCTCGCATTCGAAGCGCCAGTACGTACCGTTGCAGGTTCTTACGCATTTATTTGTTTACTAACAAGCGAGAGCGGTGAGCGTTCCGATTCTGATCTGCGCACCGCTTTGAATAATAGGCTATATCTTCGGGAATGTTTCGAATTTCTTGATAAAAAGTTAGGAAAACAGATTTTTAAAAGTACATACTTTTAGAAAATAATATTAAAAAATCGATTTTTTTGATCCTCTAAAATAGTACTGCCTCCTTAAAACTATCAAAAACTTACAAAGTAGCAAAAAGAAAATGCCATAGAGGAAAAACCTGACGTGATAGAGAAAAATGGGTTTGATATTTGAAATCAGCGCACCCAAATTAGTAAAAAAAAACAAGTGTCAGATCATAATCAGCAGGAAAAAAAAATTTTTTTGTTGTTGGCCAGTGTTATTTGCAAATGACAAAAAATAATATAAATTATTTGCAAATGACAAAAAAAATATAAAGTATTTGAAAAAGATCAGTACGTAGAAAAGTCTTAACTTTTCCCAAGATTATTACTAAGTTCGGTCCTCAACCAAAGAGGAAAATCCCTCGATAAAGGATTGATGGGGGTTAATGTATAATCCCCCTCTTCTAAGAAAAAGGTTAGGAATTTTTAATTCAGATAATGTCAAACCAATCAAAACACTTTCAACCATATAAAGATCCCCAGTCTTCGTTTGATTAAAAAAAAATTGAGTTACCAAAAGACACGAGAAACATTCCTTCCGACCAAGAGGAGATTCAAACAATGTCTTTCTAAAAACCAAAAGTCAAGCGTTTTATATCAATTGTTCTATCAAAGCAATATTTCCTTTTGTTGATGGGTCTTATTGCACTCTATGTATATTTAAATTATTATTTCTTTAATTGTTTAAAATTTCTGAATTAGTAGGACCTCACTAATTCAATGGTCAATCATTTTATGATTTCAATTCTGTTTAAATTCAACTCAGTAGGCTCTTCTTTTAATATATACCAACTGATTGTTTTGACATCTACGCTATTTACATTCGTATGTGGTATGCATGCCAAGTGATCTGGATAAATCGTGTGCAGTTCTTCACGAACATACCAATCATAAAAAAACTGTGATGTGTTTAATCACGGACATTGTAAAATATTTCTGGGAAGGAGGCTAAAAAATGAGAAATGATCTGCATTGTCCACACAACACTACCAGCTTGCTTCTTGGAGATCTGTAAATGGTAAAAACCATGCTGGTACAGAAGAAATGCCAGTTAAATCTCCCATAAAATCTGCAATCTGTCTTTTGGTCTTTCTAGCCAGCCAGATTGGATCTTGCTAGAGCGAATCTCCACAGTTTTCAAAGGTAACACACTGTATTATCGTTCATACTTTATGTCCTAATCAACAGGCATAGCACTGAAATAAAAAAAATATATATATATTTATATAAATATATGAATAATCGTTATTTAAATAATTTAAGATTAATTTCAACATAAATCTAAACTAAACTTAGTCATAAATGTCGTTTTTAGTGCCGAAAATAGACTCCCACACCAAAATATTGTTACCATAATAGAATAATAAATTTTAACAATCCTCACGAACGTGAAATTGAGGGAGTTAATCGATCGTGAGATGCGGAGATTAATACCCTTGGAGGGTAATGGATGGCAATGCTGTAGCCAATGAAGTTCTAACTGAGGCTCGGCTATTGCTGTTACCCTCCTGCCATGATCAGAGCTTTAATAGCTCAATAAGTCCTTATTCCTACACTGTCCTCTTCAGATACATTAAGTGTATCTTAATGCACGTGAAACTAATAGAGATTTAAACCAAATAAAATAATTGGTGAATAAATAGTCTTCATTGTGGAATTATTTTGGACAGTAATTAAAAAATAATAATAATAAAAGATAAAATATGATAATTAAATAAAAAATCTTAATAGCGCTATTCTCATCTAACCGCATAAGAATATGATTATAAGAATGCTTAAAATAATTACATATTTTAGCTCATGCAAAAATATGCATTTTACACTATATAAGACATATTTAGTCAATGGTAATCCTATTATTATCAATATATTTATGAAAATAAGTGAGACTTAATATTGATGACTTTTAAACGTGTATATACTACACTTATCGATAGATGGCGCCACGCGCGATGGCAATTCTAACGCATTTAGCATCTAGAATTCTGTAACACTTGTTCCATAAATATATTTTTATTTTATTTTTCAATAGAAATAAGAGATAAGCGCTGATTTTTATCTATTTGTAGACTTGAGAAAAGCTGATATGCTTTTGTCTTTAATTTATATATTTGTTATATATCAACAAATCCTTTCGAACAGATTTTTTTTTTTTTTCAGAAATTATTTTTAATTTCTAGTTCTTTTTTTACCTAAAATTATTTATAAAACAAATTTCTTCGAAAATTTCTACGATTCATTCCAATAGAATTTATAATATTAATGACAATTAAGACTAATTTTTTTTTCCATTTTTACCATAGTTTTACCATGTCCATAGATGGCGCCACATGAACTTATTTTATTACCGCTTGCTTTTTAAAACAAAAGCACACACACACTATAATTATTTGAAACACGTATGCGAAATAAGATTTCTTTATGCCTTGAAGCAAAGATAATTCTACAAATTTTTAGTGCTTGATTTTTAAAATTTATGCTTTTCAAATAGCGAGTAATTTATGCAGTAATGAGAGATACAAACAAATATAGTAATTTATTTGTATCTCATCTGTTGGAAGGCTAATATAGATGTCCATAGATGGCGCCACATGAAACTTATTTTATTACGGTTTGCTTTTTACGACAATTTTGATCTGCCGTTCTTAATTTTCCTTGAAATAATAATAATAATAATAACGTTCGCTAAATTTAAATAATTTCAATGAATGATTAAACTGCAAAAACTATACCTGTGTTTAAATTGATTAAATTAATAGATGTCATATTTTAACATTGTAAAGTGGATTCTAAATTTCAAAATATAAATTAAAACATAAGTAAAATTATCTTCTCTGTAATAACAACTAATTTGAATATTTACATTTTTAATTTATTATCGTAAAATTGAATATACAGCCTTTTAGCTAGTAGGTTTATTTGAGGAGAGAAGAGGCAACAGATGGCAGCACAAGAATGAATTAAGCAATACCTTTTTGGATCTTGCTTTATTTATTTAACTTAGATTTTAAGATTTTTTAATGATTTGAATTTTGAGACTATTAAGTTTTTTTATGTTTTTTGTTTTTGTTTTATTATTTTATTATTAATTTAATGTACTTAATTCTATTTTAAGATTTTTGTGAATCTTGAATACTTAGATCAAATCTTAAGGAGTGAAACAAATAGATTTAATTAAAATGTATCTAAATTAAATAACTTTTCTTTATATTAAAAATGCGTATCATTTAAAGTTTTTAATTCTAGCTGTTTATATTTTAATATTTTCTCACTCTTTTTATCTTTTTCCTTATTTCTTTGAAATTATTGATATTGCTAAAACTAACATTAATTCTTATATAAAGCAGGCAACCTTTTTTATTTATTTTAGATTTAACAAAAACACTTCTTTTAAACTATATAAGAACGATTCAATAAAATATTATGTTTTTCAAACTGGTGTTTGTGTTATCAAAATCTAGATGGCACCACAGTTATAAGTTAACGTGTTCAGTTCAGGTGTTTATCGTCATCTACTCAACAGATGGCAGTACAAGGATGAATTCAGCAATAATCATTAATTAATTTTTAATGTTTTATTATTTATTTAATTTTCTTCGATTTCAAGATTTTTTCATGATGTGAATTTTGCGATCACTTATAATTTTCAGGGTTTTTTATTTTTATGCTTTATGATTTTGCATATTATTATTAATTTAATTTACCTTTTAAGATTTTTGTGATTCTTCAATAGTTACATCAGATCTTAAGGATTAAAAAACATATATTAATTAAAATTTAACTCAATACAATAACTCTTCTTTATATTAAAAGTATTGATACTGCCAAAAGTAACATTAATTCTTATATAAAACAGGTAACCTTTTTTATTTGTTTTAGATTTAACAAAATCATAAAAAAAAGTTTTTTAAAATGTACAACAAAATGATTCAATAAAATATTATATTTTAACACGGGTGTTTATTTTTCAAAAACCAGATGGCGCCACAGTTTATAAGTTGATGTTTCTAGTGCTGGTGTCTATCGTCATCCACTCAAGCCTAGCAAACCTATTAATAATGTACAGCATGTCATCTCGAAAAATCATTTGTCTTTTCTGTTTATTTATTTTTTAATAGCGAGATAAAAACTACGCCATAATTTTAAGGGTAACAAAAGGTCAGTTCTTAAATTATAAGGAAATCAAAACCAAAACGATTACCTATACACGACAGCTATGTACACCAAAATTATTTGTCTTCTATTTATTTTATCAACTCTTTTTTAGCCTTCCACTCATTCATTCATTCTATTCATCCATGCATTATTCTCTTCTTTATGCATCTATTCATTCCTCAGGTCTTCATTAATTCTATTCATTCTTCTGTTCTTCATCTATTCAATCTATTCTTGTGTTCTTCATTATTTTATTCATGTATTCTTCTATTCTTCAATCTTCCATTCATTCTAGCCTTTATAAAAGGACATTTCTATTCTGACCTATTCCTAGGGCGTACTTTTGCTGTCCACTTCATTTTTACTGCTCTTCACAACACAGTAATTCAAATGTTTCCGTCCTAAGGTTTTGGTTTGACAACCTCCAATTCATTCTCATGAAGAACAATACATAAAAGAACAGAATATTAATGTCTGATCTCTGTGATAAGTAACATTCCCTTCTACCATCCTCAATTATTACTTTCCCAAGATATTTAAAATTTGAAACTTGGCATGTTGTTTTTACTGGTGAGCAAGATCTCTCCAGTGATCGGTTTATATTAAAGTATTGATACTGCTAAAAGTAACATTAATTCGTATATCAAACAGGTAACCTTTTTATTTGTTTTTGATTTAACAAAATCATAAAAAAAAATTAAAATGTACAAAAAATGATTCAATAAAATATTCTATTTTAGAACGGGTGTTTAGTGTTCAAAAACCAGATGGCGCCACTGTTTACCAATACTGTGGTTTCACTGCTATTATATGGTTTGGATATTTGAAGAAATTCTTACCAAAATTTTCTTAATAGCTAAGCTTTATTGAGAATTATATGATTTCCCTTTTCCTACGTTTTTCTGACTCAAGATTTCTCCATTTCATATTGTGTTTTCTTGTGCTTCGAATTTTAGAGGCATTAGTTGTAGACGAACTTGCTAATCTTCTTCTGTATGGTCCAAGGTAAGATAAGGTCTAAGAGAAGAAAGGACATGAGAAAGAGTAGGATGAAAAAAACCGCATGTCATTCGAACCCATATCATACCGAGCTAAAGATCGAACCTTTTTTCCAGCAGAGTCTTCTGCAAGAAACGTATTCCGATTATTTTGTTTTTCGCTGACAGTCGGGATCTCTTTGGGTTGAATTTCTGGCCATTGTCACATCCCAAAGATAATAAGCAACTTACACAACATTAAATGGGTATGCTCGCTTTTCGAAATCTCTCCTATCTTGTTTTCTCTCCCATGCGAGTTACTTTCACATCTCTAAAGAAGTTGAGTTGCGATTTGTACAGTATAGTCCAAGGCAGCTTCAAGCAACCAAAATCGCTCTACCAACAGAACCTGATGGTGTTAACGTCGAACGAAGACATGTCTTAACAGGTCTGAGTAAATTTCGAATGGACAAATGTTTCCTTTAACCTGCTCTCGTCGTGCTTAAATTTGATTTGTATTTCTTCGGAAATAGTTCATCGTTCTAATAAACAAATGATTATGAAATCCAAAATATCTGATTTTAGTGGTGGACCTTCAAAAGGATTCATAGCGTAAGAAAATTCATATATAACTACATATAATAGCACAGAAACTGAAGACTTTGTGTGCATTCATTTCATCGTCCAGTAATTTTACTAAAAAACTAATTAATGATCGAAATTAAATGGTTTTCATGTGCACTATCTGCTATGGTTATCAGTTGCGGGCATTCTACGAAAGTTGTCTTTCTTGTGCAACGAAAAACCCGAATTTCAAGGAATAAAAATAAATAATAATATAAATTTCCGTATGATCCTGTCTAACCCACCATGATAAGTTTGAATGCGGTCTATGACGTCATTCAAACCCAGGTATCTTCAACCAATGGGCTTTATCAAAACCAAGGAAGTCGAGGCTCAAAGAGGTTCCAACCAGAGGGGAAAATAGTTAGTATGCGAGTGGCAAAAACATAAAAAATTCGACAATCATTTGGAGAAAGAACACCGCGTAGATACCCAACATTTGAGTTGTTAATGGTTAAAGTTTTGGTGATTCTGCAGCATGGTCAGATTGTTTTTATCCGGGATATCAAATATACTGTATACAATATAAATGATACACTATATTTGATGTATTTGTAAGTACAAATTCAAGATTGTTAAATAAAGAAAGAATATCCTTAAATCTGTTAACTCCTTTTATTACCCTATAGGGGAGTAGACGAGGATGTTTTAGTACTTTGTAAATTTTAGAGACTGAGGGGGCAGTTCATTCAAAACCGATTGCCAATCAGAGGTAGCTCGCCCAAGACTATCACTCATTACACACAGCATCCGGCGGGGAGAGGCGACTGACAAGTGCCGCCATCTCGTGGTCCCTAACCCTAACACAAGTTATGGTCTGAAATAGCTGGGTTCTGCGTCGATATTATTGAATTTATGGGACGAATACCCCGACTTTCAGGGAGATAAAACCAGCTTGCCCGTGTCAGGGATTCAATACTTTTTAATCGTGGATTTGACTGTAGAGCATTTCTGCAAATCGAAATGTGAAACTTGTTCTCTTCACAAATGGTAAAAAATATTTTTAGGCAGTTTGAAATTATGGATTATCTCATCTTTGTGATTCGTAATCACCTCTTGGCTTTCTCCTATGAAAACGCATAGGAGAGAGCAAAAACTCAAATTATAAAATTTTGCATTGAAATCTGAAATTGACTTGTGAAAGATCAGCTAAATAGAAAGAGTGTACCTCTTCTTAAAAATAATCTTTATATTCCGTGCATTAAAATATTAGTATTGTTGTGAATTAGTATGCTAAATTTTGGGTTTAAAATTCGGTAAAGTTATAAGCATATTAAAAAAAAATGAATATTTCAATTCTTATAAAGAACCAAGCAAAAAAATTGTACAATTCATACGTAGATAAAATATAATGTCCAATCACACACTGTACATTCAGAACGTTGTAGGTAATTTATGGGCGCAGTTTGTCTACGGACATGAATCGTAACCCCTGATGATGAAGGAGATTGGAGGTTTTGAAGTACACCCAAGCAACTAAGAATCTGGAGACTGGATACTATTCTGTAAAAACTGGGAAGCCTCTTGCAAGTTAGTTTTTGTTTTTTTTCAGGTAAAATGAATCAACCTTTCTATTTCCATACGAGACTCATCTTCAGTTGAAGCTCGCTTAAAAATGTTCTTTGACGTAGGAGAGAGAGAGAGAGAGAGAGAGAGAGAGGGAAACAGAGAGGGATAAGGATTATGGACGAAATCCATCTGCATAATGATTGCCTAGATTTGCCTTTCAAACTGTCAGTATTCGTCGTCGCATGGAGGGAGTGCATTATCGGTCTAAAGATGTTGGTGTAGATCTGACAGCAGGTGCAGATTATTCCAGCGTTGGTGGTTAAATCAGCCACTGCACATGGCAATATCTATAGTGTGATCCTCAATGAATTTTCTTATAAAGGAATCCAGCTTCCAGAAAGCCACGCTTGTAATCGTAGATCAATCCATTACAGCGCTTACAATTCTAGGTAATAAACGTGTCCTCTAACCAATGTAGATGGTGATAAATCCACAAAGGATTCACAGGTTAGGTAGTTTCCTTCACATATCTAACCATTCATGTGGAAGCATATTTGAAACTGTTAATGGCAGACTGGTACAATTTTTTTCGTTCCTACAATGTCCAAACGAAAATTCTTAGTACCGTGATGAAGTATCACAACAGATGTATTATAGGCCTTCTCTGAATCTCATAAACGCCAGAGTGAGAGAGTATATCGTCATCATCCGGATCAAAAAGGAATGTCAACCATCAGACAGATTTATATCTGTATCAGCAATTGTGCTTTTAACTCACTCGATGCATGGAAACAACACACAGTACAAGTGAGAGGTCTCTCAATCTTGCATATTAACATCAAAAGCATCCGAAAACATTGGTTATTGTTACAGGCTTATCTGAGGAATTACACTGATATTATTCACATAATGATTCTAACAGAAGTATCCATAACTAATGACGAAGCGACTGCTTTCCAAATTCCAGGCTTCCAACAACATAGATCATGCCGCCAAACAAAAAGAGGGGTGGAATACTAATATTTATGAAACAAAAATTAATAGCAAAAGAAACTGTTTATCAGTTTGAGCACATGCTGAAACCATTTGCATTGAAATCATTAATACCTCCAATCGACAGTACCCCTTAATATTAAATGCTATTTAGAGCCACCAAACTTAAACGTGATAAAATTCTTGCAAACTCAATTGCTAGCTTTCACGCCAAGAAATGTGCTCAACCGAACACCTAATGATAATTGGCGACATAAACATAAATATTGCAAACGAAAACCAGAATAACACTGTACAATACCTAGACACGCTATCCATGTATAATCTAATACCAACAATAACATCATGTACTAGAGAAGAAATATTCGAAATACTATCACTGCTTCCTGCCTAGATCATGTAAACATCCAAGCACCACCAAACAGTTAAGCAGCATCGGCCTTAATGTACAAAGTAGCAGACCATTACTTCACCGCTCTATACCTGCACACTACGACAATATCCACGCAATGTCCCACAGATGAAAAGCAGCATAAAACAATAATAGTCAACCACGAAATAAGAAAAACAGACTGGGAACACCTGGCATCAGATTCAGCAGATATCTTATACAACAACATTAAACTCACACAGGAGGAAATATATAACAAAGCTGCAAAGGATGTTAGAATTCGTTCAAAAACAACACAAAATCCTTGGATAACACAAAACTTAATCCTAGAAATACACAGAAAGGACGCTTTATGGAAAGAATTAAAGCGATATCCACATAACACAGCTTTAAAAACTGAATATAAGATAACAAGGAATCGCCTTACAACAAATAAGAAATGCAAAAAGAAACTACTGAAGATTCAAATTAACCTCTGCAGAAAAGAACATGAAACAAACCTGACATCTGGTTTGTTTCATGATTTCAGATGCTAGTTTTGTTCTCAACAACACCGCCTCCGAAACCGTAAAACACAGCTTCATGAAAGACGCAAAACCTATCCAACAACTAGCAAACGACTTTAACCAATACTTTGCAGACTCCATCCAAGAACTTCACAGAAATATTCCCCCAATCACAAAACGAGATCCTCCACTTGGACCACAATCAAAACAGACATTATGGTTCCCAACCATAAAATAAGCAGAATTTCTCTCTGCAATACATCAAATCAAACCAAACAAAGGCCCAGGAATAGATGGTATCAGATCTAAAGATATAAAGCAACATGCAACTAGTTTAAGTCCTATCCTACTAAAATTAATAAATAAAATATTTAAAACCGTACAAATTCCAAGTATGTTAAAGACTGCCATAATCATACAAACATGGGAAAAGAAATTTAATCAGCAATTACATACCCATAGCAACATTACCAATTATCAATCAAATTATGGAGCGGTTAATGCTTAAGAAACTCGCAACATACACAGAGAACTTTCATATTATCCCCAAAACACAACATGGTTTTCAGAAAAATAAGGGAACAACATCTCTCTTGGAAGACTTTACAGACGTAATTAATACTGCCTTAGACAAAAACAAAATTGCTATGGTAGTCTTTATTGATTTGACTAAAGTATTCGATACACTTACACATCAAACCTTGTTAGAAAAGCTGAGGCATGTTGGAATAGACGGGCCTCTTCACAGGTGGTTTACAAACTACATCCAAAATAGAAAGCATATCAACGTATCGGGTCAAACTGCAGTAGGGAGCTACCAGTAACCTGTAGAGTACCACAGGGAGCTGTTCTCTTCCCAACTCTATTCAACATTTATATGCACGATATTAATCAGCTACCTTTCAAAGGTAAGATATTCCAATACGCAGACGATACAGCAATAATATCCATCCATAATAACGCAAGCATAGCCCAAACAAGTATGCAACATGACATAAATCTGATCATAGACTGGCTCACGAAAAACTCCATACACCTAAACTCAGAAAAGACAAAATTAATATTATTCAGAAATCCACTGGCTCGATCAGTTGATAACTAATATATAACCATCCAACATCTACTCTCCATCATTAAAAACACACAGCACCGTAAAACTACTACAATCACTCAGGTTGAAACAATACGATACCTTGGAATTTACTTCGATGCAGATATAAACTGGAATACCCACATAAACCACCTACACAAAAACTCCGAACAATAAGTGGCAAACTCTGCAGGTTAAAGACATAGTTCCCACACGCCTAAAAACACCAATATACAAAGCACTATGCCAAAATATACTAAGATACGCTATAACAACATATGCTTTCTGGGCACCCTACAAAATAAATATATTAATGTCGCTACAGTACAAAATGACAAAACTGATCTTTTGGGAACAAAGAGAAAATCACGACCTTATAACCATTGCAATGTCAGAACACAAAATACTGACAGCAAAACATTTATGTCACTATGCAGCCTTGCTAAAACATTATTTCGATGCCAACTACAGGACAGTTAGAAATACATACCGTATAACAAGACCTCAGACTACTAATTATATCACATATAAATACAATAATCACTACGGAAAGGCCACGCGCAACTTCTACATCCCAGACATGATAAATAAATTACCTTTTGAATACAGAAACCTTGCAAACTACAATAGCCTGAAAAGAGCTCTAAGGACATACTATGAACAAGAAACACGCACCCAAAATACCATACAAACTTAATGAAACACAATATATTCGTTCAAGCTTCCAGTTCAGCGACGCATCAATACATTCCAAGTTATTGTGCGTGCGTGCGTGCGCGTGTGTGTGTGGGGTGGGTGGGGGGGGTGTGCGTGCGTCCTAAAGCTGCAGTAAATATTAGATCTATGAAGCATCATCCTCAGATAAGCTTACTGAGAAGCTTCGAGGATGCAAGCTAAGATATTACACCTCAACTGGGATCAACAGAAAGAAAGAAAAAAAATCCATTTATTACAACTCTAGCACTTCAACACATTAAGGTAAAAATTATAAATACTGTAAAAATATAATCTTATTCAACTACAAGTATCAATTACAGCTATAGTAGTTATTATTATTAAGTCATACAAAAAAATGAATGATTTGTTTTCAACGTGTATTAAGCGATAGCTGAAAAAATTTTGTAGGTTAAGATAATGAATTCCTCACCAAGAATACAGAAAATTAATTTTATTCACATATCGTGTTAAAGTTAAAATAATAATGGATTGATATTTCAAGTAGCGTAAACTAACTGAAATGTTGATATTTTACCAGCTAGATGGAGCCACCTCTCATCATTCCCAAATATAATCTTTATATAACGATATACAGATATAAGTGGTTTTTTTTTCATATTTTTTTTAAAATAAACTTTTGGAAAAAAAGTTAAAATATCAGCGTATAAAATTCCTGAAAAAAAAATTTTTTTTTGTTATTATAAAATTCTATATTATTTAATGAAATTCGAATTAGCCGAGGCCGTTTGACTCTAACTTAATTTTTGAAGATTTTTTGCGGCCAGATTCTACCCACTTCTATGTAAACGAATATTATTAATCCTTTGAATTCTTCGTAAATTTCGTGCAGTTAAAATATTCTCAGAAAAATAAAACTCTCGTGTATACTCGCAAAGAAAAAAAAAAAGCTGAGTTAGAATTGTCTGTGAAGAATTTCCATTGTTTGTTTACGTGTTGTCCTGTAGATGGCGCCACCTACGTGACAACTTATTTTTCACTGGTAAAACTGACACGCTCTTTTCATATTATTATTATTATTATGTAACGCCTCCAGGGAGTCCAAAGACTCATCGAGGGAGAGTGTGGCAACACCATCGAACCATTGATAATCCTTCCAACTACTAACCGCGCTCAAACTTGCTTAACTTTTGAGTGAATCATTAGTAGCAGAGGCTCTACCGATCGACCAACCTTTAAACTATTCCAGATGATTAAGGTATATGAACTCTATAAAAAAAGTCATGCATTGATTGTCAAACCGGACAAATGATCTGGTTTTGGCTAAAATGCGTATTTTACTATACTTACCAATGTGTGTGTGCTGCCACCTATTTAACACAGACGATTTTATAGAAATTTCTGTTTTTCTTATTACAGCGGTACTGATATGCATAATGTGGCGCCATCTACATGACATATATGAAATTATTACATGAAAAGTACGATGTTTTAAAGATAAAGATAACCTATACTAAGTATTACATAACTAATATTAATTTAAGTGTACTAATTTTATGATTACATTTTCAATTATAATTGATATTTATATAAGCCCATTTTTGTACAATTGCAGTTTATAAAAATTTGCAAAAATCGGTAATGTATTATTTTTTTTAGATTTTTCTCTGAAAAAAAAAAAAAAAACTAAACAGATTTGTCTTTTGATGAGGCAATGCAAATAATAATCATATACCGTCATGAAATTAAATCAATTAAAAAATTAAATTAATTTAAATAAAAGTAAATAAACAAAATGAATTAAAATTAAATTTAATTAATAAACTTATTTAACCGAAAAACTATTTTAATTAAATAATAATTATTTTAATATAATAAAAAACGATAAACAAATGCAAAACAGTAACATCGTATTATTAGATTAAAATAAATTTTATATAAAAAACATGCCGATTTTACAGTTTAAAATATTTACCTTTTTTGTCATTTAAAAAATGCTAAACCGGCTGGAATTAATTCCTCCTATCCTATCTTTCTCCTCCGTCTAGGACGGGTTGAGTCCCCTCTTAATGAGGGGTTACTGGCGTACATAAGCTCCTCACCTCGGCGACGGGATTCGAACCCAGGACACTCCTCTCCCAGGAAGGCGTTGCGAAGCGCAAAGCCACTAGGCTAACTGCTTTTTTTTTTTTTTTTTTTTTTTTTTTTTTTTTTTTTTTTTGGCTAACTGCTCGGACCTAAAATAAATTATTGATTCAAAAATATGCTACAATCGGATTAATTATCTCTAATTTCTGATATTACCCACGCATAATTAATTTTGTACAGTTGTCTTTCCATAATTATAGTGCTCTTACATGGACAAAGGAAATTTGAACCGTTATGCTTGGGATCACGATGAAAATTCGTTATGAAGTCCATTCCATCGAAATATGTTGGCAATATATTTTAAAATATAATAAAAGAAAAAAACTGTAAAATGTCATTAGTTTTTTAGTAACACTCCGTTTTATAATTTTTGAAATAAATCAGTTATTTCAATTCATGTGCTTGAGCTCCAAGGATATCATTGCAGGTCCTTTTTAGTTTTTAAAACTGATGTAATGGTAATCATGACAGTAATGCGTCTAGTATTGAGTCACTTGATAACATTGTTACAGTATGAATAGATATAGAACAATACTAAGAATGTACGGTATTGTTCCAAAAAAAAGTACCGAACTTCGACACCTGCCCCCCCCTCATTACCGACGTTAAAGTGTCTAAATTCAGCCGGGGCTCTCCGGGGCCTGGTCCCGGAATATATATATATATATATATATATATATATATATTACTTAGTTTTAACACTTTTACGAATTTTAACACGTTCGGTTGAATTTTATTGCTGCCTTGGGAAATTGAACTCACGCACATCTAATTAATAACAATAGTTTTTAGTTAGATACTGTGTTTGCCGGTGCAGCATATGGTTTTGCTTGAGTCTATACAGCATAGTTTCTCTATGCTGGACATGTGATTTATTCATTAGTGTCGTTTTTATCCCGGTAGTCTCTAATTCCACTATTTATTGAGAAATATATTACACAGACTGCTCATACCTTATTCACTGGCATAATAAAAGTACTTGTTTTTATTGCCTCTGCAGTATAGTGGCTTTTAGGGAGGGCGTGTTGTTTACCACGGGAGCAAGTTCCTATCGCCCTGCTCTGAACGTGCTTCAGCTTTTTTCATTTGCGAGGTATATGCGAAACTTTTTAATTTCTTTTTTCGAAAAGTAAAAAATCAGGGGTGGAGTTATATGCGAATAAGTACGGTATTTCAGCTATGGATAAGTACCTTGGTACCTTCTTTAAACGAAAAAATAGTTCGGATGACTGTGATAATATAAAACGAGTTTGTAATGACAGTTTGTGTGTAGTTTCTGAAGAGAAAGAGGTCTGTAAACGAATCCACAGAAGCACAGAATTCCCATCAGTTGCAATGCGATAATATTAATACCCTGAACGAAAGTAAAGATTTGCTGAATTGCTGGCCACTCGACGAGTGGATCGCATTCAAAGGTAAATACAATTGATTATTTGGTAAACGCCCAGGGAACTAATTCGTTTACAATTTAACCGTGCGGTTCTATATATATTTGCCGTTCGATTGCATGCACATTAACAGACGGGCACATGTAGAGTCTACGCCATTAAATGTAGCTGTAGCAATGGTGTTGGAACAAAAGACGTTCGTTGAGCATTATTTTCGTTCACACGGAGTTGGTAGAACTACTGGCCCATACGACATCTTTGTAAACAGTTTGTTGGTAATCACTGCCTTAATCGAGAGGTTCCGACGTACCGGGAATGTTCTGTCGCAACAAATTCCCGTATTCTTCGCGTTCTCCTGATCTCACATCATTTGATGCCTTCTTTTGGGGGTATGTTAAAGGAATGATATTCCACTGTAACCCGCCTTCAAACCTTGATGAAATAAGGGATAAGTTTACGCGATATGTCGAGCAGATGTCCCTACCCTTGTTCTCCAAGGGTAGGGACATCTGCTGGACAGAGAACTTTCAAGACGAGACCTGTCTTGAAAGATAAGGTGTCCCTTTAGAGCCCATAATCTACCGTCGTTAATGCTTTATTCGACCAAGATTCCACCGATAGTTTTTTCGCCGTACTACATAATCCTTAAAAAGGGGGTCAGTGAAATATTTTTTCCACGCAGTCAAGTGTGAGAGGTGCAGTTATTTTTGTAGGACCTTTGTGTGCGTGTGTGTTACTTAAAAACAAAAATTGTTTTTAAGTAATTTTGAATTATACTAAACTGTATAATTTTATCGATAATAAACAATATTTTTTCACGTTTAATTTTTTTTTTAATTTTTACCATAAATTTGATATTTCATCCAAACACGTATACACTGTACTTATAGTGTATACGTGTCCAAAGACATGCATCTACTTAAAAAAGAGGGTTTCTTTAGATGAGATTAGTTAATTGCTTCTCCTAATCAAAGCTATCATTCTTTCATAAATTTATACAAGTGATTGATCTATATACCTAATCCAATCTATTCATCTTGGCCTTAGAAAAAAAAAAAAAAAAAGAAGAAATAACCTGATTTCTATGAAATAAACCGAAATAGATCAACCTTGTTCTGCCAAATGAATGTATGACTAGGTCTACTTGAGCATTGACTTCGTAAAAATCTCCAAGACTGTTAGCCATTGTGATCATTTCAATACAAATGTTGCTAACCCAATTCCCTACTTTTCTAGCAGTAATCGATTATTCTTAAGTTGGTATTTCGATTTATTTGATTGAACCCGTGTAGCAAATAAAATTGATCAATGATAGGGCGGAGATTCCTGTAAGTATAAATAAAATATACAAATTTAAATTGCATGAAAAAGTAAAGTTGTTTTAGCCATAATACTCAAAACAACTTGGCTTTCAGATTACAACACAATGTAATAATACTTTTGTCATGAAATAAATAATTTGGTGTTTTACAAAATAAAAATCACACAAAATTATTTTAAAGAAACACTTTTTAATATAAATAGTAAAAACTTAAATATATTTTAGTTTCAAAATTGTAAAATAATATTTTAATTATAATTAATTAAAATGTAACAGAAATTAAAAATTATAATGTAAATTAAAAATTTAATACATATATTAAAACTAATTGCAAGTAATATATATATCAAAATAATAAATATTAAATTAAAAATTACGAATTGAAAATTAATTATAGATGAATTAACAGATTATGAGGATATTAAAGTTACCTCGTCTTTTTATAGCAAATTTGAAATTTGAAGAGTTAGAACTTTTATCAAAATATATCTTTCGGAATAAATATTACTAAGACAATTCCTATGGCGAAGGTTACAAGCTCCGCTAAAATTTCGAATATTTTTGAAATTTATTTTTTGTCTATAAAAAACTGATGTAACTTTAACATTCTCATTAAATATTACTTAATATTTGAAATTAAAAATAAATATAAAATTTATAGCTTAATATTTTACATTAACCTTTTTTAATTTGCAATACAAATAAAACACTTCATTAATTGTAGCTGAATTATTGTTATGGAGGCTAGAGATTCCGAGTTAATCGACCATGAGATGCGGTGATTGATTCATTAATGCCCTTGGGGGCGATGGATAGCAACGCAAAGCTGTACCAATGAAGTTTAACTGAGGTTCGGCTGTTGCTCTTACCCACTTGGGCGATGAGTTTTTGAGTTCGCTCTCTTAAGGTTTTTGCCTTAAGGGAGCACTTTGAGTCTCCGGGGAAGGTGTTCTCCGGCACGGCCCGCTGAGGGGCTTTGTCGGTGAATTATTTTCCTCGGAATTTGAGCGGTTCTGCTCAGTGGTCGGGGAGCCCGTCACTGAGTGGAACCAACGCTGAGATTAGGACGGTCTTTCGCCCACTACACTATGGAGTGGCCTAGAGATCGTCCGTATATATATATATATATATATATATATATATATATATATATATATTTTTGAGATTTATATATATATATATATATATATATATATATATTTTTGAGATTTCACCTTTACTTATACTTACATAGTCGGTGATTGATTTTATATGAGATGCCCATATAGGGTAACGGATGGCAATGCTGAACCAATGAAGTTTAACTGAGGTTCGGCTGTTGCTGTTATCCTGGGTTAATGAGTTCGCTCTCTTAGGTTTTGCCCTAAGGGAGCACTTTGAGTTACCGGGGAAAGTGTTCTCCGGCACGGCCCGCTGAGGGGTACTTGCCGGTGAATTATATTTTCTTCGGAATGAGCGGTTCTGCTCGGTACTCGAGGTTCACTGAGTAGAACCAACGCTGAGATTTGGACGGTCTTTCGCCCACGAATGAGTGGCCTAGAGATCGTCCGATATTTTTGAGATATCACCTTTACTTACACATTACGGTGATTGATTCATTAATGCCCTTGGGGGTGATGGATAGCAACGCAAAGCTGTACCAATGAAGTTTAACTGAGGTTCGGCTGTTGCTCTTACCCCCTTGGGCGATGAGTTTTTGAGTTGGCTCTCTTAAGGTTTTTGCCTTAAGGGAGAACTTTGAGTCTCCGGGGAAGGTGTTCTTCGGCACGGCCCCCTGAGGGGCTTTGTCGGTGAATTATTTTCCTCGGAATTTGAGCGGTTCTGCTCAGTGGTCGGGGAGCCCGTCACTGAGTGGAACCAACGCTGAGATTAGGACGGTCTTTCGCCCACTATGGAGTGGCCTAGAGATCGTCCGTATTTTTGAGATTTCACCTTTACTTACATAGTCGGTGATTGATTTTATATGAGATGCGGTGATTGATTTTATATGAGATGCCCATACATATACATATAGGGTAACGGATGGCAATGCTGAACCATCGGCTGTTGCTGTTTATCCTGGGTAAATGAGTTCGCTCTCTTAGCTTTTGCCCTAAGGGAGCACTTTGAGTCTCCGGGGTCAGTGTTCTCCGGCACGGCCCGCTGAGGGGTACGTGCCGGTGAATTATTTTCCTCGGAATATGAGCGGTTCTGCTCAGTGGTCGGGGAGTCCATCACTGAGTGGAACCAACGCTGAGATTAGGACGGTCTTTCGCCCACTATGGAGTGGCCTAGAGATCGTCCGTATTTTTGAGATTTCACCTTTACTTACATAGTCGGTGATTGATTTTATTGATTTTATATGAGATGCCCATATAGGGTAACGGATGGCAATGCTGGACCAATGAAGTTTAACTGAGGTTCGGCTGTTGCTGTTATCCTGGGTTAATGAGTTCGCTCTCTTAGGTTTTGCCCTAAGGGAGCAATTGAGTCACCGGGGAAAGTGTTCTCCGGCACGGCCCGCTGAGGGGTTCTTGCCGGTGAATTATTTTCTTCGGAATGAGCGGTTCTGCTCGGTGGTCGAGTTTCACTGAGTCGAACCAACGCGGAGATTTGGACGGTCTTTCGCCCACGAATGAGTGGCCTAGAGATCGTCCGATATTTTTGAGATATCACCTTTACTTAAACATACGGTGATTAATACCCTTGGAGGGTAATGGATGGCAATGCCAATGAAGTTCTAACAGAAGCTCGGTTATTGCTGTTACCCTCCTGCCATGATCAGAGCTTTAATAGCTCAACAATAACACCTTATCCCTACACTGTCATCTACAGATAACGGGGAAGATGAAAAACATTCTTGCTTCGCCCCTTTAAGCCAGTCCTTATAAGGATAAGGAATTGTTTTTATATTTTGCTGAAAAAAATAATTGTTTTATACCTATACTTTGGTTAAAACACTCTGTTGAAGGCTCTTCAATGAAATATTAATGACCAATTTTTCGTCAGACTCCAAAATGTTATTCTACAGAGTTACAATTATATTAGCGTCAAAGCAAAATAAATATTTAAAAGTACTCCTACATTAACTTCATCTGCTGAATCAGTAGATCTCCCAGTCTTCTGTTACCATACCATGCATTGACTATCCCAAACCCAAATAGGAATTGCTTTTATATTTGGAGTTGTTTTGAACTAGAATCGAATCCACAAAGATCATATGGCGTTATTAACGTTAGTCAATTGTACATGATTTCACGACACGACATTGAGAGCAGGTTACTTAGCAACATATACGAAATTCACTTACTGTTTGTTACCATGGGTACAGGTTACTTAGCAACATATCACATGAAATTCACTTACTATTTGCTCTAGAGATCAAATATTGAAAATTTTTTTTTTGAACCTTCTATCTTCGAGTAAGCAGAAGAAGTCTTACATCGGGAGGTGAAAATCATCGACCATCTAAAAACATTCAACACAACATTACACCCTCTGTCCAAAAAGAAACAAAACAGTTGACCCACCACTAATGAAGGTTGCCGCTTTCGACAACAAAAAGATACAACAGGTGGCGCCACTGGTTTCTTCTATTTTCGAAAAGTTCGGTTTCTTTTTGGACAGAGGGTGCATATCGGTCAACAAAATCCGTATTCTTGGGAACAGAATCAGAAACAACAGTAACGATATCTTATTGTTGTTATCATCAATTAACTATTATTTCACGGTGGTCTATGACTTTTTTACATCTGAACTATTTGAAAACAATCAGGAAGTGTGTAGTTTTGAACATCAATTGAGGCCACATTAGAATTGCTAAATCTAGTTTGTGCTGCCCTCTATGGGACATAATTGCAAGTAATATTAAAATATCCAGCGATTAATAATATTTGTTCTAGCATCTCATTTTTTAATATTTTAAACTCTCCAGACTTTTCTACTCTTGGTAAAAATTATCTTTAAAAGATGTTTACTGAATATTTTTTATTTATGTTTTTTTTTTCAATCAATCCAACTTTATTATTTATATATAATATTTATAATATATTACAAGAACACCATTGTGCATAACAGATAAGTGCATACATAATATCTAAAAATTAATAATAATTGTTTACAACATATATTATTATAATATTAACAATAATGATTAAATTACATTTTTTTTTTGCATTTTCACACTCTATATATATATATATATACAGTAGCAATGAATATAATTTCTCCATATAATAATAATAATAATAATAATAATAATAATAATAATAATAATAATAATAATAAAATCTTTCAAGCGATTCAAAATCGAATAAGTTTTGATTGGGTGAGAGATGATATTTACCTTCCGGTGTGACTATGCCACTTTGCTTATTTGAGGTGTGAATTGGAATAGAAACTATATATATTCTCTGTAGCAGGATTGGCACAGAGATTTTTGACACTGGCGTTTAAAGGTGTTTATAAAAAAATAATAAACTGAATATTTTTACCAAAACCAAATATTTTAAGTTAATTGACAAAAAAACGAACTACTGTCTGTTTTAACGAAAAAGTCAGAAACTTTTATAAGCTCCTGATTCCAATTAAAGTTTTTTTTGTGTGTTTCAAGGATTTTTTTAATCAAAATTATTAGTTTTTGAGATCAAATACATTTTCAAATTAATATGAAAGATTACCTACTTATCTACTTGTATCAGAGGAGCTTAATTGGGATAACTTGTTCAATGACTTCTATTATTGTTGAAGTTTGGTCAGGGGTCGTAGGGGAATAGTAGGTTTTTCAGCGGGGGATCTGTTTATAGTGGACAGGATAAAACATAATTAACACACTGAAATATGTATTTTGAGATATACGACTAAGTAGCTGCTTTTATAATTATGGTTAAGAAATCCTATTATTATTATTATTTGGAAGTTTTTCCCACTTGGTTAGACTATAATAAATTTAGTTTAAGTGTACGCCAACAAAGTTTGCACCTGAAGTATCTTCAGGACTGAGGCAACTTGTGGTAAAGGTGGACCAAGTTCTCATCACTCCTGGTCTTAGTATCTCCCATAATGCAAAGCGCATCTCCTTGCGGACATGTATAATGCTTTGCATTAAGGGAAGGACCACACCACTACCCAGACAGGTTTCGACCTTTATTGAGATCTCGTCAGTGGGAGTCAAACCCAGAGGTAGTGATACTAAGGTGAATTATGACTTATTCATTGCTTCTACCTTAGTATCGCCACCTCTGGGTCTGGCTCCCACGCACGAGATCTCAATAAAGGTCGAAACCTGTCTGGGTAGTGGTCCTTCCCTTAATGCAAAGCATTATACATGTCCGCAAGGAGATGTGCTTTGCATTATGGGAGATACTAAGACAAGGAGTGATGAGAGCTTGGTCCACCTTTATCACGAGTTGCTTCAGTCCTGAATTTTATTATTATTATTAATTATACGGTTTTCTCAATACTGTTTTCGTAAAAATAAAGGAACCAATATTTTATTGGGTGATCTATGTGACATAATCAATTCATCTCTGGACAAAAACCATTTTGTATTTGCACTAGACTTCTCTTGACTTCTTTAAGGCTTTCCGTACCATAGAACACACAATTCTTCTAAAAAAAACTCGAAGTAGTAGACATAAGAGGAAATCTCCGCAAATATTTCGAAGACTTTCTGAAAAACAAAACCAACATTATAAAAATAAATTCGCACCCACAGCAATAGAATTGAGCTTAATTGTGGCATCCCTCAAAGGGCTATTCTATCGCCACACCTTTTCAATATTTTTGTAAACGATCTATCCAACCTACAGCTATACAGTCAAATCTGATGACACACCACTGTGTCATCAGATTTGTTGCGTTATGTACGCAGATGACATATCACTCCTATCCATATACGAAGACCCATCAACAGGCTTACAACATTTACAAAAATATAATCACTGATTGGCTTATGCGTAATTGTATTGTAATAAACAGCAACAAATCTCAACTCATACGTGAGGCTATACTGAGATATCTTGCTATGGTTCTGCATCGCAAGACTTAATGAATAAATTAAACTCCTTACAAAAACAGGCGGATGGCAACAAAACCACAGGAGCGCCATTAATGCATACCAACCTTCGATCGCTAACTATAAAAAAAAAAAAAATCTTAGACAATAAAAAATCAGACCTCAGTATACAACATACATTATAAGTAATTTTTTTTTTCCTAAGTCATTTAAGGAAATTACAATGTCAACTAGGATATACATTAAAATAAATTTTAATACACTTCCAATATTTCTGCAACGTCACGTTGCCATTTTCACAGAAACTTAAAAACAAGACACTTGCAGGCAGGCACAACAAACAGTAAATGAGGAAGAAGCAGGAAGCTATTATTTCTCCTAAAGTCCTGATGGTGTCCCCTAGCGGGAAATGTTGGTATTCTTGGGCAATTGGGCTGAAAGTCTTCTGATGTAGGTTTCCCAAATTTGGGGCAGTCTCATGCAGCCAAATTTGTTGAGGTTTGGATTGTTTCTTAGGGTTGAGGCTGATTCTATGAAAAGCCTTTCGTATTTGAATTTACTACGGTGTATTATCGTGGCTTTCTTCCACCGTATTCTATGGCGGGTATCCAGCACATGGTCTGCAAGACCAGATGGCTGTACTGGTGAAACCGGATGTAGTTCTTGTGTTCTGAAATTCTGATATTGGCTGTCCTACCTGTTTGGCCAAAGTAAGACAGCTCACTTAAGTAGGTCACTTCTTGGCCTGTGGAAATCACTAACAAATTAAAACCATTTAACTCCATACCCCCCCCCCCCGTGTTTATGGAATCCCAAAAAATACATAAGGAAAATGTGCCATTATGTCCCATAGTGGATGGCATTGATTCCCCCCCACATACAAATTAGCTAAATATTTGGCCAAAGCTCTGTCACACTATACTGGCAACACACCATCACACATAAAAAAATTCAGCCCACTTCAAAGCCAGCATAGAAAACCTTACACTCAAACACACTGACGTAACGGTCAGCTTTGATGTCTCCTCTTCATTCACAAATGTCCCACTCAAAGAAATCTTAGAGCTAATCCAAGCTAAATTTCCTCCCGATATCACAGCCCTATTTCAATTCACAATGAACTCAGGCTATTTCCTTTGGCAAGGAAAATTCTACAAACAAATAGTGGGGACAGCCATGGGTTCACCACTTCCCCCATCCTTGGCCAACTTTTACATGGAGACTTTTGAAGAGAAAGCCTTAGCCTCTGCCCCACAAAAACCAACCATTTGGCTTCGCTACGTTGATGATGTGTTTGCTATTTGGCCACATGGCTCCGATGCACTCCTCTCCTTCTTAACACACTTAAACAACCAACACCCCAGAATCAAATTCACTCTGGAAGAAGAAAAAAAACAATTGCCTTCCCTTCTTAGACACACTAGTCACCCGCCAGCCTGATGGAACCTTGGTTTTCTCAGTCTATAGAAAACCCACCCATACAGGCAGATACATTCACCAACAATCCCACCACCCCCTCCTCGCAACAATATGGGGTTATTAAGACACTACACAACAGGGTTAAACTTATCTGTTCAAATGACAATGCCCTAACCACAGAACTAAACCACATTCTCAACACTTTCTCAGCCAACGGCTACCCCCCCCCCCCAAAAAAAATCCAAAAAATATTGAAACCAGTAAACCACAAACTCCCTCCCTCCTCACACCTCACAACAAGGATTACTCTAAATCCATCACCATACCCTATATCCGAGGCACCTCAGAAAAAATTACAAAAATCCTAAAAAAACATGACTTAACTTCTTGTTACAGACCATATAAAAAATTGGCATCCCTTATCCGCTCTACTAAAGATCAACCTCCCCACACCTAGACCTACCTGGTGTATATCGGGTCCCTTGCAGCTGTAAGCTGTCCTACTTTGGACAAACAGGCAGGACAGCTAATATCAGAATTACAGAACACAAGGACTACATCCGGTTTCACCAATACAGCCACTCTGGTTTTGCAGACCATGCGTTGGATACCTGCCGTAGAATACGATGGAAGAAGGCCACGATAACACACCGTAGTAAATTCAAATATGAAAGACTTTTCACAGAATCAGCCTCAGCCCTAAGAAACAATCCGAACCTCAACAAACTTGGCTGCATGAGACTGCCCCAAATTTGGGAAACTTTCATCAGAAGACCTTCAGCCCAATCGCCCAAGAATACCAACATTGTCCGCTAGGGGGAACCATCAGGACTTTAGGAGAAATAATAGCTTCCTGCTTCTTCCTCATTTACTGTTTGTTGTGCTTGTGTGCACGTGTCTTGTTCTTAAGTTTCTTGAAAATGGCAACGTGACGTTGCCGAAATATTGGCGTTGACGTTGACGTTGTTGACGTTATAATTTCCTTAAATTACGTAGTAAAAAATGCATAATCAATGTCTAAGCCTTTCCACGAGAATTATAAGTAATTGTAATAATGTATACGAAAAAGCAACCCTTCAAGTCTATACGGACCTGATAAATAACCTTCCATACAACATAAAGAGCCTAATTTTATATGCTGCCCTAAAGAGAGCTTTGTGGTCCTCATATTCGATACCCAGCTATCACAATATCTGATATTCAAGAAGCCACATGCAAAAAACTACTACTACTGGAATCACATAAAACATATCAAAATTCGATAAATATGTGCTGCCATCTATCGTCGATAGTTGTAACGAAAATAATATGCCTTACCAATAATTATCTTTGTTATTACTTGACTCTCACAAAGATGATTTTTAAACCTACAGTAGATCTGCTAAGGATTTTTTCTAATTTTTATTTATTTAAAACATTTTTTAAATGCTGTACTTTAAAATTTTAAGGTACTGCATTAATTATCTGAATATTGTTCCCACGAGCTACGTCATGATGCAATTTTTATATATTTTTTAATTTATATATATTTAAAAATTATTGGAGACCCAGAGAACTCTGTTTGCCGCTTCTTTGTTTCTCATATCGGAAAATCGGAAAAATTAAAATTTTTTATTGTTTCCTCCTGAAGTGTGGCACTTTTTAAAAAATGCTGAAG
Source organism: Typopeltis vanoorti (assembly GCF_054136105.1). Lineage (NCBI taxonomy): Eukaryota > Metazoa > Arthropoda > Arachnida > Uropygi > Thelyphonidae > Typopeltis > Typopeltis vanoorti. Next base: position 22,293,287 of record NC_143558.1, on the reverse strand, counting down.
GTGATGAACAATACTAAATAAATGTTTAAACGCATAATAATATGTAGGAAAGAGAAGTAAACAATCGAAATATTAAACTTTGACAAGAAAATATAATGTAGCAGAGAACAGTTTATTATTTTAGATTTATAACTGTGGTTCTTATTCTTGACGATAGATGGCGTGATCGCAACAAATTTCACTAGTATGAGTGCTTTATGGAATACATTCAAAATTAAATTATTTTTAACTTTTATTTAAACTTCATTTTTATTTTTTATATATATTTTTAACTTTTTTATTAAATAAATTTTATTTATTATTTTTTTATTTATTATTTTTTATTAATAAATTAAATAAATATTTTTTATATTATTATTATATTTTTTAACTTAAAGTTACTTTTAACTTTTATTATTATTATTATTATTATTATTATTATTATTATTACGTGACATTTCCAGGAAGTCCAATGACTCATCGAGGGAGGACTACAATCCTTCTTCTCCACCATTTAATCCACCAACTACACAGAACCGCTACTACCATCAGCTACACACAACAGCGCCATCTACCGTCCAACACCAATTTTATTCTTAAATTTATTTATTTATTATCATTACAATATTGCAAAATATTTTTCGTTTAGTTGACAGTAATTAACTATATTACATTTTTCTCTTGTAGCGACATATCAAATACGCATAAAATTTGCTGCGGTTCATAAGTTGCGTAGAATTAACAATCCTTAGTTGCCTTAGTGTTAATTCAACATAAAAATCGCCAATAATCGTAAACGAATCGAGCAATATAATTGTAAAATTATTAATTGGTTAATCCGATCATGTATGAAATGATTTTTTGTTTTCCTTTACGAATAGGGAATTTTTAAACCAAATTTAGGCAAAATTTTGTCCAAATGAAATTTTAAAAAATTTAAATTAAAAATTTTTTATTTCGAAATACCGAAAAGTATACGTGTGAAATATAATTCATTGTTTAAAAATTTAATAATATGTATAAATGGACAAATCTGTGCTTAACACTTGGCGAATACACGGAAATCTGCAACAACAACAAAAAAAAAAAAAAAAAAAAAAACGCAAAAAAAAAAAACAAAAAAAAAAAACGACAATCAGTTCCTCTTCTTCAAATTGTCGTGGAGTGAATAGTTTCAAACTGTCACAATCCATGCAGGAAAATACGTCATATCGCACTTAAGTGCTTTCGTCAGCGTTGTGTCATCCATGCGTTTAAGGATACGGCCTCTAAAAAATTCCAGCGGCGCGTTCTAAAACAGTCCGTTGGAAAAAGCCTCGGCATTATTGGACGCTTTGAAATACAAACGACACATGACAGTAAGTGAGTGATTGGTAACAATGGAACTGAAGCCACTCAAGCACGCGCTGAAAACCTCGTGAATCGGGTGAAATGGACAAGTGAAAGTAAACAAAAAAAAAAGTGTCGCGTGGATGACAAAAGAAAAAAAAAAATATATATATATATATATAGAAATGTACAAGAAGTCTAAATGCAGAGCCACCTGTTAGGATATTTCAGTACTAGAATTGCTAAATTAAATTCCTAAGCTATGATTATTGATCTATGACTAGAATGCTTTCAGATTAAAAAAAATATGTAAGTTTAAAGGTATAAAATGATTTTTATCACCATATGTGAAACGACTTTCCTATTATTAATGCCTGAATGGTTGAAAAAATTACCATGTTGGCCTCTACAAGTTCCCGGATCTAATTGTTCATAATTCGAGATATTTTGTAATTTTTATTTCTAAGCGAAGGACGGGTGGAAATCTGATAAAAGCCCTTCACAAAAACACAAACTCAGGAACCAGGGCGGTTCCTGAGTTTGCCTCCCCCTTTCAATACACACCAAAAATACTACAAAAAGTCAAAACGACGTATAGGGAAATAAATTAAAAACACTATGTTTACGTTTATTTTAGTTGTAAGTATAGTTGTTAAAAATGAATTATTAATTAAGTAATAAAAATTACTAAGTTAACATAAATAAAAAAACGTCGAAAAATGAAATTGGGTGGACCTCCCCCCCTCCCCCACGCCCCTAGCTACGCCACTGCCTAGAAGCAAAGTAAATTCTTCCTGTTTTTTCTCAAATTATTGTTGAATTCACGTCTACAATTTATTAGAAAAGTATCTCCACCTCCCGTGTGAGGGAGCCCTACCCTAGTCACTAGAAAATATTCCCCTTAAATTGAGAATTACCTTAAGATTCTCCAAAACGCTGATTGAATCCATGTTTCTCCTTTACTTTTAATGGTCTAGTGTACATCAAATTAGTATTCTATGGTTTTTTTTTTTAACTTCTCGTTAATTTGTATTCATCGTATTTGTTTGTGTTCGCCACGGGGATTCAATTTCTATCGAGGGTTGGGGGGGGGGAGGAATGACGTGTCACTTTTTCCACTGTTTTATGTAACTTTCTAACTACAACAAAAATGTCGCACCTCTTTTGCCGACTCTCATTAAAACTGTCACCTTTCCGAACTAGTCAGGCGGTTTTTTTTTTTTTTTTGTTATTACACAAAGATATAAAACATTCGCCAAATTAAGCAAGACGCCAAAGTCGTCCGGTGTTTTTAAAAAAGAACACAATGATTGCTATAATGCAGCTCCGCAACGCAAACAAATGCAGAATAGCAATGAAGAACAGAAAGAGAAAAAAAAAAGAAAGAACGAAAAAATCACCTCTTTGACTAATAACAGCTCAAACAAAGGGCAGACATCTTTTAAATTCTTTACCCTTTACAGCTAAGAACAACAAGAATCACTTTCATTAGCCTCATATCATTGAAATCTACATAAAAAGCACAACACGCAGGCGCGCGCGCGCGTTCGCTAGCTGGAGCTCTCATGCTTTTACGCAACAATACACACAACATCTGTATTAGCAGTCTGTTCATTAGCAGACGACGAACAACCAAGCAATTGCTATTCTTTCCGATTCGTTAATTCTCCAAGTTCCCGGATCCATCTAATATTTAGTCAGTGAGAAAACGGGGAAAGCTTACTGCTTCGGAAAATAAGGGGTCGCTCTAGTTAAGGAACAAATAACTTATGCAAATTTTCAAGGTTTCTTTCCCCCATCCCCTTGTTCAAGTTTGCAGCAGGACCTCAATGAAATTATTCGGCATAAAAGAGTTAGGGAAAAGACGCACAGTTCATTGCAGAAGTTATGAAGAAGTTTGGGTTTTCAGTGAAATTGGGAGAATTTTGTCGGCGCTCAAAGAATTCGAAAACTTTTTTTTTTTTTATTGTGGGTAAGTGATGATAAGAGTGAGATTAAAAAAATTAAACAAAAAAATCATTTGCTAAGTGATAAAAAGCAATAAATTCATCGTATAAACAATACTACTGGTCATCCAACAATCAATACATTGCAACAATAAAGATTGTTCGATGGATAATAATAATTGTTTACATTACAACAATACATTTCATAAATTAGATTTCTGTGTTATGACGTTATATCTGTTTACAAGTGTTTCTTTGTTACAATAATGGTTTACATGTCAATTTCAATTTTAACGCTTCGTTTCCATAACAACAACAATAAATTAGATTTCTGTTTTATGACGATATATCTGTTTACAAGTGTTTCTTTGTTACAATAATGGTATACGTGTCAATTTCAATTTTAACGCTTCGTTTCCATAACAACAACAATAAATTAGATTTCTGTTTTATGACGATATATCTGTTTACAAGTTTTTCTTTGTTACAATAATGGTTTACATGTCAATTTCAATAATAAAGCTTCGTTTCCATAACAACAACAATAAATTAGATTTCTGTTTTATGACGATATATCTGTTTACAAGTGTTTCTTTGTTACAATAATGGTTTACATGTCAATTTCAATTTTAACGCTTCGTTTCCATAACAACAACAATAAATTAGATTTCTGTTTTATGATGATATATCTGTTTACAAGTGTTTCTTTGTTACAATAATGGTATACGTGTCAATTTCAATTTTAACGCTTCGTTTCCATAACAACAACAATAAATTAGATTTCTGTTTTATGACGATATATCTGTTTACAAGTTTTTCTTTGTTACAATAATGGTTTACATGTCAATTTCAATAATAAAGCTTCGTTTCCATAACAACAATAATAAATTAGATTTCTGTTTTATGACGATATATCTGTTTACAAGTTTTTCTTTGTTACAATAATGGTTTACATGTCAATTTCAATTATAAAGCTTCGTTTCCATAACAACAACAATAAATTAGATTTCTTTTTTATGACGTAATCTGTTTACAATTTTTTTTCCCTTCTTACAATAATGGTCTACGTGTCAATTTCAATGATAAAGTTTTGTGTACATTTAAAACACAGAATTTTGTGAATTTTCAGTTTGGTATATCGGAGCGTAGACAACAAAACCACACAGATTTTTGTCCCGTTTCTAATTGCCGAGAATCTTATCCCATTTTTTCAATGCAACACAACGTTTTTTATCATTTGAATTCTGTATGTTGAAACGCCGACAATAAAACAACACAAAACGTTTATTTATATAATAAATTAAATGCAGCAGATAAATTTTATGAAATAAAATTTGATTTTCATTTATTTATTTATTTATTGTTGAAAGAAAATGAAAATCATAATGATGACATACACATGGCAGTCGTGGCGATTGAGGCGATGGACTTGAAATCCATTGGGATACTCCCGCACAGGTTCGAATCCTGTTGACTGCGTAATTTTCTTTTATCTTTCAAAAATTACGTTCATTAAAAAATGAACTTATGGATCGTTTATCAGTAAGCAGTTATCTACATTAACCTAATGTAAACTTTTGTCTCTTTTTATTATTATTAAAGTATAAGTTTATTTAAATTAATATTTATTATATTAATATTAAAAAGATACTATAAACATCTTAAATAAATGATGATGTCTAGTAAACAATAACAACTAATTTTGTTCATTTTTATACGCCGAAAAATTATGCATATTACAACAATGAACATTTCGGCTATTTTAAAAGCAACAATTATATTCATTGCAACAATGAGCTCTAAAAGCAATAGTTCTGTATATTTCAGCAATGAGCATAAACGCAATAGTTACGTTGATTTCAATAAACTTTAAAAACTCTTTAGCGGCAGTAGATGGCGCAGTGTGTATATAGGGATTATGATTAGTTATAGTCCAGTGTTATATTATTATCCATATTTCAATAAAAGTTCTCTCCCTCTTAATAAGATTACTCACGAAAGAAGTGAGAAAACAATCACCGGTGCTTTAACACGGCTTATATTAAAACTTATTCTATTATTCTCTGAATAATAATGTAAACTTATATTTTACTTAAAATCGTAATTTATTTTTAATTAAAGTTGATCTTTTTAAAAAAATATTGTATATTTAATTAGAACACCTTTAATTATTTCATATAATTAAACTATAAATAATCTATGGCTTTTATCATTGACAATGCTGTAGCCAATGAAGTTCTAACTGCGGCTCGGCTTTTGCTGTTACCTTCCTGCCATGATCAGAGCTTTAATAGCTCAATAACACCTTATCTCAATAAATTTATTAAATTTATTTTATATTATTTAAATTATGTTATGTGTTATTTCATGTATATTTATGTTCTTCCTTTATTTGTTGTGTATGTGTTAAATGTAGGTGGCGCAGTGTCCTGGACTGCATTATCACGTAATAACAATAATAATAAACAGGTTATGTTCATTACAACAATGATCTCCTTTGAAAGCAACAGTTATATTCATTATAACAATGTGCTTCTGTCTCTCACCAACAAAGTTTGCATATTACAACAAAGGATTTTTGCTTCTTTAAAAGTAAACGATTATGTATATTACAATAATGAAACTTTTGTATATGATTAATATCTGATTGTTTTAATAACAATATAGAAAAACTATTTCTTCGACAATAAAAAATTATGCGCATTGCACGAATAATGTATGAATTATATATATATATATATAATTATGTATATATATACTGACATGTAGAACTTCAATTCTTTGGTATAATTTTACAAAAAAAAACGCAAATTATATAGAATAATAATGCAAATTTATACTTTACTTAAAATTGTAATTTATCTTTAATTAAAATTGAATTTTTTAAAAAATATTTTATATCTAATTAGAACACCTTTAATTATTTCATGTAATTAAACTATAAATAATTTATATACCCAAACAGTCATACTACATTTCTCGTGTCATCACTTACTTCAAAACTCATAAATTATTATTATTATTTATATTAATAATACATTTTCTGCCGAATTTTTTTTTTTTTTAATTTTTTAAAGTGCGATTGCTCATAATTACAGCCTAAGTTGGACAGATCCGGAGTTCGGTGAACTACTCTTTTCGCTAATCCACCAAGAAAGAAAAGTTTCTTCAGTCACGGAATGATCCGAAACGCTTGTAAACGGAAGATCCTCCGAACATCTGGTGATTGATTGGAAGTAATAGGTAGCCTTAGATGGTGTTGTGCAGAAAGCGTGAATAATAATCAACCTCATTCTATTAACCGCAGCAAAAATATTAAGCAGGCAACGACTACTTAATACGGAAAATAACAGTTTAGCATGGACAGCAGTCAGTTATGCAACGCGCCTTTGTTCATGAACCCTGCAAGTGTTAATGAAAGATAATTACGTCTTCCTGTCTCAATGAGTGTGTGTGCAACAGGTGTTCGGCGCCTCTTTGTACGGGTGAGCACTGTCCCCAGGATAGGCGTTTAAATAGACGAAATTCCAACTTCAATTTCCTTCATCTGGTCGTTCTGGCAGAAGCTGTTGCCTTGTTAATTTCGTTTCCTGCCATTTTGCCAACTGCGAGCCTCTTTTGTTTGCCACACATCCTTCACGCAGGTTCGGTTTCCTTTCGCTGGCAACAATCGAAAAGTTCACAGCAAAATAGCAGAAGACAGAAAGCATGCAAAATGTATATTTCCTTATTGAGAATGAAAGTGATTTGTTGTCTGTTTGCGTGCTTTTATTGTTTGATTTATTGTTGAGATTTTTTTTTTTGTATGTTATTTAATCTAGAATCGTTTATTTTGTTGTTAAAGTGATCTGTTGATTTCGTTTGCTTATCCGTATTATTTTTATTTTTATTGTTTTTTTTTTTTATCATGTTGATTTCGTTTGCTTATCTGTATTATTTTTATTTTTATTGTTGTGTTTTTATCGTGTTGATTTCGTTTGCTTTTCCGTATTATTTTTATTTTTATTGTTTTTTTTTATCATGTTGATTTCGTTTGCTTATCCGTATTATTTTTATTTTTATTGTTGTGTTTTTATCATGTTGATTTCGTTTGCTTATCAGTATTTTTTTATTGTTGTTGTTGTCATTTTGATTTTTTTAATTCGATTTCTTTGGTTTGTTTTTATCATGTTAGTTTTTAATATTTAATCTATTTTTTTGTCAATTTTTACATTCTTTAAACTTAATTGTTTTTACTCTAAGATAATTCCAGTATGTTCTTTCTGTCAATACGTGTGTTCTTCGGAGTTTATCTAAGAGAAAACCACAGCTCCTGGAAAGAAAACTCAACTAACTCTATGAGATCTGGTAGTCTTAACTTTAATGAAAAAATTTCTTCACATGTTAGACGGGATTCGAACCCAGGTCTTATCAACCACAGTCGTTTTTGGTGCATGTTTCATCATTTTTTTTAGTATTCTTCAATAACAGTGAAAAAAACTAAACATATCTGAAGAAAACAGTGATGTTGTATTGTAGAAAGACCCCCAAACAATGAAATAATTTCTTTATGTGACCATAAAATGATTTGGGATATGCATAGTCAGCATCATCGCTCATAACTTAACTTCACCTTCAGTTACCATCATTCAAAAATGTGACGAAAATAACGCAATGATATTAATATAAAAATACAACATTTTAGTTAAAGTTTCGTGTTACATTATTATTTCTTAATTTCAATAAAAAAAAAAAAAATTTTCATAATTATCTTCCGATAGAAGTAACACCATACACACAGAAATGCTTTAACATTGCCTACATTTGAACTTATTTTATTAATCTCTGAAAAAAAATGTAAACTTATATTATAATTCAAATTGTTGATAAATATTTTATATTTTTTAAAATATTTTTAAAAATTCTGCATATCTTTAAAACACCTTTAAATATTCTATATAATAAAATTATAAATAATCTATGTATTTTCTGACCATTGTCTATTCTAATGGCCATAAATAAATATTTTTTGGCTGTTTGCATGTATATGAGGCGAATCTTATTATAACAGTTATGATGATAAAATGTTATTATTATATCATAACTAAAATACATAACGGAAATAAATTCACTTATTATTATTATATATATTTATTTACGTACACATTTACATTATTAAGATTAAGAATCCGAAATATCTTTTTTTTTTTAACCTTGAAATTCAGGCACCGGTGTCCAGAAATTGTGGCTTAGCTTCACTCCTCCATCTCCATCCATTATTAGCTCCTATGTTATCCCAAGATGATCAACCATTAAAATAGAATGAAAAAAAAAAAATGTTGGTACTTCGAAATTATTGTCGGATAGAACTGCATATTTGTCAAGGGAAAAAAAGTATTTATTTTATTTAACGATCTTGGTTTAAAGATACTGCGCATATATATTAGAAGTCGAATTTTTCTTTCTATAGATTGATGTCATCACTTTAAGTTGATTTTCTTCATAACATTACAAAAAAAAAAAAAAATACTCAATAATAAAATGTCCTTTTCACGTGTTATATTATCACCATGGAAACGTTCATTTCAATTATCATCTCAAAGAAATACGAAATCAACAATTATTATCACCAACGTTGCCATAGAAACGACGCCAACAATAACTTATATTATGAACGTTAAAAATGGCAATTTTATTGTATTGATAACACAGAACATGACTCATCTGTGGATTTCTATAGCGTACAAGACACCTTACAAATAAACTGTTTCTAATTACAAATATAAATAAAGCTAGTGGCGTTTCTTAAACCCAGTAATTGATAAACCTCTGTCCATATTTCGTTACACGCAGTAGGTTTGAGTTAAGCATAGCGTGTCGTGTTGATCAGGTTAAAGATTTGAATGCGTCTTCGACCTGATGACTTTTATTTAAAGAACCAATATTTACAAAAGGCGTACAATGTCATTTAGGTGAAAAGAAAATCAGCGAGAAAGACAATTACGTGCATGAGCTAGCTTCTTAGTTTCTCTAGCTGGTTATCGCGATGTCTCCTTCATTTATACCCAGACATTTTGGTATCGCTTCGTTTTCTATAGAAAAAAAAAAAAGAGAGAAAGAAAGACATAGGAGAAGGAGGAGGGGGAAAATGAATAAATCGACTGGGATGGAAGCAGATAAATACAAAAAAAAGGGAGGGTTGTTCGGAAGGCTGGTTAATCATGTATATTACCTACCGGACATACGAGATTAGTCGAAAGGAAACCAACGATAACACAGCACCGATCTGGTAAAGGAGAATTTACTCCTATTCTTCCCTCCCCCACTCTCTCACCCACCCAAAGCCCCTTTTCAATTCCATCCAGCGTTCGTGTTTACACTCCAATCGCAACGGGCAATGACACATTGTATAATGTCTCGGTACAGCTCCAAATTAGATTTCACTTCCGGTGAATTTGCAAATGCTGAACTGCAGTAATTAAATTCTTCCCTCCGACTGTGAACTTTGTGGCCGTTCCATTTTAACGACACAAGGATTCGCTTACGGAGCCGGACGCTGTCGACGGCAGGCTCGAGTTGGCAGGTAAACAGCATACTAGAAGCGTTCCTTGCTGTAATCGGATTTACTGTGCAAATGTAGTCCTTATTGTACACTTGGGGAACGCTTCAGCACACTGATTTTGGGAGACGATCCCCCCCCCATCTCCATTCCCCGCCCCCTACCTTTTCCTTCCCTCGTTTCTTCCCCTTGTCGCAGATGGTTGGGATCGTATACTTTACCATGCTTGATTCTTGGGAATTATAGATGTAGAGGATGAAGAACAGTTCTTCAGGCAAATTTTAACATCTATCACGGTCTTTCCCCTCTCACCTTCAACCCCCCCCTTTCCTCCTATACATTGTTGCAAAACAAGAGTAGAAGGTATCATGATTGCAAAAATATCGCGAAAAAATGACAAAAACTGAATATTAGCTAATATTTATATTTTGCGTGACTTATATATTTCGGTTAAACTTTTGCCAAAAAAAGACAGCATACTATCAACTAAAAACAAGAAAATAAACTGAAAAGACAATAGAATTATAATCTAAAAAATTATAGCAAAAAACGAACTATCTTTTTAATTTTGCGTATGGTTTTCTAGGATTTCATACGTATGAATAATACACGAGACAAGAACTGTCTCTCCTGTCAACACAGAAATGTAAGTTCATTTAAAAATAGCCCAAAAAATAGTCCCCGCTATTTTAGCCCTAAGTTTTGGAGAGTGAGGACAGCAAATAATAAAATAAAAACATAAAAAAGCATTATTTTGGTCATAATGAAACATAAAAACAAACGCGTTTTGAAATCAAACAAAAAAACATAATGAAAATGAATATAATAATGAATAATGAAACAACAAAAACATCAATAATGAAACATACAGAACAAAAATGATGTTTCAGCCAATAATGAAATTTACCAAAAGATATTTTTGAATAATAATGAAACAATAAAACACTAATAATGAAATATACAAAAAGAAGACGCATTTTTTTAACAATAATGAAACATGCGTGTATTCTGGAACTGATTATTTGCTTAAAAACATATTTTGTATAATGGATTACACGTGTTTAGGCAGTGGTAATCAAACTGTATGCAAGAGAAACGCTAGTTGTGTGATTTTTAAACAAAATTGTAGTTCGATATGTTTCTAAAATCTGAAAAAAAAAAAAAAAAAGAAAGAAAAAGCATCCAATAATGATGTCTATTTCGGGATATATTTTACATAGTTTAAGTTACTATAAATTTTTAATGTTTATTTTAGAAATTCACCAAAATTAGCGTACAAATTTGGAATAATTTCAAACATTCTTAAAGTATTTTCAAATAATTTTAAAAGAATATCGAAAACAATTTATCAGTAGCAGTAAAAAAAAAATCAATTCGTTGTTAATATATTCACATGGCTCCTTCGTGTGCTATAAAAAATCATGAAGAATTCTTCGAAGACACAAATGACGTTATAAAAAAAAAATCTTCAGGACTACTCTTCTATTCATTGAAAAATCTTCGAGTGTTCAAAAGGAGATAATAAGACGTTTTTATTCTCATTCGTTATGCAAATTTATTAAACAATGAGGTTGTTTGTGGAACGATTTTTTTTTTTTGGGGGGGGGGGGGTCCCGTGAAGATAAAAAAGAAAAGAAAAAAAAATTCTTTAATTATATCACACAAGTGACAAATTTAGTTGATTGGATTGTCGAAACCGAACACGGGATAGAAAAAGTGTTTTTTTTTTTTAAGTACCTTCATTTTCGTTTATTTTTGAATTAGAAAGACAGAGAGAATGACACAGAGATTCTCATCCTGCCATAAACTTTCATTCTTTCTCTTCTTCTGCTAGTATAATTAAATTTTGTATCCTCCAGCGATGTAATTCTTCTCCAAACATAACCTTTAATTACTTAGGCCTAAAAGATGTCACCGCATACATCATCATTGACCTGGGGATCATGTCTGCGAAACTTAAAAAAAAAAAAAAAATAAATGAACATAAATTGCAGTAGGTTAGATAAGAAAATTATAGCTAGAGTGAACCCTTCATAGACCCCCGAGATGTTTTTCCCCACTTGGTCTTATTAAAATCTCTTAATTTTCCAACATATCTTACATTTGAATGGAAAGTACTTTACTCGGTGATGGTATGAGTCTTATCTTAAGTAGTTCCCACTTTTGCCTTATTTTGCCGGGGGTTAGTTATTTCTAAAGAGAAGTTAGCACAATAGAAATAGAACAATAGATACTCTGTCCACACTACGAGCCATTTTCTCTATCTGTCAAAGGTCCTTTTTTTTTACCGATAACTGTTTTCATCTTTGTGATATTTGACGGCTCTATAGCTTTACTATCTTTGTCTTCCAAGCACTGAAATCTTGATGTCTGGCGCCAACAGATGTTCCTTTAGTAAATAATTTTGGCTAAATGCTTCTTTTATAGGATTGTTTTGGTGTAAGGTTACGGCCTGAAGTCCTTAATAAGATATCATAATTATTTTGTAACAGTTATTAAACATTAGAGTTGAAATTGGGATGGCTAATTGTATTATTGTATTTATGGTTAAATGATTGTAGCTAATTAGATATTTTATATTGCTTTGCAATCAAAATAGATGTGGATTTTATATATAATGAATATATTTTTTTGATTTAAATGAATTACCTTTTTTTTTTTTTTTTGTCCAATGTTTGCACAACAATGGACAAAAATTTCATCAATAGATTTTCAATTTCCTAGAAATTTCTATGAAATCGAATTTATGAAATTTCATAGATTTTCAATTTTTGTGTGTTTACACAAAAATTGAAAATCGACAGGCAGTCCGCCAAAAATAAACAAAGATTTGAAATTGGGATAATGAAATATACAATGTTTATTCTCTTATGATTAATATTACTTTTATTATTATATCACAAATATAAGGTAATACAAGCCAATATAATATAACTAAAGCTTAAAGAAATAAGTCATTTCGATTCACCATAATTAGGCTTATTTAAGTAGGTCGATTTTTTCGACCAAAAACTAATGTAACAAAAAAAAAAACTAAACGCTGGGTTTATAGGTAGTAATAGTTATTTAATTAATTATGAAAATTTAAATAATTAATTAAAAAAATTATGTGTGGTGAAGAAATAGACAATGGAAAAAAAAAGTTTCAAGTAATGGCAAGCTTCTGACCAATGAGCAACAGACAGTCGCTCATTTCATGCATGCATGCAAGTAAACCAATAATAATAATAATAATTCTGTACACCTTTTCATTTCGCAGGCGAAAATAATGCTTTAATCCTAACATTTAGGAAATCGGTGGGCAGCCAGTCTGATGCATCTGAGGTTGAATGAAATCCCATAGAATGCTAAATAAATGATGATGTCCTTGGCCCTAAGTACTATTTATATGAGGGTTCCACGGTTAATTCTGCTGAGTTTAGAACTACAGACTTGCTTTTCGTCAGAAAAAAAGTTTCTTGCCCCCAAGTAATTGACTCAAAAGATGCGGGAGGACCTGAAATGAACTCCTCGAGTCGGTGAGTAGAATCGAACGTACTAGCATTTCTTCAGATTACCCATCCTAGTACCTACTGCGCCTGCGTAGTACTAAGAGACTAGACAGGTGCAAATAAAAAAAGCAAAACTGTTTTATTCTATAAACATATAAAGAGTACGAAATTATTTGAATATATTCCATCTGTTTAACAAACAAAAACCTTTACAAGAACTTGCAGATAAAACTTACAAACCTTCAGGGGCAAATTCTCCATGCTTGCTGCGCAAGCTCATTACTTGAAAAAGAAGTAATATTTATTTGTTAATAAATGCATGCATTTATAAGCATTCCATTTAGGTTTTTATTTTTGTACACAGAAGACGTCTTAAACTTGCGCGGCAATAATTGAACTTTGCGTTGTGTATCGAAGGTCGATGCTTGCTCGTCTAGTCAAAGCTACCTTGGCTTGCTCGGTTGTTTGAGCTTCCAGGTCCTCGCAGTAGCACTGGGATTTCATGCGCGCGCATAGCCATTTCACATCGTCTCACTCTGTTGCTTAAACACAGGCCATACGCAGTCAACGTAGCTGTAGCCAGTGAGCTTCAACCAGCCTTTACAAGTGGGCGTGTTGCTTGGGAAAATTAAGTTACAACCAACTTTTTATGACGATGTTGTATTTGTATGATTAAATGTACATACATTTCTAAATATATAGTTATAAATGGTCAGTAATTCATTATTCCGCTAATCAGACTTCAATCACACCTCTCACTCCCTGAATGATAACAAGAACAAGCCTGAATTTCAAGACCAGCATTCGCCCCTGCAAACCTTTACAAGAACTTGCAGATGAACCTTACAAAGTTTTAGAATCTTTCGAAGAACCCGTAGAAGCCTCTTTCCATGGCACATGTTTTTAGAATACTCTAAATATTATTATGTTTCATAAGTCCTTTTTTTTTTCTTTTTTGTCTGAAGGTGAGTTAGCTAATCCCATATAGAGGTTGAAGGGTACCCTCGGAAATAAGTTTATGTAGTAATAGTTGCTTTGGCCATAAGTAACAACAACCAAACAGAGACAATTCTAATCTGTTCATGATGTTCATTTAGCAGGCTTTTGTCTTATTGTTAACTTCTTTTTCCATATATTGTATTATTATAACTATACGTATTGTAATTAACGAAATAAAGAATTTATTTCATGTTTGTAATATGTCAAAATCAGGTTTTTATTTTTTTGAAAAATATTCGTTACTATCTTGTTGACAAAGTTTGATTTAGATCATTACACCAAAACCCATGCTTAAGAATACCAATTAAAAAAAAAAAATTATTATAAGTTGTAAGAAGGTGTGCATCTTCAAATACACATAATCTAAAATATCCCCCCCCCCCAGCACCTATTAATTGTGTTATAATGTTCGTGTTAAAAGTACATTATATCAACACCAGGACCAAAATAATCTTTCACGAATTAACAAAAAAACCCTTTTTTATTATGATTATCATTCCAATGGCGTTGTTTGGGTTTTCTAAGAAAATCTCCTACTAGTATTCTTACCAGGAAAAACGCCGTTTATTTTATTCTCAACGAGCCATGGTTGGTATGCCAATATTAGTGTCTAGACCTGGAGCGTCTGCAATCCGTGTTTAGACATAGGTGGAGCTTTACATCCCGGGAATAGGCGGAGTCTAGTTTGCTACTGACAGACAGGGAGGAGTTTTGAGCTTAAGGTGTGTGTAAGCACTCCGTTTTAAATTGAGTAGTATATGGGACAAGGTATACAAGCTGTGCATTAAGTACAAAATCCATTTAAAAAGATTGTCCTTGACTTGGATCTCGAGAGAGAAAGGTAATCAGTTGAATTATTAGTATTTTTATTACGTTTTTATATATTGGGTTGGTTGAATATGTTAAATGAGTGTTTAGAGGATGGGATAGGCACTTCGTGTACGTGGAATACCAGTTATTAGATTTTTAAAAGTGCTTTTAAAAAACACTTTAACTGCGTATCATTTTTGTTTATTTTTATTTTCAGATATGTCTCTAAAAAAAAAAAAAAAAAAGATAAATCGCTCCGGACTGAAAAACCAAAAGACAAACGCTATCTACGGAATCCGACAGCAAACATTCTTAGGTAAGGAAATAATAATAATAATAATAATAATAATAATAATAATAATAATAATAATAAATCTACAACCACATTAGTTACCATGGCAAACCCAGTATTCGTCTGTAACATATTTAGTATTATTATTATTATTACCGTGTATTGGCTAAGGATTAATAGCGTTGTGGGTAGTGGGGACATTCTTGGTTTAAAAGGGATGGATTATAATTCATCTGAGACTCCAGAAACGCCAGGACTTTTCAACTAAAAAATATTGAAAAAAAAATTTCAGTTAACAAGGCTTTTACTTGTTTTTATACGGCGTTCAAAGGTTTTTTCCCTCTCTCGAAAACTGGAGCTGTTCATCCCCGTAAACAGACAATTCATAACAGAAGAATAAGAGAAATATCTGATAGAATTCTGTGTATATCCAAAAGAATTAAAAATGAATAAAATTCTGTGTATATATAGGAAGCTAATCACTGTTGGAATCTTTGTATATGCCTTGAATGAACTAGCGATCTTGGCAATGTTCTATTTGCATTTATATATTTATTTTTCATGGTTTCTTTCCCATAATCAATTTATTTTCCGTATTTTACATTGATTAAAATTTTGTTTATTTTATTTTTTTTTCTATATATCTTGCTTACAAGTTTTTACATATTCAATCAACTTTATACAATTTAATGTTGATTAAACTTAGAAAGCGACAATGTGAATAATATCTATAAAATATTTTAGGAATAAATATTAGTGTAAGAAATACTCATTATTCTTTTTAAATATTTTAAGAAAAAAAAAGAAAATATTCATGAGAATTACGACACCTTTTTTTATATAAAATGTTTGTTGTAGAATTGCGAAATCCACTCAAATGTCGTTATAATGTTATGCAGTTTTTTTGTTTGTTTTTTTTTCGCTGTTCGAGAATGATAATACGTAGCAGACATCTCTCTGAACTCGAGAACTGCAATCACTGCATTATACATTATATTATACATTATATATGCAGATGATACTGCATTAATTGCAAGATCTCTGAGCCCAAAACTGGCAACTAGAAGACTTCAAAGCAGTATACGTATACTAGAGGGATGTATGGCAGACTGGGAAAATCCAAGTGAATCCCCAAAAAAGCTCAGCCATACTGTTTTCTAGAAAGAAAATCCATAGTATGGGGGACATTCATCTTTTGGGAGTTAAGATTCCATGGCAGACTGAAGTCAAATATCTTGGAGTGATACTTAATAAAAAAAAAAACTCTAATTCAGCAATCATATAAGACGTATATAGTCTCGAAGACTTTCAAAATAATAGCACAGCTCTTCCCTTCTGATCAACAGAAAAATCAAACTGGATACACAAACAAAATTAACAATTTACAAAATGGTTCTGAGAATGATTCTGGATGCCCCCTGGTTTATCAGAAACATCCAGATCCATAAAGAAGTCAACATTCCTTACATCTCCTCCCTTCTTCTAGATCTAGCAGTGAAGTTCTTTACCAAGACTAGCAACCACCCAAACCCGTTGATCAAGGAAGCTTAGGAATATAAAGAAGCGGAAAGCTATAAATATAAAAGGCCCAAGTTAATCTTACGTCCAGCTGAACACAGCTAATTTCACTGCCCTCACTGGGCGAGCTCATAAACACTCCATTCAAAATTCTTCCTTTACAGACAAAGGGGAATATGAAAGAGCATTTTTGCTTCACTCATGTTATGATCGGAAAATGACTAGTGAAGCCCATGCATGTCGTAAGAGGTGACTGAAAATGGGACGCAGAGTTTTGCTCTCTTAGGTTTTTACCTACCGAAATTTTACCCCGGTGAGGAGAGGGGTTAGATTTCGAAGGGTTTGTCATGCGAGAGCATTTTGAGTCTCTGGGGAGGGTGTTCTCCGGCGTGGGACGTGAAGGGTCTTGTTGGTGAATACTTTTCCCTGGAACATGAGCGGTTCTGCCCAGTGATGGGTGGGCCCCCTCACTGAGTGGAACCAACGCTAAGTTAGACGATCTTTCGGCCACTGGTGAGGAGTGGTCCGAGGATCGTCTTAATTTTTACAGAGGGCTTTACTTACTAGCGCCACTGTGGCCCATGCATGTCGTACGAGGCGATTAAAATGGGTACCCAGGGCGGGTAATGGATGGCAGTGCTATAGCCAATGAAGTTTTAACTGAGGCTCGGCTATTGCTGTTACCCTCCTGCCATGATCCGAGCTTATAGCTCTATATTACACCATTTATTTATACTTATAAAATAATAGGTATAAATAATATCTATAAAATATTTTAGAAATAAATATTACTATAAGAAATACTTATTATTTTTTGAAATATTTTAAGAAAAGAAAAAAATATATTTATAAGAATTGCAACACCTTTTTTTATATGAAATGGTTGTCATAGAATTGCAAAATCCACTCAAATGTTATTATGAGATCGAGGTATGATTATGGAGAATCAATCGACCGTGAGATGCGGTGATTGATTCATTCAATCCAATACCCTTGGAAGGTAATGGATGGCAATGCTGTAGCCAGTGAAGTTTTAACTGAGGCTAGGCTATTGCTGTTACCCTCCTGCCATGATCAGAGCTTTCATAGCTCAATAACACCTTATCCCTACACTGTCCTCTACAGATAACGGGGAAGATGAAAAGCATTCTTGCTTCGCCCCTTTAAGCCAGTCCTTATAAGGACTATAAGGATGTTATTATGACGTTTTTGTTTCCCATTAACATCCATCGTAATGATTTTTTATTTATATTTTTCGTGCGATTTGATATTTCGCATAATTGTCAGCTATCGGAATCAACCTGCATCATTGCAGAACTAATCATTAAAAAAAAAAAAAAAAGTAGCGAATGGCAATTTGAATGGTAAGATGCGAACGATTCTTCGTGGGATACCGGGCATGCGTAAACGATGGACGCGTCATGTCATGAGTGTGAGGTGCGAGAGAAATTCAAAGGTATTCACTGTAGAGATGATCGAAGTTAAAACAGGTGAGTGGGGTTACTTTGTGATCAAATTTGAGCATTTCATTTTCGATTTAAATACATAGAAATAGTTTCGGTTTAATAAAAGAAAAGAGAAAGTAAATAGCCTTAGAACGAAATCCTACAAATCTTTCAATATAGTGAGTATTTAGAACTTAGAAAGAAGGTTAGAAATGTATTATTATTATTATTATATCCACTCTTTTCCATCAGGATATATCGCTCCACCCAGAACGGCTCTGACCTGTACGAATTCTGTTTATTCATTACGTAACTTTCTTTTCTCCTGTCATCTTCTTCTTTTTTTTTTTTTTTAAATACCTACCTATTACACATAAACACTCACTTATTTATTTCGTTCTTAAACTGTTACAATTATCAACATTCATCATTTTCATAATCAAATTCGTGATTTGTATCCACAGTAGGTGTTTACAAGATATTGTGGTAATACTACATGAAAAATTTACATCATTTCTAACTTCCTATCTACAATTTTCCTCCAAATCAGTCTGTTACGTGTCAAGACTCCAATATTATCAGATCTTATATTTCTATCGTCTAAAGCACTTTGTACCGTATCAATCCACCTATATCTTGGTCTTCCTCTTGGTCATTTTGCTGCCAACCTGGCTGAGAACACTTGTTTTGCTAATCTTTCCTTGCCCATTCTATTCAAGAGACCATACCACCTGAGATTAGCTCTGCTAACGCATTCCTGGATGCTGACAATGTCACGTTCTTTCCTAATATCCTCGTTTTTAATATGATATTGCCATTGATGCCATCTGTTCACGCCTCGAATCTTTCTCGGGACTCTCATATCTGCGGTCTCCAGTCTTTGTCAAGTGTTTTACTTCTGACCCAGCTCTCAGATCCATAAGTTAAAACTGGTTTGAACACTGTCTTGTATACAGCTAATTTAGTGTTCTGACTAATTTCTCTCTTATTCCATTTGAATTTATTCAATTGACTTCCCACCATACCAGTTTTGCTGATTCTGTTGTCTATTTCCATATTTAATTTACCATCTTCACTAAAAATCTGCCTAAGTAGCTGAAATGTTTTACTTGTTCCACAGGTTCTCCATTCACAACACAGTTGACATTTTCAATGATTCTGCCTATTTTCATTGTCTTTGTCTTTTTATTGCTGACCTTCATACCATATCTATTACAACAGCTATTCAATTTAGTCAGAGAATCTTGCAGACTTGTAGCGGATTTATTTAGAAGTATAACATCATCCGCATAAAGCAAAGAGCTGACATTAACATCTCCAATTTTGATATCAGGTTTAATACCACTTTCCTTCATAATGTGATCCATATAGATAATGAATAACAGAGGGGATAATGTACATCCTTGTCTCACACCAGATTTAACATTAAACCATCTTCCTGTACTTCCTTCAATTCTAACTGCTGACTTACAACTCAAATAAAGACAATTTATTTTCCAATATATTATTCCAGTTGGGCCATTTAACTAAAGCATTTTTAACAGCCTTTTTTTCTTTTTTTTTTTTTGATGAATTGAAAAAAGAATTGAATAATAAAAATGCTAGAAATCATATACTTTTATTTATTTAACGATCAATATTAAAAATATAGCGAATGATCATAGTAAGGTGTAGATCAGTCCAATCTCGTCTCTTAGAAGGACCCATTCACATAATTCATTATTTTTTGACAAAATAAAAATTATACATTTATAATAAATACAGTAACAATAGAATAAAAGTGGAACATAATACTCGAGTAACAGATTAAATGCAGTGTATAGTGCATACGTAATAAACCCAAGATAATACGACACAATGCCATTGTTTATATAAAAATAACATAAATATATGGGATATATAATATATTTATATCATCATCACCATCATCATGCACATCAAGGATTTAGGCCTAGCGTGGCCTGTTCCCGCCTTAGAAGTCATTGTTGAATCGTTTAAGAGGACGTCCTGGTTTTCTTTTTCCTAATGGCTTGTACTTTAAGGCTTGTTTTGGTAATCTTTCTGTTTTCATTCTTTGAACGTGTTCCATCCATTTATGTTTATATTTTTTAATTTTTTCTATTACTGGTTCTTCGTTTCTTTTGTGATCAAATAGGGTATACTTTGCAGTTTTTCTCATAAACTTCATTTCTGCTGTTCTTAATCTTCGTTTGTCTTTTTGTTTTATTGTCCAGATTTCATCACTTCCATGCAATAAGACTGGTATAGCTAATGTATTGTATACTTTTAGTCTGGTTTGTTTTTGAACTAGGTTTGGTTTAAATATAGAGTTAATTACGTAAACCCGTTCTTTTTAAATTTTTCGCAATTTTTGGGCTTATATCTTTTTCATTTTCATATGTGATCACACATCCTAGGTAGTTAAATGAATTCACCTGTTCTAAGATCTTGTTATCTATTACTATTTTAGTTCTTGCTGGATCTTGTCCTTTAAAGGCCATAGTTTTTGATTTTTCTGTTGATATTATCATACCATAATCTTTGGCTATCTCATTTAGATCTAAAATAGCTTTCTGTAAGTTATCTTCAGAATTTGTAATTATTATTTGGTCATCGGCAAAGAGGAGAGTGTTTAAGTTTACTATAAGAGAAAGTTTAATTCCTTGATGTAAATTTTTATTCCATTTTATTATTATTTCATTTAGGTAAATATTAAAAAGAGTTGCCGAGAGGGGACATCCCTGTCATACCCCTTGGTTTATCTCTCTCGTATATGATAGCTCGTGATTTAATCTTATTTGTATTTGATTATTTTCATATACACGTATGATAACTTTTAGGATATTATTTGGTATTTGTCTTTCTTCTAATCTGTTAAATAATTTTTATTTATTTATTTATATATTTTATTATATCTGTAGATTTAGTTTAATTCTTTTACTTGTTTATATAATGAAATAAATTTTATTTTATCAAGAATTAAATTATATAAATATGGCTTGTTTTCTCATTTAAAAAAAAAACTCCTTAGGATTTTTTTTTTTTTTTTTTTTTTTTTTTTGCCTCAACAATTGGACACGTGGGATGCTGTTTAGAGAGGCAATCTGGAAGAAGAAGATGCTATGGAAGAACCACAATATGCGTGGTTATAACAACCAGTTGCATGAGAAGTACAAAGAGCTGGCGAGGAAGGTGACTCGCTTGATAAGGGTACCAAAAGTGCGGTATGAGCAGCAGTTAGCTATTGAGGCCAAAAAAAAAAAAAAAAAAAAAAAATCCTAAAGAGTTTTTTCTATATGTAGCCAGTAGAAGAAGGAATGATTATGATAGGATGGGATTCATTGGAGAAAATGGTATAAAGACAGCTGCTGTCAAGGATATAGTTGAGCAGTTTGTAAAGGCCTTTCATTCTTGTGAATGTTCAATTCTTGTTGGATAAACTTGATGTAAATAAGGCTGCGGGACTTGATGCTATTTCACCACGGGTTTTGAGGGAATGTTTCGGGGAGTTAACAACAGCTTTTGCATATCTTTTTAACACGAGTCTTGCATTGGGGTCAAGTTCCGTGCGGGCCGCCAAAGAGCATTTTTCTTTGGCGGCCCGCATGGATTTGCTAAAGGAAGATCGTGCTTTAGCAAGCTATGGCTGAGGAAGATCCTTGAGTTCCTCACGTCGTTGACGGGAATCGAACCTAGGACGCTCTTTCCTCAGGCATATGGTTGCGAAGCGCACAGCCACTAGGCTAACCGCGTGGACTGTTGCATATACAGTGGTATATTTAGATTTTGCAAAGGCGTTTGATAAATTGCCCCATGACAAGTTGGTCATTAAATTGGGATGGATGGGGCTGAACTGTAGATTAGTTCGCTGGATTGGAGACTGGCTGTTTGATAGGTATCAGCGAGTTGTCTATGGAAGAGCGATATCCCAGAAGAGGAAAGTTACTAGCGGTGGGACACAAAGGTCTGTTTTGAGTCCATTGTTGTTTAATCTGTACGCGAATGATATTGGGAGTGGGCTGAATGGTGATATGCAGTTGTTTGTGAAGCCATAGCCAAGTTAGCCGATCTTGGGCGTGGACAGCAGGGTTTTTCCCCCAGTTTATCTGGGATTTTTCATCTCGCAAGTAGGTACAACCGGCTCTGCGAACACACACGGATACAGTCAGGAATACTTAAGACCATCCCTGCAGCCATAGGTCTGAAATGTCTGCTATGTCGGTTCCGAGCCCGAATAAATATAGGGGGCATCGAGGTGGTGCCGTACCTCCCCGTAAAAGGGGCTCACGGCCGTTGAGTCACCATACGAAATGAATGAATGAACAAGATTAATGCGGGGGAGGTTTTGCACAGAATGGGTGAAGATAGGAAAAGAACAACACGTCATCTTTGGAATTGTATAAGGAGAATATGAACAAGGGGGGTGAGGAGCTGGTTTTTGCATGGAGAGTGGTGAGTGATTGGAATGCATTGTCCAAGAGTGTGGTGAGCGCGCGCGGAGACAGGGAACATATTTAAGGATCAGAATGATAAACTGGGTGTGTAACAGTGGAACTTCCCGCGATGAGTCTATGACTCCGTAGAAGTTTTTAATAATAATAATAATAAATTTTAAAGGAACAATAATATTAGTTATTATAAAATAAAGATTTGGTATTATTTTCAATTAAAAATTGGCGCGCAAATAGTAAAATTTAATGCCCCATAAAATTATTATTATTTGAGAATCACAGGGACTCAAGGAAGCATCGAGGAAGACTATAAATCACCCAAACCAGCTGTCGTACCTTCCCTTAAATTCATTTACACTAGATGCACTCACTATCCGTATTATTCCATTATTCCACTCACTCACTGCCGTCTGGGAGAAAAACTCGAGCTCCTACCCCTTTCTTGACCGAGAACAACTTTAACTTCCATGGATGCCCCCGTAGTTCTCTCCCCGCCTTCTATATAACGAAATATTTCATCAGTTGAAATCCTATTACACCCATTCAAAAGTTTATAGACCTCCATCATATCACCCCTCTTTCTCCTGTTTACCAGAGTCTGTAATACTCGTAATCTATCCTCATAATCTAAATCCCATAATCCGGATATAATCTTTGTAACTCTTCTTTGCACCCTTCCACAGCTTCTTTATCCCCTTGGAATCCGGGAGACCAAATCTGCGCACAGTAATCCAGGTTTGGTCTTATCAAAGCCTTATAAAGAGGTAAAATTACTTCTTTATCCTGACATGTCAAGGTTCGCTTTAACATCGCAAATTATCCTCTGAGTTGTATTTGCAACTTTTGCTACGTGACCTTTGAACTTTAAATTCTTATCCACCAACACACCAAGATCCCTTGCCTCTTCCGTTTTTTGCAGAACCCCGCTAATATAATATGCCGCTGGAACTCTAATCACGCCAAAGTGCATAACTTTACACTTACTAACGTTAAACTGAGAGCCATTTTCGTTTGCCCAGATTTCCAGTCTATTCAAATCATTTTGTAATTGCTAAATATCAGTAGCATCCCTGATTGCCCTGCCTATCTTCGCATCATCAGTAAATAATTGCACATCGGATGTTATTAATGTATAGATTGAACAATAAAGGCCCAAGGACTGAACCCTGAGGTACACCACTGGTTACCTTAAATCTTGCAGATTCCCACCCACTGTATACCACTTTTTGATATCTGTCTGTCAACCATCCCTTGATCCAAGTCAATAGGTTATATTTCAATCCCATATTCTCCAGTTTACACAACAGCCTATCGTGTGGTATCCTATCAAATGCCTTAGAAAAATCCAACATTATCATAGTGTATCCATTCCCTTTATCCAACTCGGACTTAACGTTGTTATAAAATATGAGCAAATTGCTAAAACATGACCTTCCTTTAGTAAACCCATGCTGTTCCCTGCAGGGTATAGAATGCTTGTCTACCCATTTCTCTATGCAAGTTCTTACTAACTTCTCTGAAATCTTCACTACCACACCAGAAATACTAATAGGTCGGTAGTTGGACACATCAGTTTTTGCACCACCCTTGTGCAATGGAACTATCATACATTCCTTCCATTCCTGTGGTATCATTCCTGAGCTGAGACTCAAGTTATCCAAATGTACGAAAGGCCTAGCCAATTCAGCTGAACATTCCTTTAACAAACGGGCAGATATTCGATCTGTCCCTATTGACAAATTCTTATCCAGGTTATGCAAGAGCTCTTCAACCTCATTTTCATGAACCTCCAACTCTTCATCCAACGTAACAGTAGCACCATGCACCATACTATATACACCTGGTTGATATATCTTAGCAAAGTGAGCACTCATTAACTGAGCAATCTCATTAGCTTCCGACACTCGTGTACCATCTGCATTCAATCAAATTATTCTTCCACATTGATTCTTTCTTTTGCTTGTGGCATAATGATAAAATTCTTTTGGATTGCCTTTAGCTTGCATGGCCAATTTCTTTTCATACTCCGTTTTAGCTTTTCTCACAATATTCATTACTTTTCTGGCCTGAGCTTTATATATTTCATAACTCTTCTCACTCTCATTCTCACGATATTCTTTCCCCATCATCTTCTTCTTGTGGATCTCTTGCTTAATAACCTTGCAAATCCATTTCACTCCCAACTTCTTTATTCTTCGAACACTAGGGATACATTCCTGCCTCATTCAAGCATTTTTTTCAAATACTCCCATGCATTTCTGACATTTTTCCCCATTCAGTAACCGATACCATGGGACCAAAGATAATATTATTCTAAGTTGATCATAATTTCCAGCTTTTGTAGTTCAGCATGTAACCTGTTTTAATCGGAGCTCCAATACAAGTAGATACTTCCCAAGAAAGAACAGCATGATCACTGTCACCAACTGGTGGTAAAATAGCCATATTCTTGACAGAGATCCCTTCTGACGTGATGAGCAAATCCAACACTCTTTGACTTCGAGTTCCTTCTTTCACATGCTGCTTGAGAAAGTTGTCACTGAACAATTCAATAAATTCATGTTCTTTCTTATCGTGAGACTTCCCTTCTACCCAGTCAATGAAAATTCCAATACCCATAAGGCTAAATTGGTGATGCATTTCTTCGTCCCCTGCAACTACTTCAAATTTCGAAATTATTACCACTTAAGTACATCTCTTAGTATTTTAAAAATGTTATAATATATTTTGTTATTATATAATTTGAATGTTTTTTATGTATTTTATTTCTATTTCTTTAGCATTTAAAGCTAAAAGAGAGAATCCAACATTATAATTTTCCATTAAAATTACGTTTACTGATAACAATAAAATATTCTCATATTTTAGTGGTGTTATTACAATAATTTTCATTTTTTATTTTTCTATATTTTAATAGTGTTATTAAAAACCTTATTCGCCTATTTCATTATCTTTCAAGTAATAGTTTATATAAAAATCTGCTTTCTAGAAACACTGCCACAGCTGGCTAATATATTTGCATAATATTTGTCTTTGAATCCGGACACATCAAACGTATCTTTATAATGTTTCTTAGGCTTTTTGGTATCGGTGTTTTTTTATTAGTAGTGAGTATCGTTTGCGAATCTGTTGTAGAATGTACACGTGACTAAATTCTCACATTTAAAAATTTGGGTTAAAAAACGTCCCCTATTTTCGATGAAATTCAAATCTAAGAAAGAGATTTGACCTTTTGTAATTTAATTGATTTCGACGGAGCATTTTGTATCGAAATCCCCTCGGAGAGAGGGGTTTTTCCCCTTCAAAACAAGCACATCGAACCCGAGAAAACACACACACACATATCTACAAACATGAAGAAGTACTAATTCTTAGAGGAATGCGACAGTGGAATGGCAAATCCGTTGCACGAAATTGCCTAAAAAAATAAAAATAATAATTACTGCACTTTGTCCCTCCTAGATGGACGAAAATTGGATGGAATGTATGGAGAAAGAGATCATAATGTGGCATACGAACAGTTTGGATCCTGCCTCAGTTGCTGGCTTGTTTAGCAAACTGGATAGCTCACTTGCTATCCAATCATTTGCTCATGATCGAGGTTCACACGATCAATCATGCTTACTGGAGGACCGAAGTGGCTTGTAAATTTCATTGGTTTCTAGAGAAGAGGTGTCTCAACTTTTATGCTTTGTACTTCCCTTAAAACATTTCATAAAGTACAGTATAAAGATTTTTTTTTTTTTTTAATATAAACTTGCTCCATAGAGTGGGCCTCTTGTATGTTATATTGTCGGCAATTTGAAATTTAAAAATACGTTTGAAGTTTAAATATTTTGTCCTAGTTATGTCGATTTACATTTTTTTCCCTTTATATTTATAAATTATAGGAGTATAAATAAGTATCCCTATTAATGTACGTCTAGTTACTTACATAATATAAATAAAACATACGTAACATTTTATCGCTGTAATTACACTTATGAAAGATTGGAAATGGCATTCTATCGGAGATCCTACTGCATACTTAAACATTCCACCAATTTTAATTATTATTATATAACAGTACATTAATACTATAATATATTACTGTATAATATTAACTTAGATTAATTGGAAGAGGGTTATAAGCTTTTAAAGAGAAAAGCCGAAAATAGGGAGGTATGGAAGAAGGTTAGATAGTATTTCTGTTGTTAGAGAATGTATAATCCTCATGCATTGTTTTTTAATCGTATACATGTAGCATTATATCAAACCTTATCTTAAAATATAACAAAGTAATTCATTGTGACATATTTTTATTTTTCTAAGTTAATACACTAATAATAATACTAAGAATTATTGTTAATCGATTTTTGACACGTTTTGTTAATGTTAAATATTTTATTAATAAGCAATTGTTACGTCATTGATAACGAGCGTATGCATTGTTCATATGATCTTTTTAATATTTTTATTAAAATATTAAAAAGATCATATGGGAGAGTATGGCAGACAACTTCCGCCATCTCATGGTTCCTAACCCTAACATTATATATTATACATTGAAAGAGTGCGAGTTCTATGGTCACTTTTCTTGAGTTACTGGAACGAAAAAAAAAAAACGAATTCCAGGAAAAAAACCTTTACTCATGCTAGAGTTCAACTAACTCGGGCACCGGTAGAAAAAAAAGGCTTAGAAAAGGCACTTCTAGTTGTCTACTAGAATCGAACTTAGGTTTGTGTTAACAAGGTTAACAACACAAGCCTATAAAAATCCCAGTGTCCAGATCGAGAAACCTACTCGCCTCCTCATGAGACCGTTCCACTCAGCGTCTGATGGGAGAAAGGTTTGGCGTCCAGGATAGGAATCGAACCCGGTTCTTTCCAACCATGCAACGTTACTGATATCAATTGAGCTGTGAAGAAACTATTGTAACAATCTTATTTCCATTTAATGGCATCTATCTGTCACTGCTTCAACTAAATACAAAACCAGGCAGCGAAATAACCAATAACATGGATCCCATGGAGTTAATCAAGATCTACTAGATGTACTAATTTCCTTTAGGGTTACCTAATCCTTTAGGACTGAAAGATAATGCTTTATTCATCGAATGGAACTTTTTTTTCTTAACAGTGGGATGTCTAGGTGATATCAAGTGACTAGAAAGACTTTTTGCTTGTCATCAGATGGCAGTGATGTCTTTATACCAGTTGCGCATTCTCCCCCCCCTTGAGAAATCACATTACTTCCATTTTTTTTTTAATTCTTTTTCTCTATCGAGATCCTTTGCGTCGCCAGTTCCGTAGCGATTAACGTCACGCACACTTCGACAACCTCAGATAAGGCAGTGTAAGCAGCTGACGTAGGTCACTGATCTACCGTCTGCCTTTCTTCCCCTTTGACCTCTTTGATGCGATGATTGGGAACCTAAAAGACGTGAGTGAAATGAGAACTGTTGGAAAATATGCACCTGCTGGGTTTAAGGGAAGTTTTTAATAGAAATGAAATACTTTGATTGGTTGAGGAAAATATTGGTAATCTTACTGCGACTTGATGAGCGTCTCTGAGATATTTTTATTGTGTTTTTATAAATGACACTGAAAATATATTATTTGTTTTCATTAGTGAATTTCAACTTTTAATTAGAACGTAATTTCACGTTTTTAATCCAACGATGCATCCAATCTAAAAAATTTTCTAATCACCAAGCGCAAATCTAATTTGCAAGAAAACTACAATCACCAAACGATGAAGCAGCTAATTGTAACAATACTACAATCAACGACGAACTGAATTTCATGTAGTTTTTTTTTAAAGGTAGTTTTCAAGAAAACTACAATCACCAAACGATCAAGCTAACTGTAACAATACTACAATCACCAAACGACGAAGTTAATTGTCAATCATTAAACGATGAAGCTAATTGTAAGAATAGTACAATCACCAAACGACCGAAGTTAATTTCATGTGGTTTTCAAGAAAACTACAATCACCAAACAATGAAGTTAATTGTAACAATACTAAAATCACCAAACGAAGTAAATTTCATGTAATTTTTTTAATGTAATTTTCAAGAAAACTACAATCACCAAACGATGAAGTTAATTGTCAATCATTAAACGATAAAGTTAATTGTAACAATACTAAAATCACCAAACAAAGTAAATTTCGTGTAATTTTTTTTAATGTAATTTTCAAGAAAACTTCAACCACCAAACGATGAAGCTAACTGTAACAATACTACAATCACCAAACGATGAAGTTAATTGTCAATCATTAAACGATGAAGCTAATTGTAACAATACTACAATCACCAAACGACGAAGTTAATTTGCTACAATCACCAAACGATGAAGCTAAACTGTAACAATACTACAATCACCAAACGATGAAGTTAACTGTCAATCGTTAAACGATGAAGCTAATTGTAAGAATACTACAATCACCAAACGACCGAAGTTAATTTCATGTAGTTTTCAAGAAAACCACAATCACAAACAATGAAGTTAATTGTAACAATACTAAAATCACCAAACGAAGTAAATTTCATGTAATTTTTTAATGTAATTTTCAAGAAAACTACAATCACTAAACGATGAAGCTAATTGTAACAATATTACAATTAGCAAACGACGAAGTTAATTTGCTACAATCACCAAACAGTGAAGCGCTAACTGTAACAATACCACAATCATCAAACGATGAAGTTAATTGTAACAGTACTACAATCACTAAACGTGATTAGTCGGATAGATGTGCATCTATCGGACAACAACCAACTACCACAGATTTTCCTACTGACATGATCAAGTCTTTCTTCCTCTTCAAGCCGTACTTCTAGAAATCCTTATGCAGCCCGTCTACAGCACATCACCAAGATGGCAAACTTAGCTATGGCTGAGGAAGATCTTAAGTTCCTCACGTCTTCTACGGGAATCGAACCTGGGACACTCCTTCCCCAGGCATATGGTTGCGAAGCGCACAGCCACTACGCTAACCGCGCGGACTAGTATTCCTAAATCTAACGACTATTATCCACGCAACACAGAAAATTTTACAGTTGATCAATTTTTCAGATTAAAACTCCGATAGGAGAAAATTACTTGCCTAAGTCTAAGACTGAGAAACTCAGCAACTGGCAAAAGCAGTTGAAGTTCCTCAAAAAATTCATGTAATTTATTTTTAAAAGAAATTACGAAATTATTTTAATCATTTAAAATAATCATAATTTAAGTTTGCAAAATTCATGAAATTTATTTTTAAGGCATCAAAAAATTATTTTATTTAAAATAAAATATTTTAAATATTTAATGTTTAATTATTTACTTTTTTTAATTATATTTTATTATATATTTTTTAAAATATTTATTTTTAAATATTTAAGATATTTAATTAATTTTAAAAAAATCATAAAATTTAATTTTTTAAAGAAATTACGAAATTTATTTTAATCATTCTTAATCATAAATTTAAGTTTGCAAAATTCATAAAAGTGGTTAAAAATTAATGAAATTTAGTTTTAGACAAAATTATTTTAAAATCACATTTTTTATTTAAAATATTAAAAAATCTTTAAAAAAATCATAAAATTTATTTCTAAAAAATGACGAAATTATTTTACTAATCATGTTTATTAAAAAAAATCATAAATATAAGATTCACAAAATTCATGAAGTTTATTTTGCTAAAATCATAAGTTTTTAAAACTCGCATTTCATTTTCAAAATAATCAAAGAAATTTCATCATTCATGAAACTTACATGAATATGATAAATTTCATGAATAAAACAAAAATGATACTTGATGATTTCATGAAAAACAAAATCATGAAATTTACCTTTTTATATCATATTCATCTAATTCAATTTTTATTCACTTGTTCCTATAATTTATCAAATTTTTTCACACTTTTATTCATCTTTTTCTTTTTAATTTTTTTTTCACATTTTTATTCACCCTTTAAAAAATTTTTTTCATGCATTTGTAATATATTCATCCAATTTTTTAAATATTTGTTTTCAATTTATTTATTTCTAATCTAATATAATTTAATATGCATTTATGTTTAAGTTTAACATTCGCATCCAATATATTACTTCCCGCCCCCCCTCTGTTTCATAATAATTCTGCAGTCGGACAGACGAGACTCGATACACAAAGCAAACTGTAGTAGACTAAGCTTATGAGTTGCATCGTATCCAAAATGCCATGCATTACAGGAAAGTCCATCTTTTATGAGAAGCAGTCAATTCTTTTTTTTCTTCTTTTTTTAGGGGGGTTTACCAAATGCAACAAAAGCTTTAAAAGCAAACAATCGCATCCTGTACATACTTGGGACTCTCTTTTCGTAGATGGCACAAAATGGATAGTACGGAGCGATGATAAATAGATAGATAGACAGAGAGAGAGAATTCTACATTTCTGTATAATAGTGGATAAAGAAATAAAAACACTGGCAAGAGCACGTGTCTGTTAATCACCTATCTGGAGCTTCCCCCGCCTGCCTTCCGCTGGCGCACATAAAGACTTAGGGAAGGCGAAACAATGGGATGATAAGGAGGAACTTCCAGCCTCATGTCCATTAAGATTAGGTGCACTTTAAAAGAGGATTTGTCAGGTTTCGGATTCGACTCTTTATCTGACTCTCATCGCCGGTGGATAGGGTCAGAGGTCATTAATGGACGAGCGCTCGCCGAACGGGCCCACTCTATTAGCGACGGCAGGAGCATGTTGACGTGTATTTGCGAGCTACTCTCGCGTTAGCGCTGGCTTGCAGACGCCATGTGCCAAAGGGAGGCGCCAAACGGAGGTGCTGGCGCAGAAGTGACATAGATTAACAGTCCCGCAGGCCTTCCAAAAAAAAAAAAAGCCTACCTTGAAGATCCAAACAAATCCCGGCATCGGTCGTCAAAGACCGTACTCCAGCTACGTACGGTGACAGCTCTGTAGGAAATATCACCCAACCCCATCGTATTCTCATCCACTATTGTACTTTGGTGCGTTTATATCGTTAGGCAGCGTTTAGTAAAGACAATTCATAGACGCACATACATTTGCTGGGTTTTAAAAGCCTGCGACTTGCAATGCATGTGAGAAACACACACACACGAGTAGGCTGACGTTTTTCTGGGACGTCATAAAGTAGGATGATAATCACTTAATACGATAGAGTGGATGTTGTTGAGGGCATAGCTGGAGTCTGAGTAAATATGCATGCCTTTATTCATAGCCAGTAGTTATTTTTATTCCTAAACCATTAATTTACATACTGATACAATGTTTATATACTGGATAACCAGATATTTTTGTATTTATACTGAAATGTTTGGTAGGACAGCTATTTGGACAGCTATTCACGTGTATATACCCCCATAAGCGAACTACGCACTGCAGGACTTATCATATTACAGACGTGTTTGCCCACAATGTACAATAGCTGAATCATTTCTAATAGACTCAACTCCGTAGCACTTTCTAGGGGGGGGGGAAACAATGTCTATATTGTACTTTTCCCTTTACACCTTTACATGTCCTTCACTGACTACCTACTTGAATGGTTCGATGCCTCTTTTGTTGGCCATTAACGCTGACAACCCCATTCTTCCAGACAATAGCCACTATTGTCCCTGTGTTGTATAGACAGCGAACCCCATCTAGACCCATCCCCAATTGGAACACTGAAGACTCACAGCTGTAAGCAAATCTTCACGAACATCTACTCTATCCAAAAGTATTTTGTTGTTGAGTTTTAAAAATAACTAAGTACTTTGGTGAAAAATGGTTTGTGTCAATAGAATTCCTCTATTTACATTGCCTAAGATAAATACAAATACATTGATATATATTACAAATACATAGATAAAATACAAAGTTTTCTTTGTATGGGTTGTTAGGATTTTAATTATTTTAATTTTAAAATCCTAATTTGGATAAACACGTTAGAGGGATTCTATATCTCATCCCATCTTGAAGCCCAGCATACTTGGCTTCTTATAAGCCGAATGTGGACAGATGAGTCTATTGAGCCGATACTAATCCAAATGATCATAGTTTGTGTACAATGAAAAACGTGAGTTGATCTGTGAGCTGGTTTATCTGGCTTCATTACGTAGGCAAAGATCTAAAATCGAATGATATTTATAACTCGAATGTTATATGGAACCAAATCAGCAGTAAAATCTACTTGATTAAGAAAAGAGAGAGAGATCTGGCTATCACATCTAAACCTATGGGGTATTGACAAAAACGGAAGAAGAATCTAAGGATGAAGTTTAGGACTACAATGTCGCCAAGAAATAGAGTCCGATTTTTCTTCTAGACATATTAAAAATAAATTAAAACAATGTTTATTTTTGAAGTAAAACCTTAATTTCAACATTCAAAAAATGTTATTTTTCTTGCTTTTCTGTTAGCAAAATCGTCGATGACATTGGCGAAGTCTATTTCATAGTAATGTAGGGAATTCTTAATCAATTTTTGCTTAGGATATTTTCTAATTTTTCTTGGCTGTCTATAGGGATAACTATGTCGTCAGCATACTTTAAATGTGATATATTTCTTCCATTGACAGTTATGTTATAAAAAAAAAGACATACAGTTTTCTTTGTTGAGGTTGAACTGTTCACCATTGTGATACGGATTCAAATACGATGATCGCGCATGCGCACAAAACTCTTTTGACTGCATGAATAGCTGTCTGGTAAGATACTATGGACGCGTTTGTTTTGAAATATTCGCATTTTAAATATGGACATTCCTTCATCGAAAACTGCTCACAAAAAATCGTAGGACATAAAAATTTATAAAGACATCACAAACGCAACAATAATTAATGTCCTATTACAAAGTCTGTACTTTTTTTGACTCTCTAAATTTCCTGAAGGGTACCTGCCCCTCCCCCCCTCTTTGCGAACGCCCCTAATTCTATTACTCTTACAGTTTAATTATAGAAGGCTGGCTGTTTCGACATGCCATATAGAAACGTCCGTCTACTAGCTCCCTTGATAACGGAACACACACACACACACACTGGTGTTTGCCCTGCCCCTTATCTCTGGATCTCTTCCACGTTCGCCACTACGCTCTTCCCCCCCCCCCTAAACTGGCCCAGTGAACAGAAGAGTGCGTGTCTTATCACCCCTCAATATTCACACTTGCTAGTCAACTACACACACATATACAGACCAGAATGACAAGAGTGGGGAGGGGGGGGGGACTGTCACTCATTCCTTTCTCGACATTCTAGACTTTATTCCCGTTTGTTCCCTTGCATTCTCTCTCTCCTACACGTCCCTTCTTGTTTCTGGCAGTTCCTGTCAATGGAAAGACCATAATAGAGACTCACGCGACCTTTTACATCCACAGGGTTCGTTCTCCTAGATGGCAGAACTGTAATGCGTAAGCTGCCAACATTATAGAAATCAAATACTGGATAATTAACACGTCGGCTGATCACATGACAGCACAGAAGTCGCTGGGAAGCATTCTGGTGGGTTTTAATACATTAAATGCATTAAGATTCTAATACGAATATGAGTATTTGGGTACACTTAACACTGTGTCAACACGAACACACATCTGTGACTCAAATGTTAATTTTTGAAACATACATTTCGAAGAGGGTATGATAATTGGTGATCATATAGCAAAAATAATATGTCCGATTCTAAAAGTATATATCTTCTTGGGGGGGGGGGGTTGATATTCATTTTAGAATGGTATACGTCGATGTTTACAAAATACAAAAATATTTATATTTGAATTTGTATTTATATCCAAGAATTGAAAAGTCTATACATTAAATTATATATAGAAAAGTCTATAAATTAAATATCAAACATCATCCTTGATTTGCTGTTTTTTTTTTTACCGAAGAAATAAATACATTAAAGCAGTCACAATCATTGAAATGTAAAATTCAAGTATTATAGTTTAGTTTATTTGAATTATGACCAAATTATATCTCCAATAGCTAATCTCTGGCTGATCTTTTAATAGTATTCCTACAAACACTTTGTGTCAAACCACAGTTGGACCAGCCTGAAGGAATTGTAAGAACTAATACTTCTATCAGAAAAGTGTTAGCTTTATCCTGTAATATCTTTGTTTTTGACAAGGGATCTAATGTATTTTTATTCCTAAACTATGCCAATTGTCTTGGAATTAATGAAATGTCTAGGTTTCGTTACTAATGGACTTCAAGATGTTACCTTCCTCAGGATGTCCCATATATAGGTGGATTCTCAAGTCCAGTTATTTGGAAATCCATTTTTTGCACGCACATTTGCCGTGTACCACCTCGTGGTATAATATGAATTTCTGTATCATACTGTAAGCTTTTTTTCCCCCTATACCTAATTAGTTTTTATATTTTCCTTTTCAAAAATAAGTCCAAGGTTGAAAACAAAGTACAGTATTGTGTTCAGTCTCTACAGGAAGATTTGTGAATTTTTTAACTATTATCTCACCAACCATACTAATTAAATACACGTAAAAAAAGTGAAGGAATATAAAACTCTATGTTAAACATTAAGTGCACCCTTGGCTTGATTCTTGGGAGCGAAGTAACCACATGACTGTGATGAGAATGACAACAGCTTTTAGACGTTTCGCAACTTTTGTAAATGTCCATGTAAATATTGACCAATAATAGTTGAAATCTCTATAGGTCTGTACTAAAAGCTGCAATCCAAAAGAAATTCTGGCAAATCGGGATCCCATTATATATATTTTTCATCTAAAGGTAGAGTTATTTGTAATACACCCTCTGTCCAAAAAGAAACAGAACTTTTCGAAAATAGAAGAAACTAGTGGTGCCACCTGGTGTATCTTTTTGTTGTCGAAAGCGGCAACCTTCATTAGTGTTGTCTCAACTGTTTATGACGTTTGTTTCATTAGAAGCCGAGTTATAGTGCCAAGAGTGACAGTGTGTTTTGACGAACGGTCGGTCGTCACGATATTCATGCCGTACGCGACGAATTCTCGCTATCAATCACTTCAAAACCTCGAGATAAAACTCATCATTGACCATTTGGCCAGGCGGAACGAATTCTTTGTGGATAATACCCTTGGAATCATAGAAACAAATCAGCATTGTCTTTTCTTTTGACTTCTCCAAGCGACTTTTTTTCGGATGCCCTTTTTCTGGTGGTCTCCACTCAGCACTCTGGCGCTTTGTTTCGGGCTCATTCTCAAAACACCACGTTTCGTAACCAGTAACGATCGTTTCAAGGAAGTTCGAGTCCTTATGAGCGGTTTTAATGAGGTCCTTGCAGTGTTCAATTCGATACATTTTTTGGTCGTCGGTCAACTTGTAGGGAACAAATCGCGAATTCAATTTACGAAGGCCCAAACTCTCGGTCAAAATATTGTGCACAGTTGATTTTGGAATCCCCAATTCATCCTCAATCAATCTCACAGATGATTTTGGGTTTTCTTTGGTGAAATCACGCACTTTTTGGATGTTAACTTCGCTCAGTCCAGGTTTTGGACGGCCCGGCTTTTGGTCGTCCTCAAGCGTCTCACGACCACTTTGAAATCGCTTAAACCACTCGTAAACTTGAGTACAGGATAAGCATTCATCACAGTACGCTTTTTGAAACATTTGATGCTTCAGACACAAAATTAACAACAAAAGTCAATCGCAGCTCTCTGTATGAAACTCATTTTCCGACCGTTCGTCAAAACACACTGTCACTCTTGGCACTATAACTCGCCTTCTAATGAAACAAATGTCATGAACAGTTGACACAAAACTAATGAAGGTTGCCGCTTTTCGACAACAAAAAGATACAACAGGTGGCGCCACTCGTTTCTTCTATTTTCGAAAAGTTCGGTTTCTTTTTGGACAGAGGGTGCATACTGTAAGTATTTATTTTTTTCTGATTCAAATTGTAATAATAATAGTTAGGAGAATGCTATCGTTCATGAATAGAGTATAATTAAAGTTAAAATTCTTTATGTAGAACAGGTACCGAGTAAACTTGTATACAGACTTATGTACTAATTTATTCCATCATTTCAAGCATCTTTCCCATCCACACAGATGCACGATGGGAAAATCTATAACTATCTAATTTTAGATGCTTAAATTTAGAATTTCTATTGCAGTTATTTTTCTCCAGTTAATCAAAATCGAAATACGGTTTCAAGCACTGTATGCAAGTAACAAAAACTAAAAATATTTATAAATACTATCTCGATGTGTCATATTTTAAGCCTGGAAATAGAAATCGATACAAATTGACGATGATCTTTTGATTGAATTTGTTTCGATAAAGTTATTGAATTCATTCTGTTGGCAATCGACTACTCAAAATGATTAGAATCGTGAGAAATTGTAGGAATATTTTGTTAGCTTATAATCCAATCGACTCCAATAATAAGATTATCTCCCAATAGCTTTCCATCGAATGTCAGAAAAACAATCAAACAACTCAAATCCACTCAGCAGGTAATGGATTTTGCTACAGTTTGGAAGTAATTTTAAACGCGGTTATACTTCTATTGTTACGTCACGTTGAACAAGTATCGTGTATCAAGAGAACCAATCACATTTTGTAACGTGTAGCGTGATTTGAACGCGAAATATTAGCTGACACACGTGGGTAAATTTTGCTCGTTTCTCACCAACACGAGAACATATAATAATCATAGGTGATTCTAAAGAGGTTTGTATCATACATGGAAATGCTGTCTCCACAACTCGAACAAGCTCGCCCTAATCATCCAGTAGCTGTCTTTTATCCATTGATAAGCATCTTTGTTGGCGATGCAAGTTGTTGACGGACTTCTGACTGAAGGTCGACATCGAAAGCCCACAGGATTCCACAGTTAATCCCTTTAAAGGTCAGCTAATGCAGTGAAGAATAGCCAAAAACCACACTATGACTAAATTGACCAGAATGATTGAAGTTTTAACATTCTGAGGTGAGTCTTGGTGGAGATGTGACGAAGCAGTTAAAGATGCCTTCAAGGACTGATAAAAAAAGATTGGTGTGTGTGGGGGGAGAGGGGGGGGTTGTCTTCGGAAATGTTTAAGCCGTAGATGGATAAAGGAGGCGGAGTTTACTGCAAGAAACGATATTATAGGAGAAACTACGAACCAATCAGAATTGCTTTTGTAGTCCAACCTAGGTATAACATTTAATTATAATTATAATACATTTTTATAACATTTCATAATATTTCTTAGCGTATACAATTCACAATATTACAAATAAAGAATTTATAATATGCATATAAAATTTACTTGCGAATATTAGTCCGTACTAAATATATGATACTGTTGGAATTCAACATATTAGTTGTTATTATGTATTAATAATAGTAATACGTATTAGTTAAACAACATAGTGTTGTTTGGATCCACTTTATTAATTAATTCAAATAGCGTCGATACCAATACGTTTATAATGTTGGGTTTGCTGTTACTTTTATAGTTCGGGTAAATTCATTTGGTTCTTTCCTTAAACTTTATATTTTCTAATTTGAAATCTAAAAAAAAGAATGGAAATATTATAATAAACTTATATTCTTGAAAATATCTTTTATTTTGATTATAATTTAATAAAATAAACAGATTCATTTCGACACCATTTAAGAAATTAAAATAAATTTTTATAAATAAAAAAATACAACGTGGGGGAAAAACATTAAATCAACTGTGAGATGCAGTGATTAGGCGCGCATATATGCGCGCCCAAGGATATATATATATATATATATATATATATATATCCAAGGATGCGCGCGCCCAAGGATAATATATATATATATATATATATATATATATATATATATGCGCGCGCCCAAGGATAATATATATATATATATATATATATATATATGCGCGCCCAAGGATATCAATTATAATTACATTATAATCAAAATAAAAGATATATAAAAGATATATATATCCTCCAAGGGCGCATATATATATTACCCTCCAAGGATACCCTTGGAGGGTAACGAATATATTACCCTCCAAGGATACCCTTGGAGGGTAATGAATGGCAGTGCTGTAGCCAATGAAATTCTAACTGAGGCTTGGCTATTGCTGTTATCCTCTTGCCATGATCAAAGCTTTAATTGCTCAATAACACCCTATCCCTACACTGTCCTCTACAGATAACGGGAAAGATGAAAAGCATTCTTGCTTTGCCCCTTCAAGCCAGTCCTTATAACGACTATAAGGACAACGTTTGGGGGAAGGACTCGTCCTTTTTAGGACTTCCAGGGTAACGAACGGCAATGCTGTAGCCAATGAAGTTTTAACTGAGGCTCGGCTATTGCCGTTACCCAGCAATGATTAGAGCTTTTAGCTCAATAACACCCCATCCACACAGATTTTCGTCATTCAGATGACGGGATAAAGAGTCAAGGACTCAGTCCATCTCCCAGTTCTTTTAAGAACTTAAGAACAACGTTTGGGGAGGAGATGTGGTTTAGTGATTAATACCCTTGGAGGGTAATGGATGGCAATGCTGTAGCCAATGAAGTTCTAACTGAGGCTCGGCTATTGCTGTTGCCCTCCTGCCATGATCCGAGCTTTAATAGCTCAATAACACCTTATCCCTACACTGTCCTCTACAGATAACGGGGAAGATGAAAAGCATTCTTGCTTCGCCTCTGTAAGCCAGTCCTTATAAGGACAACGTTTGATGTGCTACTGGACAGAAGGCTGTCTTTGAGATGCCATATCGATGCCCTCTGCGTAAAGGCATCAAAAGCCATTGTTTAACTTTATCCTGTAATCCAGTGGTCTCCAAACTTTTCGCCGTGACGGCCACATCGGGACTTCAGCCGTGTTCAGCGTGCAGTAGTAATAAAAAACCCTAGAACTAGATATATGAGTTTTATTGAAAGCAGATAAAAACACTGATTACAGAGTATGTGAGAATAGATTATCGTATATTAATGACAACGAGCACTGTCAACAAATTTTTGCTAGTCGTTAGTTTTTCAACCGAATATACACCAACTTCGAAATTAAAATAGATTGCATTTGAAATCTATCAACACCCGTTTTTTTTTTTTTTTTTTTTTTTTTTTCGGATTCTTATTGAAAAATTAGTCCACATGGCGGACCGAGCGATTGATTACAGAAAGGGCCATAGTTTGGAGATCCCTTCTCTAATCAACAGGAACAGTAGACTAATCACCAGAATCAAACTGCTTATCTACAAACTGATGGTTCGTCCTATACTCACGCTTCTCCGGCTTGGAGCCATACCGCTGATACTAATATTCTCAAGCGTTGATACTAATATTCTGATACTAATATTCTCAAGTTACAACGAGTGCAAAATAAATGTCTACGAATGATCCTAAAAGCTCCATGGTTCATAAGAATGTGCAACTACATCGAGACAAACTTTCCTGCAAACTATAGCAACAAAGTTCTTTTCAAAGATCTGTACACCCCAACAAATTGGTTCATCTAGCTGCAAATTACGAAACAACAGATTACCTCAAACATAAAAGACCAAAAGCCATCTTAAACTCCAATTCTGATGTTTAATCTTCAAGCCCACTCAGGACGAGCGATTGGCTCATAAATTTTTCCACTCACCGTTTCCCTATCAGATTGGGGAGTATGAAAAGCATTTTGCTTCACTCTTTATGTCAGGAATGTTAATCGTTAATCAATGTTAATTTGTTATTTATGACTCTCCTGTCTGGAGCCAAGATTCCATCACCAATATTCTCAAACTGCAAAGAGTACAAAACTGGTGCTTACGGATGATCCAGAATCCACCATGGTACCATGGTGGATTCTGGTACACAAGAATTCTGGTACAAGATTCTGGTACACGACTCTTGTGTACCATGGTACACAAGAGTCGTTCAACTTTACCGAGACACACATAACCCATTATATCTACTCTCTACTGCAATCTTTAGCAGCAAAGTTCTTCACAAAATCGTCCACTCACCCAAATGAATTAGTTCAGTAAACAACGACGACCTATAACCTTCACCCATTCAAGGGTCGAACAATAAATTTTCCTCTT
This sequence comes from Typopeltis vanoorti, assembly GCF_054136105.1. Classification (NCBI taxonomy): domain Eukaryota; kingdom Metazoa; phylum Arthropoda; class Arachnida; order Uropygi; family Thelyphonidae; genus Typopeltis; species Typopeltis vanoorti. Next base: position 22,252,489 of record NC_143558.1, on the reverse strand, counting down.
CACACTATCCTTATCAGACAGCAGGGATTATAAAAGCTTTATGCTTCGCTCTTGTAGACAGTAATGTTATGAGTTAAGCACTGTTGATTTCAGAGGAAGACAGAGGGTAATGAATGGCAATGCTGTAGCCAATGAAGTTTTAACTAACGCTCGGCTATTGCCGTTACCCCGCCATGACCAGAGCTTATAGCTATAACACGCCATCCACACATTTTCTTCTACAGATAACGGGGAATATGAAACGCATTCTTGCTTCACCCATCTAGCCAAAATAAAAATAAAAATGTTATATAGGTATAGAAGTGGCAGTTTTTGTCAGTCACTGAGTAGGCAAGTGAGTCACCCTCCTTGGAACTCAGCATATGATCGTTGTCAGCGACTGGAACTGTGTGATCAAGAGGGTTGAACACAATTAATTGCACTGCAAAAGTCGGAACAAGAAAGAACTTAAAACGTTCATCGTCAATCATGAATTCATAGATATTTGAAGAACCAAGAACTCCACCACGCGTGCTGTCACATGGTTCGGTCAGCAGAAGGGATCAAGGCTGGATCGAGTCCACGTATCCTAAAACATCAGTGACCTAAGGTACATAATAATCCCGGACCAGATGGAAGTTTCAAACCACCCTCTAATGCTCTTCAGATTCAACCAGGCCATCTAAGCCCATGGAGACCGAACTCTAACTATCTTACCATTATTCCAAGCCAAGCTGAAAGAACTCTTGGAACAGCAGTCGAGTAACATCAATGATTGAAAGATCCGACAACTGTCCAAGGATATGAGATGGTACCTCAACAACAAAAGAGTTCCTTATCCCGGTTTGATACACAAGTACGCACAGAAATCAACCGAGAGAGATAGAAGATGGCAGAAGAACAAAACCGCAAGATCCGGTTACAGTTCACAAGCATGGACGCTCCATCCAGGATTATTTCACAGGAAGGCTTTATGGACCCCAATAGAAGACAAAACAGTTAACAAAAAACAGCCGATTCAAGTTTACCCTTCATCATGGCTATCAAGGATTTAGGCCTAGCGTGGCCTATTCCGACCTTAGAAGTCATCGTTGAATCTTTTAAGAGGACGTCCTGGTTTTCTTTTTCCTAATGGCTTGTACTTTAAGACTTGTTTTGGTAATCTTTCTCTTTTCGTTCTTTTTACGTGTTCCATCTATCTGCGCTTATATATATATATATATATATATATATATATATATACTGTATATATATATATATATATATATCCCACGCCAGTTAAAGAATATTACACGTGTTTATAATTACAGAATTAAATTAAATAAATATTATAGATATATTGGGTTTTCATTTGAAACGCAGACTTATGTTAAAGAAACACAGACGAATTATTTAAGAATTTGGCTCCTAATATTTTTAAATGTCTTCATAGAGGCTATTTCCATAATGTAATATTATATACGCCTAACAGGGGATATTACTATGCGTTATGAGCTTAGGTGTAAAGATATTTCAGTTGCTAACATGTTTGTTTGTATATATTTCTGTAAAACTGATTAAAATAAGTATATTATTTCTTTGTAAGTAAAATTTTCTCTTTTATTTAATAAAAATAATTAAGAGATTTTAATTATTTCTAGAAATTTTAAATCTATGATAATACACCATTTTGTGTTTTGTATATAGAAACATTGCATACCAGTGGTTCAGCTACAGACTTGCTGGGCGTTTAGGTATCGTATGAGAGTGGATACAAAAATGGCGGCTCGCGTGTTAGTGTTAAAAAATCTGTAGTTTAGAACTCGCCATTTTAAGGTGAAATATTTGCTACCTATGCTGGTAGATCGATTTGATCTACGGGATATTTACATTGGGCTCTAGGACCCATTTCTCAAACTTTATTCTAACAGAGTTGTTGCCTTCTATCAGACATGTCAAAACCTCTCAATGAAAGCATATTCGAAGAAGTTTACAGAGAATTCCTAAGATTAGGAAAACTATTGAGCGACAACTGGCCAAGGAAAGTAGCTGTTAGATACAACCCCCCCCCCCTACAGCAGTCACAGAGGATGGATGATTTTAATGATGGAAGTATGTTGACTGAACCAGAATTAAGTCACTCCACGGATATAGAGGAGACTGTAGACCTCCAACTTAAGGAATTTAGCCCAATTAAAGTCAGCCGAATGCGGAGAGCTGATAAAACACCCTATCCCCTAATTCTGGTGGAAATAAGCAAAGACCAAAAACATATATACAATCTCCAGACCATCTGTGATCTAGTCATAAAAGTTGAGGCATTGAAATATAAATCAACTACAACCCAGTGCCATAGATGACAGAAGATTGGGCATGCCCAACGATGCTGCAAGGCTGAATTTCGTTGCGTGAAATGTGGTGGCAAACATGCATCAAATGAATGCCATAAACCCCGCATGCTTCCAGCAAAGTGTGCAAACTGCGGAGGACCACACCCTGCAGACTATAGGGGCTGTATAGCATTTCCCCAAAACCAAAAGATACAACTTAAAACCAGTAAACCTCTTCAAGAACGCACGTCCTCCCATCAAACCATAGTGTCCACAACGGATGGAAGATCGTATGCTGAAGTTACAAGATCAACCTTCCAAAAAGACCCAAAACCAAAGCAGTCACAGCAAACCAACAAACCTATCCTACTGAACGTAACAAGCCACTTAGGTGAAATGCTTGCTGAACTCCGACAAACCAACCCAACTCAAGAAGCGGAGGATATCATCTTAAGGCACACACAATCACTCTTTATGGAAATTCTTAATGGATAAGTCTAAAAGAAAACCGAAATCGTTACAAATTGTTTCATGGAACGCAAATGGTTTATCTATCAAATTACAGGAGCTGCAGGAGTTTATAGCAGAAATCCAAGCAGGCATCATCCTCATAATTGAAACACATCTTCGTCCAAGTGACAAAATCAGAATCAACGTACAGACAGATGCTTTGCTAGAGGTGGAGGCACTGCCATCTTTGTGAAAAGAAACATAAAACATAAATCAATAGCAGAACCGCAAACAGAACACATGGAAACTACAGGAATAGGAATACATATGGAAAACACAAGCAACATTACGATATATGCAGCCTACAACCCACCAAATAAAAAACTCCTTGAATCTGACTTAGATGTGATACTAAATACAGGCAGAGCAGTAATTATAGCCGGAGATTGTAATGCCAAACATTCAATCTGGAACAGCAGAAACTCAAATATTAACGGAAGAATACTCAATTCTTACACCACTTCAAGAAATATAACAGTAATAGGATCCACTGAACCCACACATTACGGAGCTACCGGACGTCCTGATGTACTAGATATAGCTATATTAAAAAACATAGCGCACAGCTATCAGATACAAGCAATCAACGACTTAAGTTCTGATCATAACCCCATCATATTACAACTAGGCACCATACAAGATTTAACGGAAAACACCACCACATTTTTAAATTGGAAACAACTTCCCTCAGCCTTCCAGGAAAACCTTGGCCCAATACCGCATATAACATCTGCCGAAGATGTAGAAAAAGCAGTGAAGACTCTTGAAAACCAACTGCTGACAGCTATAACACAGGTAACAAATATAACCAAATGTGCACCATCAAATAAACTCCCAGAGGATATAAAACGTCTTATCCAAGAGAAAAACAGATTAAGAAGACAATATCAGAGAACAATGGACCCAGCGGGTAAACAAGCAGTCAATAGAGCAACAAACCAGATTCGATATGCCCTAAAGGACCACCGTAACCAACTCTGGAATAACACAATTCACCAATTAAACACAGAGGATCAATCAATATGGAAAATGATGAAATCACTCCGTTCAAAGCGTTTTTACTTTTCCTCCAATCCAAGGTGAATCTAATGTTATCTACAACGACGAGGAAAAAGCTGAAGCATTTGCTGACAGCTTAGAAAAACAACGCAGCCCCAATTATATCAATACAGATATAAATTTCATAAGAAAAATTCACACCCAAGTGCGTACAATAACTCAAAATGCCTCACTCCAATCCAATAACAAATCCGTGTCACCAACAGAAATATATGAGATTTTAAGAAAACTAAATAACAAAAAGGCTCCGGGTCCAGATGGAATAACAAACAAGGTGCTCAAGCTACTTCCCTGCAAAGGGGTTATGCATCTAGTAGCCATCATTAATGCCATCCTCCGGCTAAATTATTTCCCACAGCGATGGAAAATTGCCGACGTTTTCCTAATTCCCAAACCTGGAAAAAAAATACACAGTTTCCTGAAAATTACAGACCAATCAGCCTTCTTTCATGCATGGATGAGATAGCCGAACGTGCTATTCTCACACGGGTTCAAGAGGCAACAGATATCAACCATATCATTCAAGATGAACAATTCGGCTTTAGGAAATATCACTCCACAACGCTACAAATTTACAGAGTTATCGAACATATAACCCAAGGGTATGAATAGCACCAACACTCTGGCGCAGTTTTCCTGGACATCACTCAGGCATTTGATAGAGTATGGCATCACGGACTAATTTTTAAACTACACGAAGTTGGTATTCCATTACCACTAGTTCTACTTATCAAATCATATCTAAATAACAAAAAATTTAAAATAAAACTCAACGGTATCAGATCCACAGAGAGGAGAATCACGGCCGGAGTCCCTCAAGGCTTTCTGCTATCTCCCCTACTCTTCTCCATATACATGGTAGATCTCCCCAAACTGTCTCCAGCTATCACCGCTCTGTATGCCGACGACACAATCATTATAGCCAGATCCCTCCGTCCACACCTGGCCACAATCAAGCTGCAGAGAGCAGTCAATGAATTGGAGGATTGGTACACCAAGTGGCGTATCGCAGTTAATCCAAACAAAAGCTCTGCAGTACTTTTCACCAGACGTAAAGCAGAACCGAATACAAGCATACAAATGTTTGGCAAAATCATCCCTTGATGCAATTCTACCAAATATCTGGGAGTTCATCTTGATAGACGTCTAAACTTCAAGTCATATATGGATAATGTCGCCCCCTAAGGCAAGTCAGACAATAGCACAGCTATATTCACTTTTGAATAGGAACAGCTTCCTAAGCATAAGCAACAAAATCCTCCTTTTCAAATCGGTAATCAGACCGCAACTAACTTACGCCTCTCCAACCTGGGGTCACACGACTAAAAGCAACATCAACAGACTTCAGATAATGCAGAACAAATGCCTAAGAATGGCATTTAATGCCCCATGGTTCGTCAGAAACATCCAGTTACATCAAGAAGCCAATCTTCCAGATATTAAGACCTACATGACAGGCATTGCGGAGAAATTCTTCACAATCCCGGATAATCACCCAAATCAGCTAGTTCGACAGGCAGCGGACTACAAGCCCTCAGATCGTTTCAAACATAAAAAACCGAAATCCTCCATCGCAAGAGAAAGCTGATACAGCCTCAATGCTCACAATGAGCGGGTAAATTACCCACAATAATCTCATCACCCACAATCTAAAATCCAGACGAAGGGATAAAGAGTCAAGGACTCAGTCCATCAACCAATTAAGTTCAAAGTTCAACAGAGTGAGTTGGTGGCACGCGGGTCCTGAAGTGAAAATAGGTCTAGAGAAGCCCTTAACCCTTGGAGGGTAATGGATGGCAATACTGTAGGCAATGAAGTTCCAACTGAGGCTCGGCTATTGCTGTTACCCTCTTGCCATGATCAGAGCTTCAAAGCTCAATAACACCTTATCCCTACACCTCTACAGATAACGGGGAAGATGAAAAGCATTCTTGCTTCGCCCCTTTAAGCCAGTCCTTATAAGGACAGAGTGAGTTATTTACAATATAGTTAAAAAATATTTGGGGAAATATTTTCGAGAGTTTTTTTAGGCGACCTGGCATTCAGCTTTCGTGACTCACCATTTGGGAAACGCTGGTCTACACCATGATAGACGTGAAGTCATCTAGGTAGGCTGAATTGAAGACTTAACTAACATGTTTATTTGTGTATTTTTATATAAAATTTAATTAAAATCAGAATAGTATTTCTTTGTAAGTATAATTTTCTCTTTTATTTAATAGAAAACATTAACAGATTTTAATTATTTCCAGAATTTTTAAATATATGATAATACACCATTTTATGTTTTATATATAGAAACACTTCAAGCAGTGGTTTAGATGTAGCGTGAGTTACCATATAGTCAAGTGTACGCTTGATGTCTTCTGAAAATAGTTTCTGTTGTTTCTAATCATTTTAATCAGCAGTATATTATTATATATTATATTATGTATATTATCAGTAATAGTATACCTTTATATTAATACTACTATTAGATGATTTTCATTGTCTGGTTTTGAAATTACTATCTAGTCTGTAGAGCCGATTCTGGTTGCATTTAACCTGCCTAACTGAGGTAGCAATGTGCGATGACTCAATTTCGAATAGACATTTGAATGCATGTCAGATCTCGTGTTATAAATAAAACATGAGAGTGTTGATATGTGACAGGTGTGGGTGTTGAGGTGACTTACAAAGTATATGGGTGATCATAAAAAATGCAGGTTAGAATTGAAAAAAATTACTTTTAAATCTATAAGAGTAGATAAGATTTGCATATATATGACAATGCGTATGTAATTAATTACATAACAATAGGGATGCGTGACTTCTAGTAGAATAGTTGCCCAAGTTTGTTGTGTTTAGAGTAGTACTGCCTTTGTTTTCGCCACATTAATCAAACAATAAATAGGACGTTGTATCGCCATACTTAACTGAAAAGTCATCCAACTCGATTGGTGAACTATTAGGTTAGCTATCCATACTCGGATTTAAGACAGGCTAACATACACATTGTGGATTCTCATCCAATCAGTTGCAAGTATTCTTTGGCTTTACACTGCACGAGTCAAAGCCTTTCGATAAAAATAAAATTCATAAAATTCGATTTGCCAACGTTGTTTGATTTTTCAACGTCTCATGGTGAATCGAAGAAAAGAAATATCAACTAAGCATGCACAAATGAGTAGAGCACCCCTTTCCTCCCACCCGAAAAAAAGTGTTTTTTTTTTTTCATAAAGATAACTCCCATCCAGTCTGTTTGCAGAGCGTCAATATCTGTCCTCAAAGATACTGTACGACTCTACTATGACACTAAACCCAGAGTGACATGTAATCTTGAGAAGGCTGACAGAAAATTTGAACAAGGAAGGATTGGAAAGATGAAAAGCTACCATCCGATAAAGAAACTGTTTACAGAGAACGAAGATGGGTTGATACGAGGTTCAGTTTTGATCAGACAAATTGCTCCATCTGAAACGTTATTTTCCCAATAATGAAGGCAAAAGTCAATATTCCAAGATACGTTTTTTTTTTTTTCAGAGTTGATTACATACGGAACAAACACAAACCAGATCATCAAAAAAAAAAAAAAAAAAAAACGAATAGGCGCACTATTCAATATATAGAACTTTCAATGGCTCGAGTTTTGATAGATTGTAGCTACTGTAGACTATTGGGAATGGACGATTTTTTTTTTTTTTTTTTTTGCTCGGATTCAACAGAAGATTATTCGACTGGCAGTGCTTTTGTACCAGCATTATTACCAAGACAAGAAGTAGTCCTATCTGATCATGAAATGTATGTCCAATTGTAAAGAACATATTCTACTAATACCAATGAAACCCTTTGTGTTAACATATGCAGAAAACCAACAAGGATGTATAAATGGATTTTTTTACTTCAAGGTGAGTTAACCAGTCTTGTACGGAGTCGTAGAAAATATCCACATTCTGAACAACTAAGTTTTTTTTATTTTTTTTTTTTTAATAGCAGGTGTTTTCAATGAATGTCTTGTTTCTTACAACGCTGTATTTTTGTTTATTTTTTTGTTATGTTTATAATATTTGCAATGCTACTTGTCAATGAAAGATATTGTGTTTTTTTATAATGACGCCAAAGCTATGAGGTTAATATGTAATGTCTGCGTATATTCTCTGGTTGGTTTATATATTTTGCAGTAGAAAATACACAAGTCTCCGAGAGGGAAAACCCTATTCTCAACGAACTCACCTTTAGGTCAAAAGTCCACGTGTGATACAATAGAATCTATCCTTTTTCTTTTTCTCCGTGATTAGACACTTTACGTTAAAGAAATTTTATGGTTCTGGTATGTCTCGCTACTCTAAAATAGATTTCCATTCTCACAATAGTAGAAACTGTAACATAATATACTTAATATAGCAGAGTAAACAATGAAGTTTTGGTGTGTTTTTTTTATTTAAAGATTGGCGACCCTCCATTTGATCAGTGCCCTGGTTGTTATTCAACTTTCAGAGACACTCATCAGTTTCCAGGGTCTGAAACGCATAATTAAATCAGAAACGACAGACGATAAATAATGCATGAAACACAATAAAATGTATTATTATTATTATTTTTTTTTATTTATTTATTATTTTTTTTTTTTACAAATTCTTCAAGAAAAAACCATAGAATTCATAAATCATGATTAGAATTATCCTAGTTATTATAATAGCTTAGTTGTTGAGAAAATTTTTGGATGTGAAGCTGTGCTCAATATAGCATTCTTGATCAGAGAGTTGTTCTAGTTTTATAAACATGTTCTCCACCACTGAATTATCACTTCCTATTTCCATCTAAATTCTGTAACTTGTCACAGTCAGAAATGTTGCAGTATAGTATCACTGAGATCAATTAAGTGCTCTGCTGTTTATCTGGATTTCGTTATGACAAGTGGATATCCAACTTTAAGGTTTATGAGTTTGTTTCTAATATTTCTAATAACACATATGAGAATAATAAAACAATTCATTTTGGATGACCATAAAGATATTATACTGAAATATTTGAGGCAACAAATAATGTACAAATAAATACTAATATATACGAAGCCATTTATTTATATTAACTGAAATCAGTTTTTATCGTTGGTGAAACAGACTGAATGTAACTTTTTAAATAAAAACTGAAGGTACAAGAAATATATAACTATACTGTACCCAACAATATTGTTTGAAAATAATAATTTCAAATAACAGTACTATTCGTTTAAAACCAAACTGTTTTGAAGACTTACAAATTTAAAAATTATTGTCATTGACTTTACCGCTAACAATTTAGACCCATTTCTTATGATTAATACAATATATAAGAAATTAAATACGGGAAAAATATAAGATATATGTACCTCTAAACGCATACATAAAAGTTTTTATTTTAGTTAGAATTTCCATCAATAGATGGCTCTCAAATACTTCCTTTCTAGGAGTCCAGATAAAGAATTAAATAATAATGAAATTAAAGAATTAAAATTAAGATTAATAATAAATTAAGAATAATGAAGAATTAATAATAATAAATTAAAATTAAGAATAATAAATTAAGATTAAAATTAATAATAAAAAAAAATTAAAATTAAGATTAATAATAAATTAATAATAATAAATTAAAATTAATAATAATAAATTAAAATTAATAATAATAAATTAAAATTAATAATAATAAATTAAAATTAATAATAATAAATTAAAATTAAGATTAAAATTAATAATAAAAATAAAAAAATTTAAATTAAGAATTAAAATTAAAAGAATTAAATAATGAAACAATATGGGATGTAATATCCCTTAATTTAAATAAATAATCAAATTTAAATTATTGAAATAATTTTTTTAATTATGAAATTATCTAAATATATATTCCTGAAAACTATAATAAATCTATAAAATTTAAAATAAATAAATAAAATGTATTTTAGAGAAATTCAATTTTTACAAATTTGATTAAAAATTTTATTAAAAAATTAAATAGTTTCATACACCAATTTATTTCAAATATGTACTTTATATAAATAGAGTTGAATAAGTTTTATTGTGATCTTTTTTACAGATTCTCTTTAGATAAAATAACGCTTCATTTTTCCATGGAAGTTTTTCTTCTAATTTTTATTTTTCGAAACAGAGACAAAAATTTCTTCGATCTCCTTTTACATTTAATTTACTTATTTTGATGATGATTGTTGCACGTTTTCTATCATAAAATTTATTGAAGCATGTTTACAAGTAGTCTATTTATTGCTTTCTATTTAGAATACATCCTCTGTTAGCTTTTCTTTCTATTTACTCTCCATTCTTTCTCTTTCGCCGTTTCAATCAATACACTTTTCTCCTCAAGTGGGGGGTTGTGGTTAGAAGCGATCGTCCTTTTACGGTTAAGCAGAGCGTAACATGCGATTTGAATCTCTGCTTGGACAGGATCCCGCCCATACTCCAGTTGCTACCGAACCTTCGTTTGGTGGTAGACTGACGATGCACGTGGGGATTTTATACATGCTTAATTAACCTACGCACATACAGTTTGTTCGCTAAGCGGTTGTGGGCCCCCTGTGGAGGAGTCCTTGGAAGTACCTATTTCGTTCAGGCATTTGACTGCGGGTTTTGAAAAACAAGCATCATGAGTTTTATTTGTTCTGATTTATTTCTACAGATGTTGCAACGTTCGATAGGTGGCGTTACCAGTATTGTGTTTTCTATGAACTATTACATTTCTTTATTTAAAATAGTTTATTGTTGTTTTATTTTTTTGGTAGTAACAGAACTTTTTTCTATTATTGTAGATCGTTTGCTGCCTGTTGAGAGTGTAAATAGGAGAAATTGTCAAGAGATTTACGTTTTAATCATGGCCAATTGGAGAAGCATAATAGAAACAGATGGGATGAGATAAACGAAAGAAAGGCCGCCTAAAACGGGATAGAAGTGACCTTATATACTACCCTGTCTGGTTTATGGGTCAACGACAAATAAGATGACTAGATATTTCATGCTAATTTATAAGTGATGTCATGAAATGTGTAATGAGTATGATAATATTTCATGTATGGCTGTTTATTTAGTCTGTAGACGAAAAAGATAAATAAAATAAAAAATGAACAGATGATTTTTTCTGAACCTAACACATCCGTGAACTTTAATTATCCCTGATCATGTATTATGGTTATCTATAAATTCAACGACAAACAGAAGAGTAAAAAATGAAGTTTAATATTTAGGGAAAAAATAAACTATAGAATGCATATAAGATCAGGAGGCATTCTCGGCTGGTTTGTAGAAAAAATAAATAAAATAAACAGAAAAAAAGGCCCTTCTTAATGCTAAGTCATTTTAAAATTGCCTCTGAGATATAATATTTCCATTATTTATTTATTTTTAATTACATTCTATGAATATTTATAAGCAGCCACTAACAATCGATCATGGGTTTGATTTCTACCAACGTTCGATTGTTAGCAGCTGATTATAAATATTAATAGAATGCAATTTAAAAAAAAAAAATAAATAAATAAATAAAGAATGGAATTATTATATCTCAGAGACTATTTTAAAATGTCTTAGCATTAAGAAGGGCTTTTTTTCTGTTTACTTTATTTATTTTTCACAAGCTTATGATAGCGATCAATGGGTTTTACCATTCTTTCTGCAGGCATGTAATAAAGTCTTGGGGTGTTGTAGGGGGGGGGGGGAAGCTTTTGATCTCACCAGACGCTCCCGTTTGTTTCGTAAATGTTCAATAAGGTTGAGATCGTGCTCTGTGGAGGCCGGTCAAGTTTGTGTCTACAAACTATGTAGTTACAGCAGCAGCAGCTCTCGGGATTCAATGTTCTTGGCACCACAAACAAATGTCCGTGGCAAAATTAGGAAAAACAGGATCATACCATCATATCACCAACTCAGAATTTCATAGATTGGAATAAACACTCTAGTAAGAGACATTCAGCGGATATTCGCCATACCCACACCTGTCCATCTACTCGGTAGATGACGTAGCGTGATTTCGTCCATCCATAACAGCTTTCCAAAACTTCCACGTCCCTTTGTACATGCTCTTTGCACCACTAAAGACGACGTACATGTTGATTCGGGTAATGTGGGGCTTGCATATTGTAGTCCTACCATGGAAACCATGTTGGGAGTCTTGATTCTGAATGGTTTTGTGTAGATTCGTGTTCTATTCGATGCCTGGAACTCCACCACATCAACGAGTCGGTCATTGTTGATCTGGGCCATCCCAGGTCAACAATCAATCTGCATATTGCCGAACATCTAGGTGTGCAACATGACATCCATGACAACGATGCACGTTGCCCATATCCGTTAACTTCTTTCCAAGCAGTGTATTTACCGTATATAAATTGTTGCAAATATTGTAGTACCAATAAGATATTATCTTAACATCAGATGCGAATGATAAATACTTTTTTTGGTCAAAATAAGGACTAAATTAACAATGAAATGTTAATAATACTTTTGGGAGTAAATATAAAGATAATGAAATAAAAATAAATGAAAAGTTGCCTGAAAAACAATCTATAAACCAAGGAGTAAGACAAGGATGCCCTCTGTCTCCAACACTTTTCAATATTTACATTAATGAAATATTAATACAGTGGAACATCGTAAACAATCAAGGTATAGAAATTTCCCTGAATAACAAAATAAATACGCTATTATTTGCAGATGATCAGGTAATAATATCAGATAAGGAAGACAGTTTACAAAGAGCAATATATAATTTAAACATTATAGTAGAACAGTTTGGAATGAAAATGTCCATAGATAAAACTAAAACAATGGCATTTTGTGGACAAACTCCAGTTAGAAGCAAAATAGTTATTAATAATAAAATAATAGAACAGATAAATACTTTCAGTTATCTTGGCTGTGAAATATCATATGAAGGAGAAAAAGACATCAAATTAAAAACTTCAAAATTTGTACAGATTATAGGCCTGATAAATAGAACACTCAACCCAAGTATAGTACAAAAAGAAACACGCTTGGAAAATATACAATACTCTAGCAGTGCCCACATTATTATATGGCAGTGAAATTTGGGCAATAAACAAACAAGATAAACAAAGAATAAAAACAAGTGAAATGAGATTTATGAGAAGAACTGCAAAATACACATGATTAGATCAAAAAAGGAACGAAGACAATTTTGAAGAACTAAAAACAAAATCAATAGAAGAAAAACTAAACAATTATAAATAAAAATGGATTGAACATGTAAACCGAATGGCCAACACGTTACATCCTAAATAAATATCAAAATATAAGCCAATTGGGTAGACCTCAAAAAAGGATGTTGGATGGATAAAGAGACCAGAACAGACCAATATGGTTTTGCCCGTAATTAGTGTTATGATGATGATGAGTAAAAAAATAAATAAGTTTTTAACATAATGCGAAATATGAACTAATCAGTTGCATCAAGGAGTAAGACAGGGATCATGCCAAAATTCAGCCGATATATTTATATAAACCACAAAATAATGCAATTCGAATACTGATCGATATGTATTACAGGTATTAGTAATTCAATTATTAATATTCCCCCCCCCCACCCCTCCCTGCAAAGGCTTCTCAAATAATTCGACACATATTACAATCAAAAAGATTTAAGACTGACCACTACGTGTCACTACTATAGTTAGTACTTAAACTCCTCCGGCAGATGTATACAGAATAGAATGTGACGTCATTCACTGTTTATGTGTAGCTTGCATTGTTGTGAACGTGTAAACTGTGATTGTATGCGTTGAGATTGCGAGGAGAGTGAGTATTTGGGTTTGCTCTCAACAAAACAAGCTAAAAACTGCGTTTAATAAATTCTCCATAAATCGATAATACTAACAATTCGAGACTGTAGGTGTGGCTTGTAACTGGTAGCAGTTTCGTGAATTTTATATCACATTTGCAAGAGCGTCTAAGTCAAGTAAGTATTCAGTAGTGTAGAATATGTTCATAAAACTAGAACAATAACCAATTCTTGATTCCGGATTGCTAAAATGGAACCGTGTGAAACATATGGAATTGCTTTCTCGACTAGGGAGGAGAGGGGGTTTTAAAGTGATCGCGATTATGTAGATTGTGAATTGTCTGATAATGCATGAAGTCGTAAGCAGATATTTGTCAAGCAACATTTGAAGTAATGGAACAGGGAAATGTTGTTACCTCGCTAATAAGAGACAACGTGGCTTCTATCTCTTTAATAATAATAATAATAATAAATCCAACAATTTATTGCTTGTTTGTTCTAAAAAATAAAAAAATAAAAATTCGCGAGGGCTATGAATTTAAATTTCGCACAGATTAAAATTCTTAATTTAGTTTACAAGATAGAATTTATTCGATACATTAACATCTCAAAACATAACTTACCTAACAACAGCCTGAGACCAACTTAGATATTATTATTATTATCATTAAGAGAGACCTCCAGGGAGTCAGGGACTCATCGAGGGAGGTCACATACCACACATACACACCAGCTATCACACTTATTCTTGAATTCATTCACACTGCTTGCACTCACAACATCCAATAGCAATCCATTCCAATCACGCACCACCCTAGGAGAGAAAAATCCAACCCTTGCACCCATCTTAACGGCCTTCATTCCCAGCTTCCAAGGATGCCCTCTTGATCTTCCCCCACCCTCAATAAATTGAAAAATTCTATCATCAGTCGAAATCCTGTATGACCCTTTCAGAAGTTTGCAAGTCTCAATCATATCACCCCTCTTTCTCCTGTTTGCTAGTGTCTGCAGTCTACAAATTCTCAATCTGTCTTCATAATCAGTATTCCACAATCCTGATATCATTTTTGACACTCTCATTGGCACTCTCTCCAATACATCAGCATCATAACGGAAACCAGGAGACCAGACCTGCGCACAACAGTCCAAGTGAGGTCTTATCCCTTGTTAAGAGGCAAAATGACATCCTTATCGTTACATGTCAAAGTTCGTTTCGGCATCGCAATTATCTTTTGAGTTGAATTTGCAATCTTTGCCACATGGCCCTGAACTTCAACTTCCCATCTATTAATACTCCAAGATCTGTGCCACAAGATCCATATCGGGACATTTTTTTTTTCTTTTAGAAGGGCTAAAATCTACAGTTTACGGCAGTTTTGATCTCCCAATTCACCTTCGCTTGAAAAGTCATACAAAGGGTTCGTCGCCATAGATGGAATTCCACCGAAATCTTTTAACCCAAATGGACCGTTTTTCGAAATTAGCACTGGTTCTATTTTTTAATTTTAATCCCTTAAACCCAAATGGGTCAATATTAATAAATTTAGACCCCAATAAAATAAAGAAATTGTATTTATTATTTGAATGCAATTATAAAATTTCATTTAACTAAAAATTTAAATTTAAAATAAGTCAGAATCCGATTAATGAAACAAGCAAACGAAAAAAAAAAGCAAACTCGACTATGACCGCCAAACCGCGTGTGGTCCGTTTTCCGAAGATCTACGGTAGCCCACTGTCAAGGCGGGTTTCAAATACGGCTCAAATTTCTTTGGCGAACGCTGCGATCTCTTTCATATGCTGTGAAGCATGACCTGCTTAGCGATGACAGCAACTTCGTGCTGCGACCTGTCCCGTAGATCTAGGGGTAACGGGGGACGGCAGAGAGAGAGAGCGAGAGGGATAGTTGCGACAGGTCATGTGAGTGTATCCTGACACATGTTGCTTTTTACGTGCTTATTCACGTGAATTAAATGGTCTGGACCAAATGTTCGTCTGCTTTCTCAAATTACCTCCGCCTGATATATTTGGTTTTTTTTTTTCCCTTAAGCTTCCTATAGTTAGAGAAAATACCTGGAAAGCCGTTAACAAGCCCTGAAACGTTTGGTCACCAGGTGGCGCTAGCGTTCTAGAGTGGTTACCGATTGGATTTAAGTCATGTTTCACTGTTTGTTGCTCGAGAAACTGGAAGTCAGATCGGAGTTGGTTTTTATTTGCATTGTAATTACAAGCCACGAAGTTTTTGGCAAATTGCCAACACGAGCGCATCGTTTCCTCGATTTTATTTTATTTTATTTTTTTTTTTTCTTACTGTTTTTGTTTCTTTGCTGTAAGTCCTGAATTTCCAGACGAAAATTGTAATTAAAGTCGCAAATAACCTTCAGCATGAAAATGTGCTGTTATAAAGATCACTTAACAGTTATCTCATTTGTTATGGTTGTGAAAAGAATGAGAGAAAGGCGTAGAAAATATATTCTTTGATGCCATTCCGCCTATTCTGCTTTATAATACAAATGAAAATAAAAGAAATATATTTTTTGCCAAAAGGACCGAATGCCGCGCGCGTTTGTGTGTGTGTGTGTGTGTGTGTGTGTGTGCGTGTGGAGGTGTTTCCACTTGAATGTCCACTCACCTACAAGAATGATTGATGACCTGTTTTTATTTGGGATGTCATCCCAAAACTGTCACAGTTTGGCCTTTTTTTTTTTTCGTTTATTTCATTATTTATTTATTACATACCACACACGCGTGTTTTTTTTAAACACACGTTCCACATTAAAAAAAAAATATCACAGTGACTCATTTACTTGCTATTACGCTCTTTATACGAAGAAAAAAAAAAAACAAAATGCAAAACAAAAGCAATACCAGAACGCATTTGTCTTTCTGTGTCTGTCACTTTATTTTCAACTGTTCTCTATGCTTTGTTTTTGATAAAAAAATATTCCAATAAAAACAGTAATTAAAAATGTGTTAATTTCTATTGAAAGGAAACTTTTTTTGATCAATTCTACGCCTGCAATCTTTTATTAAATAAATACGTCACTTGCGCGAGCTAGTGACGTATTTATTAAAACTCAGCCAATAATATGCACGTATTGCTAACAGGCAGAAATACGTGCATATCTATCACGTGAATAACTATCACGTGAAGAAGTCATAACAACGAAATTGACATGAAAATTCAACCAATAATATGACCGTGTTCTTACTGCCAGAAACACGTGAATTGGTATCACGTGAAGAGGAACATAATATAAAAATTCACATTGACGTAATACACCTGTAAAACTTTAAATTTCGTCGAATTTGGTTTACAATTGTTATTAATTTTTTTTTTTATTTCAAATTGCTTTTCATCTTTTGCAATGAGAATGATTGACTTTGAAGTCTATTTCCTTTAGACTTGCATTTAACTCCATTCATCATCACAATGTATAGCCAACAGATGGATAGCGTGTAAGATGACAAGAGACGCCAATTTTTCTGAATAAGTCATATCCGGGTACAGGTTTTAAAAGCAGTGAAACAAAAGAGTTTTTTTTATTCCTTTTTTAGAAAGATGATATGTTTTTTTTTTGTTTTTTTTTTTCAGCCATTACTGATCTCTGCAGGAAGTTGGTCCAATTGACGTTTTTGACATCTACGAATTGATATGTGATCGAATCACGTGATTAAAAGACGCTGCATTTTCACTTAGTGAAGATTAATTATTTTGATTTTTTGTTGTTGTTATTATTATTATTATTATTTAGTTTTTTAATGGAATTTAGAGGGAAGGAAACGGAAATATTAAGCAGTTTAAAGTCTTCTAAACTACGTTGTGTGTGTGTGTGTGTGTGTGTGTGTGTGTGTGCGCGTGCGTGCGTGTGTGTCTTTCCGGGTTAAAAAAAAATTCTTTGAGAAAAAAACATTCTCGGAAACTCAAACCGAATTCGAATCCAGTCTGGAAACAGATTACATCATTACAGACTGAGTTACAGAGGTTGAGAGGCCTAGTATATATAATTAACAGTTTGTTTTGACATTTTGCCAACAGTCTAGGGTCAAATTTGGTCTTCCTTTGCTTGTGTTACTTGATGGAGAATATCGTAAATCAATAATACTAAATATGGTGAATAAATAACGTGTGCGTGTATATATATATTTCCTCGAATGTCTCCCTTCCGTAGGTTATCCAAGTTACATCAGAATAGCCGCATATCTCAACCTCCATCTGCACTTCTTTAGGGGCTGTAATCCCTCAACGCCTACTGATAACATCTCTAGATTTCTACTTCTGTTCTAAATTTGACACACGCGTTATCCTGTGATATGGCTTAAAGTAACGTTGAGATATTTGATACTTTTTCAACTGTCTGTTTTGCATTTCGAGGTCATGGTCAGTTTTCTTACGGGGGGGGGGGATTTTAGGTCTATGCATAAACATTCTTTTTTTTTTTTTTTTAAATTTTAGATTTTTTTTTTTTTTTTTTCACAGTAAGCATCGTAGTTCGTTGTAGAACATACTCGAAATATCATTGTTTCTCGTAAGAGGGCGTTACAATAAAAGAAATGGATTTTTAAGTAATTTTGAATTATACTCAACTGCATAATTTTATCGATAATAAACAATATTTTTTCATGTTTTACCATAATTTTGATATTTTATCCAAACACGTATAAACGGTACTTAGAGTGTGTATGTATATTTCGAAAGTTGCCGTACCCCCACGATTTCAAGCTACGAGCCGCCACTGCCACCTATAGTATCTGTTAAGTGCTAACATAAATCACACTTAGATTTATGTTAATGGCATAAATCTAAGTGTGAATATTTTCCAGGTAAGATTTATGCAAGACCACAGATATGAGAGTTCAAAATGCGATATTAGGAAAGGACTTGACATGGTTATTATTGACATGGTAAGCTTCCGTAACAGATAATCCCGCGGTATAGGTTGGTTGTTCCTTATTTCCGGTAGTATCCCATGTCTGTCGAAGCGTGTGTTCACAAAGCCGGTTGGTCTGCTTGAGGGATGAAAAACCCCAGATAAACTGGTGGAAAAAAAACCTGCTGTCCATGCCCAAGACTGGCTAACTTGGCTATGGCTGAGGAAAATCCTTAAGCTGCTCACGTCGGCGATGAGAATCGAACTCGGGACACTCCTTCTCCAGGCACATGGTTGCGAAGAGCGTAAGCAGTAGGCTAACCGCTTGGACTCTTGGGTGGTATGGTGACTTAAACAGAATATAAAAGGAAACGTTAGCAAAGCAGATGATTGATTGATATCAAGTAAAAGACCAAAAAGAGCCAGAACCCAAGTGTCACAAGAGAAGACCCAAATATAAAATGGACAATACTGGAGTCTTGGCAGATAATAGATTAATTTGAAAATTATCAATTGGAAATCAGTAATAATTTTAAATTTATCGTGTAATGCTATCGTAGTGCCTTAGCTCAGTCGGTATAGGCGAAGCCCTTTGGTCGGAAAGGCCTGGATTCGATTCCCGTCAATGACCTGAGGAACCATTATCTGGTATCTTTCGACTAAAGGTGAGTTAAGGTCTGATACGGAGGTATGGTTTTTTCACCCGAAAACTGTTGTTTTTCGACCCCAAAAGCAAACCAGCCCTTGAACACACAAGGATCTACAGTCATAAATGCTTAATCCCTCGCTAAGAGGGTTCAACCAGTCCCTTACGGTGGAGGAACGGGTGGAAACTGTTGACCTTTTTGTGGACGTATATAATCATTTAATTTTTTTTTCAGTTTTATTTATTAATTCCAAAACATCTTGCGATACATAAACACGAAAGGGTGTTGAAATCGTCCTCTCCATTCGATTTTGTGAAGATCGTCACGTTGAATAGGTAGGCTAGTGTATTTTGCTATTCAATTCATTAAAATGAAGGTTATTACAGCAAAACGATTTTTCCAAAAAGAAACAAGAATCTGTAGAGCAGGATAAATAAAATGAATAAAAAAAAATCATACACCCCACACAGTACTGATGTACTAAGGGGCTATCTTTCGTGGGTGATGATGATTTATACCTCCAGTCGTTTCCGAGCGTAGGCGAGTTTGTAGGCATTGCCCACAGTCTGTTCCTGGTGAGAATTTTGCAGGGTAGTTCACCAGTGCTTTCCCCAACCCTCCCCAATTTTATCCGGGACCGGCATACGGCTGGGACGTATTTACGACAGTAGATCCGTGTGTGTTCATGGGGTCGCTTTGCCTGTTCGATGGAAATCGAACCGAGGCCTTCCGACCAAAGGGATTCGTCTATACTGACTGACCTACGGAGGCTCTTTTCAAAGGGTGAGAGCCACAAAAAAAAAAAAAAAAAAAAAAAAAAAAAAAAAAAAAAAAAACATCATCCGATTCCTGCCATGTACCCTCATGGGGTGTACAGGATATGATAGTACTACATGAAAAAATTTACATCAATACTAACTTCCTATCTACAATTTTCCTCCAAATCAGTCTGTTACTTGTCAAGACTCCAACATTATCAGATCTTATATTTCTATCGTCTAAGGCACTTTGTACCGCATCAATCCACCTATATCTTGGTCTTCCTCTGGGTCGTTTTGCTGACAACCTGGCAGAGAACACTTGTTTTGCTAATCTTTCCTCTTACATTTTATATATATATATATATATATATATATATATATATATATATATATATATATAGAAAGTATTTCTAACTTGGGTATAGTTATGTTAAAGATACCAAGCAATTTTAAACCTGGTTTTACTCCATTTTTTTCCAAGTAAGCAAACAGACAAAATGTCAAGTTTGCGCGCCTGCAATTTATGCAAGACTAGCTGATCCCACAGGTAGTGCAAGACCAAGGCAACTCGTGGTAAAGGTGGAGCAAGCTCTGATCACTAATCTTAATATTTACCCTTAATGCCAAAACACATCTCCAAGAAGGGGATGTATGATGTTTTGTATTAAAGGCAAGGGGCCACTACTCAGACCGGTTTCGACCTTTATTGAGGTTTCTAGCCTGGCTCCCACTGATGAGACCTCAATAAAGGTCGAAACCGGTCTGGGTAGTGGCCCCTTGCCTTTAATACAAAAACATCATACATCCCCTTCTTGGAGATGTGTTTTGGCATTAAGGGTAAATATTAAGATTAGTGATCAGAGCTTGCTCCACCTTTACCACGAGTTGTCTTGGTCTTGCACTACCTGTGGGATCAGCTAGTCTTGCATAAATTGCAGGCGCAAACTTGACATTTTGTCTGTTTGCTTACTTGGAAAAAATGGAGTAAAACCAGGTTTAAAATTGCTTGGTATCTTTAATATATATATATATATATATATATATATATATATATATATATATATATATATATATATATATATATATATATATATATATATATATATAACATTTGTCTCTGTATTCTCTAAAGAGCACAAGCTGACTTATTTTCCAGGAACTTCTGATATGCTTTCTTCTTTTCCTTCACTGCCTCTTTAACTTCCTGTGTCCACCAGGGAGTTCTGATTTTTTTATCCTTGCAGACAACCTCACCACATGCCTCTCTGGCAGAATCAATCAATGTTTTCTTCAGAGTTTGCCACTGAATCTCCAAGGTTTGGTTCCTATTCTCAAACTCTTTCATTTTTTCTTCAATAATCTTTGTCTATTTTAGTCTACAGTTCACATCTGGGAGCTGCTCAACTTTTATTCGCTTTAAAACTTTCTTACATGTTCTTCTTTTCAATGTGAAATTCAATTTTATCCTGCTCAAGACTAAATAGTGATCACTCCCAATTTCAAATCCTCTGTACACTCTGGTGTCCTGCACCAGGGGGAAAACATCACTAGAAAAAAACTTTATTGGTATAGTCGGATCTATTCTGTTTTACATAATAAATACACTATTATTTTTAAAACAAGCTATTTTCTCAACGATCCATCAAATTCTAATTTAATCAATTAATGTTGATTAGCAAGGCCTAAATGTAATCATTAGTAGAAGGAAAAATATCTAATTATGGATGTTCTGACACGAGTCGCTTTAGTAAGTTGTACTAGCTTAAATTTACACTCGAGACCAATCTGTGATGATGTTGAATCCCCATAATAATTGTACTCGTTTCGGCCGAAGAAAAATGGGAACGAGTGTCAATGGTTTAGACACCTATTAGTTCCTTTATTATAGCCCTATTCATCACTTAGCAACGCCACTATCAACACGTAAGGGTCTGTGGCGTCTGTACAGCATGCGTCTTCGTATTCTCCCAGCATGGAACCTCCATCGTCATCTGTAGCATCGCTATTATCACACCTACCTGCAAAAGATAAATTAGCCAATATTCATCCCTCTTAAATGGGCGTCTACTACAACGCCCCCTTTAGGCAATGGAAGAATAATGCATTGGAAGCCAGCAGGAAGTCCCAATTGTCAATGGAGAAAACGATTGAGCTGGAGACAGAGGGGGTATTAAAGAGAATAGTTGATGGGGGGAAACGTAATGGTGTATCTTGTAGTGTTTTTAGTTGAAATCTCCCGAGATGTCTTGATAGGTGGTTAAAAAAATAGCCTATTGAAAACGGACACAGTTTATCTGTGCTTGAAATGCTTTGTATAGCCTTGGTACGATGTCCACCTGCCTTTGAATATCCATTCAATGTATTAACAAGACACCAATGGCTCACAACTAGCGACATCTAGGAGCACTGTACATCGAGCTAGTTCTTACCAAAAAATAAATAAAATAGGAATTAATAAAAATAAATTTGGCTTACTTGAGACAAAAGTACTTGATTATCTGACTCATACTGAAAGCGCCATCTGCTTTCCGTTGTTCCTTAAAATTTAAAAAAAACATATATTTAATTTACAAAATGACGATTTTGTTTAAAACATGACCAATTTTAGTCGAAGTATTATAAACGAAAAAAAATGAATAAATTATTATTTTTTTTTTTCATTTGGTAGCGAGATCTTGATGAATACATACATTTGCAAATCATGAATGTTACAAACCATACCAATCACTTGAAATAATTACGATTGTAAGGTAATGGGATCTCGTACATTGGAGTACCAAATATATCTAAGTAATCCTATACACAATAAGTTGTAGAAGTCGACGTATCAGTAGCATAGATGGATAGAAAGTTGAAAAGAAAGAAAAACCTTGTTAGCATGATCTGCTGTTTCAACAACGTCTGAGATTTGATGTTATCTATACTTAATCGCTAGTCATTTCTTTCTTTCTTTTTTTTTTTTCAGTCTAAGTACCAGTGGCGGCTCGTAGCTTGAAATCGTGGGGATGCCGCAAGTTTAGTATAATTCAAAATTACTTAAAAATAAAATCCATTATTATAACCTCAATAATGTTCCAAAATAAAAACTATAACAAATGTTATGTCTTTAATTGTAATGTCCAAATATTTAAAGAGACGGAGTAAACACGATAAGCACTACGAACACTCGACTACTGGCGCAAACTGTCTACAAACAACAGTGGAACTGCGCGACGGACAGTGCCGCATTACGCTAATAGCTCGCATCTCACTATGACGTGCATATGCTTGCGCGCGTAGCAATATGACACTGTGGTAAACACAGTGCTGCTAGCGTCCTTCGCCCTCCTAAGTGCTACAAGATGGATTTTTATTCTTTTTTATACAAAATAAGAGAATTGCATTGGATTGCTGATGATAAAAATAAATATTACAAGCAAATATAAATAAATTAATAAATACATTTATGTATCGAGAAAAATTGGGAGTGCTGCAGTCTCGCAGTGCCTATGCACGAGCTGCTCCTGTAAGTACTGTACAGAAGGAGAAAACTCATCAAGTCCTAATATACATTCAAATATTACTTATGATGCGATTGATTGAATTTTTCGAAACGCCATTCAGTAACTGAATATTTATAAGATATAAAATCACAATATTTAGTGATTTAGATTGTCATCAGGCACGCTAGTGACATTTCTAAAATTCTTTCAGCTGAAGCTAAGTT